>NC_064636.1:146539429-146868596 GCF_023864275.1 Schistocerca cancellata | reverse complement strand
AAAAACCCCCGTGTGCATGCCACACGTACTCTGCTACCCTAGTAGCTGCTTCCGGTGTGTAGTGCACGCCTGACCTGTCTAGGGGGGCCCTACAGTTCTCCACCCAATAACGGAGGTCGATGAATTTGCAACCATTATAGTTGCAGAGTCGTCTGAGCCTCTGGTTTAGACCCTCCACACGGCTCCAAACCAGAGGACCGCGATCGACTCTGGGCACTATGCTGCAGATATTAAGCTCAGCTTGCACTCCGCGTGCGATGCTGGTTGTCTTCACCAAATCAGCCAGCCGCCGGAAGGAACCAAGGATGGCCTCAGAACCCAAGCGGCAGGCGTCATTCGTTCCGACATGTGCTACTATCTGCAGCCGGTCACACCCAGTGCGTTCAATAGCTGCCGGAAGGGCCTCCTCCACATTACGGACGAGACCCCCCGGCAAGCAATTTTTGTGGGTCCGTTCTTTTACCCTTCTTATGCACAGAAGTCGCCAGCACTTTTTTCCAGTCGCTTAGTACTTTGCGCCGCACAAGAGATTTGCGATAAATGCAAGCTGAATAAGGGACCAATGCTGTAGAGTACTCTTTGTAAAACCAAATTGTGATTCCATCTGGATCTGTCAACGTATTTGCTTTTAACTCTTTCAGTTGTTTTTCTGCACCAGCAATGCTTATTATTATGTCCTCAACACGGAAGTCTGTGCGATGGTCAAGTGACGGTACATTTGATCGATTCTCATGTGTAAACAATTTCTTAGATGCGAAATTTAAAACTACTTCTTCACTTTTGCTGTCTTCTACTGCCACACCAGACTGGTCAACAAGTGACTGGACTGAAGCCTTATATCCAATTATCAATTTTACTTACGACCAGAATTTTCTCAGTTTCTTGACAAAATACACTGCTAAGGTATAACGGTAGTAACTGTTGTAATCTTTGTGCATCTATCTTTTTATTGACACACAAATTTCTATTAACTTTTGCCTGTCATCATTTGCACATTCTCCTTCAATCTGAGAGTGCAACAGCCTTTCCTTTATCAACATTTTTCGAATTTCATTGTTAAACTACAGTGGGTCTTTTCCATCCTTAATCCACTTACTTGGCACACCCTTCTTCAGAGAAGGATTTACAATCCATTTAAACCTTGCCCTTAATTCCTCTACATCCATCATAATGGAACTAAATGATGTCAGTTCATTGTCTCAGTGGGATTCTAACAACTGTCTATATCCAGAATGAGATTTTCATTCTGCAGCAGAGTGTGCGCTGATATGAAACTTCCTGGCAGATTAAAACTGTGTGCCGGGCCAAGACTCGGACTCGGTCTTTCGCGGGCAAGTGCTCCACCAACTGAGCTACCCAAGCACGACTCATGCTCCGTCCTCACACCTCTACTTCTGCCAGTATCTCGTCTCCTACCTTCCAAACTTTACAGAAGCTCTCCTGCATACCTTGCAGGACTAACACTCCTGAAAGAAAGGATATTGCAGAGACATGGCTCAGTTGGTAGAACACTTGTCCACGAAAGGCAAAGGTCCCGAGTTCGAGTCTCGGTCTGGCACACAATTTTCATCTGCCAGTAAGTTTCAACTGTCTATATGATCTTTCTGGCAGAAATACTCTCCCAGTCTTCTCGACTGATTTATTAACTTCAGTAACCAAAAGTCGCTATGACGACATAATGGTCACTAATTCCTGTCTCTATACTGATGCTGCCGATTAGGTTAGGCCTGCTTGTAGCTATGAGGTCCAAAATGCTTCTACTGTAAGTCGGCTGTCAAACTAGCTGATCAAGACAGTTTTTAGAAAATGTGTTCGAAAGAACTTCACAAGACTGTCTGTCTGCACCCCCTGCAATGAATCCATAAATGTCACAGTCTAGACTTAGTAGGTTAAAATCACCTCCAACTAATATTGCACGATCTGGGTATTTCTGCACTGCTGACCTTAAGACTTTGTACAAATGACTAAAACCATCACAGCAGAATCGGCTAGCCGGTGAAAGCGTCCGACAATTAATTCGATTTCATTTAGGCCTGTTATATGCGACCAGATACAGTAACTGTCACACTCAAATTGTACATCAGTAGAGAAAATATTTTTGTCAACTGCTATATCACATCCCAGGCAATGGTGTCAAATCTGCCTTTTCGATACGTATGCCATGAATCACTATACATCTCAGATCTCCCTATTTCGAGTTTCAGCCAGCTCTCAGTTCTGAAAATAATTTGAGCAGAAGGGCAGTAAATTTGGAAACTTTGTGCTACTGCCTCACCTAAAAAATCCCGTTTGCACTCCACAAGCACTCTGCTCACCGAGTAGCTGCTACCTTTGTGTTGTGCACCCCTCACCTATCAAAGGGAAGCCCTGCAGTTCCCTACAGGATAATGCAAGTCTAAAAGACTGCAGCCAAGAATGTCAGAGAGACGACAAAGCCTTTGGCCGAGACCTCCCACACGGCTGCAAACCGAAGGACCCCGGTCGACTCTGGGAACGGTTCTGCAAATTGCGAGCTCCACTCGCACGTTACCTCCACCGGCAGCCTTTACCGACCGAGGACGACCTCGGAACCCGCGTGACAGGCACTATCGGTGCCGACACGAGCCGCAACTCGTAGGTAACTGCAACCCGTACACTCGATAGTCGCAGGCGAGGCCTCCTCCACGTCTCGGACGAGGTGCCCCGGCACACATACCGAGTGCACGCCGACTTTCTTTCTGGCCTCGAATAATATCTGCCTAGGAGGCTCTACAGTGCACCTTACATTGGAGTTTCCAATAACTTATAAACCCACCCCGCGTGTGCCTGCTCGGACCCCGCCAGCTGTCCAGCGGCAGAGTGAAGAGGTGAGGCTGGGAGGCCAGTCTCCACACCGGCCTCCGCCTCGAGCGACGTGACGCGACGCGACCGCATTACCGTCTAGAGATGGGCAAAACTGTTCTTTTCAGAGATTGGATCAGAACTGTTCACTCCCTGAAATGAATTAGTTCTTTTTCATGACTCACCACTCATTTACAATAGAAAATAAATGGAAGGCACATTGCCCTTTAAACTTGGTTTATTCCAGTACTATACCTGTATTTTGATCTTATTTGATCCTATTTTGAAGTAACACAGATAGTGAGTAAGAATTTTGTATTGTTTATTGAAATTTCCACGATATGACAAAGTTTTTGATTATTGATTTATTTTGCACTATCGTGGTTTTCTGGGTGATCGGAAAATGTTGTAACTTGAGATTTACATTAACAATATATTTGGCTATAACGTATTAAAATTTCATCAACCTCATACAAATACATCGCAAGCCATATATTTTTAAAGTGAACGTTTCCTTCCGAAGACGCCTAAAATCGCAAAATCCGTACCAGAATAAGAAAAAAATATATAAATTTGACTGTAAAACGAAAGTGCTGCATATAGCCTTACGCAGAATAAAACAAGGAAAATATTGGTGTATCACATTTTGCAATACGTTTATCGGTTCGCTCGTAATTAAAGCGTAAATTCGAGTGTCCATAATAAAAATCCTATAGTAAGAGGAGTCGTCAGGAACCTAATCTAATCAGTTTAAACAAATAAAAATAAAATAAAAACAATTGATGTATACATAACATAATAATGTAATATACATAGCGGTATTACTACGAAGAACAATATCCAGTAGGGACGAACTCTGATGCAGAGGCGCTGAGTCGAGCCGCGAGCTGTATTACTGCGTGAGCTGAGACCGCAGAGACCAGAGTGACACCTGAGTCGCTTTGCTCAACGCTCTGGCTAGAGTCGAGACGGTGGGGTGAGCGTTGAGCGGGCGAGTTCCGAGGGTGGGGGGAGCGGTGAACTCACCCGCTCCGAGACAAATCGTCCATTCCCTTGCGAGCAGGTTGTTGCAAGTAGTTCCTATGTTATCCGGTAGGTGGCTCTCTGTCCTGTTGCTCGCATCAACTGCCCAGAGGGCAGGACGTGCGACTGAAACAATCGCCGACAGAGTGCAATGCGAAGTTAAGCTGCGCCAGACACTGCACGCGGCAGACGACGCACAGACAGCACGACATATGTGAAACACAAAATCCAATGGGGCACTGCGCAATGCAGGCAGCCAAGGTAGAAGCAGGGCAGAGGCCGGCGCCGGCTGTGTTGTGTGGCGTGCACTGTGCTGTGACCAGCAGAGGCGCTGCTGATATGCTCCGTCTCTCTCTCTCTCTCTCTCTCTCTCTCTCTCTCTCTCTGCCGTGGGAAACGTTTGGAGCTACCGTTCTTTTTTTCTGAATCACTGATTGTTCACTCCTTTGAAAGATTCAACTCTATGAATTAGTTCAAGAGCGGATTCCCTATCTCTATTACCGTCCACCGCTCACCCTGCTGTGAGGGCGGGCCCACTGTATCGGGCACACTGGGAGGTGCCTCAGCAACACAGCCCACGGGCAAAACGAGCGGCAACTGAGACAACTCGCGCAACGTCAGAATCTCCGCCACCGCTACACGCGAGGCAGCAGTCTGAAGACGACTGACCGTTACCGAAAGAACGTTCGGCCGTTCGAAAACTGTAGCCGGCCGGTCTCGCATCTGCACACGGCGTGCACGCGTCCTACCGATACTAGCGAGACTGAGTGAAAAAGTGACTTTTGAAAGCGCAGACATAAATCTAGATATGCAACTTGCTAACCTCCTGAAGGGTCAGAAATGGAGATTGACACCTTAGGAGAGATGAAGCTGGCTGTTAAACAGAAATGAAAACTGTGCTACAGGCTGCCTGACGACATTTTACGGTTACAGAAAAGCGAGAATAAACCACATAAATAGAGAAAAAACACGTTCAAAATTTAAGAACTATAATATTAAGAAAATACGGCAGATGTTAAATGCGTAAATTGCACTTCACATACGTGTAGCAGACAGCAGTAGGAGGCCGGTCACCAGGGGAGTACGGTAAACTCGTCTCCGTGTTCTTCGAACCGCACACGTACGCAGTGGCTCGTGTCACACACTACAATGTCCTGCCGGCAGACGCCATCGTGTCGAGGAAAAATTGCGTGTAGGTAGGGCTGGACGTGGTCCCTGAGGACAGATGCGTACTTCTGTCTATCCACTGTGCCTTCCACAATGGTGCCTTCCAGAATGACGAGATGATCAGGAAGTGCCACGAAAACATCCCCCAGACCGTAACTCTCCCTTCTCCACAATGGACTCTTCACCTTCAGACCTTTGCCGTGCGTTCCACCGTCCGTCTGTCTGGTGGAGTACAAAACGTGATTCATCTGAAAAGGCCACCTGTCGTCACTCACCGGACATCCAGGTACGGTATTGGCGTGCAAATTACAACCTCTGTTGTCGAACAGCAGTCAGTCCGGGTGCACGAATTAGATGTCTCCCTTGAAGGCAGTACGTACCGACATTCGCCGCACGGTCGTCAGAGAGACACTGTTAGTAGCCCCTCGCTTCATCTGGGTGGTCGACTACTCACCAGTTGCACGTCTACTCGCCCGTACACATCTCCGCAGACGTCGTTCACAACCGTTCACACCGTCGGAATACCCAGTTCCCTGTGCCGGTTTCGGATTGCGACATTTTGCCACGCACGATATATTTCGACCGCGGCGGAACACAAATAGTTTACAAACTTAGCTCTTTCACAAATGCTTCTACTCTCGGGCCGAAACCTAACGGTCGTGATCTTTTGCACCTGGGATAAATCACTCTATTTTTGCATTACGATAATGACTGCACTGCACCGATTTATATACAAAGGGCGTTCAAAATATTTTGCAAAGTCATCTGTAATTTTTCATTTTTGGCAGGAAGAGAATGAAATTTTTTGTGACCATACTTGGAACATTCAGCTATAAGTTGGTATACGAAAGTAATTTCATTTATTTAGAGGTGAGCCATAATGGAATGTGAAGTAGATGTAAGGTTGTGACAGCGGTCGGTGACGAGTTCCTTTCCAAGACCGGCGATGACTCTGCCACATCAATTCACAGGAAGTTGCTCCCTGTTTATGGGGAGGACACAGTGGATCGCAGCAGTATCCAGCGGTGGGTGCACAGGTTCAAAGAAAGTGATTTCTCTCTACCGGACAATCCACGATACGGCAGACCGTCGACGGCAGTGAGTGATGTCAATAAGGAGACCCTTGATGAAATCATCCAAAATGACAGATGTGTGACGACACGACAGCTTGCTGAAATGACTCGTTTGTTATTGGGTACTGTGGTATCACTGGTGCAGTCACTAAAGTACACAAAAATGTGTCCACATTGGGTGGCTGGATTACTGAAAAGAGAAATGAAAATGATGAGGAATATTGTGTGCGAGGGGCTCGTGAAGACCATTACTGAAGAGTGGAAACAATGTTTTGACGGTGTCATTACCCAGGATGAAACACGGTTGTTTTTGCCCGAACCTGAGAGCAAAACCCAATCTGCGGAATGGCGTCACCCGGGTTCCCCTCAGTACGACAAAACGAGACTTTGACGAACAGCAGGCCGAAAGGTGATGACCTCCTTCTTCTGGGATCAGTGTGGTGTCATTTTCATTGACTTTTTGGAACCTGGCTCCACAATTAACCGGAACCGTTACTGTTTGTCACCGGACAAGCTGCGCCGTGCCATCGAGACCCACAGACCACAGCTTCAGGTTCAGTTCATCAGACTACACCGTGACAGTGCCAGACACCGTACAGCCCTTATGAGACAGCAGAAAATCACGAAAATGGGTTGGAAAATTGTTCCCCATCCTCCCTACAGCCTGGACTTGGCTCCGCCTGATTTTTACCTCTTTGGTCGTCTGAAGGCCCACCTGCACAGTAAAACATTTGATAGCGAGAAAGACCTTATTTCCTGTGTGAAGCGGTGGTGTGAAAGACAATCCACAGAATGTTACCAAAGTGCATTTACATCGTGGAAAGAACGTTGGGCCAGATGTGTCACAGCTGACGGAGGCTACATTGAGTAGGTTCAATGTATAGCTAGATGTTCCAAGTCTGTTCACAAATAATTTCAGTCTCCTCCTACAAAAAATAAAAAAAAAATTAGAGAGAACTGTGCAAAACTTTTTGAACGCGCTTTGTACCTTTCACTATAAATGCTGCCACCTGACGTCTGTGAGTGGTTACTGCACGCTGACGCCAAACGTAGGCGAATGTCACACGGATGTGGGTCCACTGTGTATATCGAGTGTACTAGGTTCAAATTGTGATGTGTGCCTCGGAGATTGGGGTACGTAAAGGAAGAGACAGAAGCAAAATACAAGCTAGTGAGGTGCAGTTCTTGAGAAATGACACTGAATAGAGGAGGAGGAGGAGGACGCCGACGAGATCAGTGTTAAACGTCCTGTCGAAAAAGAGGTCGCCAGAGACGGAGCAGAGGCTCGGAATAGGGGAAGGATGCAGAACGAAACTTGTTGTGTCCTTCTGAAAGAATCCAGCATTTGCCTTGAGTGATTTTGGGAAATCACAGAAAACCTAAATCAGGATGGCCGAAAGAGGGTTTGAAGTGTCGTTCTCCCGAATGGTAGTCCAGTGTCCTTAACACTGCACTACCCTGCTTGATGACAGGCTGAGGAATGACAGGATCAGATAGTTTAGTGAAAGGGGAAGCATTACAGCACAGGACAGAAGAATCGAGGCTCAGGTAGCATAAACGGGTTAAGTGAATGGAGGAGAAGAACATATCCAGATGGATACGTAATACGAAAGGAAAGGGAAAAAAGAACGAGAGACGGGGAGAGGAAAGAGTGAAGGACTGTGAGTGAAAGAGAGGAGGAGCCTGGACCAAGGTGGACATGGAGAGATGGTGGGAAGACAGAAGAAGACGTGGAGGCCTATGTTCCAAACAGTCAAAGCCAGCAGCTGGAAACTCTGCAACATGGTTATGATGTTGATGATGAATGACATGGAGAAGCTCATGCCTTTTATTTTTCAGGGTCGACTGGCACCTTTTGTTACATGAATATATTTTGTCTGAATCATTTTGTTCTTCTAATGGTTTCACTAGACAGTAAATGATGACATCATCTGGACTGCTAAAATGGTCTTCCAAATTCTTTATATAGATATAGAACAGCAGCGGCCCAACACCACTTCCTCAGGAAATAACAGATATAGCTTTAGCTTCATTAGAAATTCAGGAGTGGAGAAGATACTAGCTGCATCAATTATAGTTCATGGAAAGAGGAAGAAATATGGAATCTTCAACACAATAACAGAACTGAACATTTAAAAAAAATACGTCGTACATAGGGACATGCAATAGAAAACAATATTTACACAAGCATTCAAGCTCTTGCTCTACAGCACACACACACACACACACACACACACACACACACACAAAACCAGAGAGATACCCAAATACAGGGTGTCCCACTCAGACCTCCCTGATTTCAAGGACACAGGAAAGAAAAACCGCAGAAAATGGTGACTCCACAGCAGTGCACGCAAGCGGTAGTGTGATTTGCAGAAACAAAATCGCTGATTTCTGTGCAAAGAAATTATCGTCAAGTGTATGATGTGAAAACAATTAAGGAATGGTATAGGAAGTTTCTGGCAACATTCTGTTGGTGCACGTTACACAGTTTCAGAAGAGACAGTGGAGGACATCAGAAAATCTTTTCTCAGAAGCTTGCATAAGTCAATTCGTCAAGCATCTAGGCAACTTGATGTTCTCGATCAACATTGCATCGTGTAGTTCACCAGTGTCTTCGTATGTGCGATTACAAAGTGCAAATTCTGCAATATCTGATGCCTAACGACAAACCACGCTCACAACAATTTGCTGCAGATATGCTGCAGGGTATTGATATGGATGCCAGCTTCCTGGAAAGATGTTTATTCTCAGATGAGGCAACCTTTCATCTATCAGGAAGGGTTAACAGACATAATGTTCAGATTTGGGGTTCGCAAAATCCGCATTTTGTCACTGAACAGGTTTGTGATAGCCCTGAACTAAACGTCTGGTGCAAGCTATTGCACGACACGATTGTTGGACTGTTGTTCTTTGCGGAACAAATAGAGAATGGGTCAGTGTATCTCGACATGTTGGAGCAGTTTCTGAACCCTCAGATACAAGACTTGCAACCCAACATCATTTTTCAACAAGATGGAGGTCCGCCGCATTGGTCAACGGCTGTTCGCAAGTTCCTGGATAGGAAATTTCCCAATCGTTGGATCGGACGTGGAGGACCCATTGCCTGGCCACCACGTTCACCCGACATTATGCCGCTTGATTTCTTATGTGGGGATTCGTGAAGTACCGCGTGTATGTGACCAAAGTGGACGATATTTCTATGTTGCGACATCGTATCACTAATGCGATTGCAACAATAACGGAGGAAATGTTACAAAGAACTTAGATTTTATCCGTACTGGATGAGAGGTCGTGGCTGTGAATGTCAATGTTAAAAAATATATCGGCTCAGCCACTTGTTTATAGTGTAAAACACTGAGATTGACACATTTCGGAAGTCAAGCTTCCATCATCAGAATAATAAAAAGTAAAAGAACCTGTTAAAACTCGCTAAAATGGAACATGCACCGGGCACAATAAAATTGATAATAAAATTAAAACATCGTGGCTACTTCCCTTGTTGCAGCCAGATCTTCCAACGTGCATCTCTTTTTCTTTTTGTATATTACAAACGCTATGTAGATGATACGCTGCTTCTTATTGATGGACAAGAAAAAGAAGTTGCAGAAATAGTAAATAAATTTAACGAGTTACACGGTAAAATTGAATTCACTGTGGAAGAAGAGAAAAATGGTGAACTGCGATTTCTCGACCTAAGTATTAGGAAACAAAACATGTTTTTAAAATATTTCGGAAACCAACCACAATTGATGTGTTGATACAAAAATTCCTGCCATCCTAATAGCCAGAAACTTTCTGCTTTTAGATCTTTGACAGATAGAGCCTTTAGAGTCCCTATGAATGAAGAAGACAGAATGACTGAACTGAACATCATGAAATAACTAGGCAGAGGTAACGGATATCACCAAAATGTTGTCAATACCGCAAATAATATTATGAGAGTCACAATACCAGTGGCTAACATTTTCAAACCTTTTAAAGTTGATACTGCTTTTCACACCAATAATACGCTGCGGTTTAAACTAAGAAATAATTTACAGCAGGAAAGCAATAAATATGAGAGAGCTGGGGTTTATAGAATTTAGTGTAAGACGTGCAAGGGAAGCTATGTAGGCCAAACTGGTAGGTCCTTTAAAGTACGTTACAGAGAACATAGCGATGCTTTCCGGCTCAATAATTTCGAAAAGTCAGCTGCAGCCACGCATATTTGGGAAACGAGACACCCCGTGTTGGGAATAGATCAGGATCTCGTTATTTTACATAGACAGGGCAAAGTCAAAAAGCTGAATCTACTAGAAAAGCTGGAAATTACGATACATAGCATGGATAATCAGAACACACTGAACGAACAGCTAACTGGTGATACAAATAACTTTTTCAAACATTTCACTGGTTTCTTTTAGTAACTACATTTTTAGCAATTGGCAGGATACCATCATTTCATGAGGTCCTCGAACATGTATACGTTATCTGTTTGTACAGACATCTCTGTGATCCTCATTTACTTGTGCGTGAGCTCACTCATGTTTCAGTGTCGTGTTTGGCTACGTGGTGTGTGGTATCGACGAAGACGCACGGGTGGTTTACGACGATAGAGGAGAGAGCCACGTGGTTAGATGTTGAACACCATAGGCGACACCATTTTAGAGTTTTTATATTTTGACGACTATATGGAGATGCACCTTGGAAGACATGGCTGCAATAAGGGAAGTAGCCACGATGTTTTAAGGTTATTATCAATTTTATTGTGCCTGGTGCGAGTTTTAACAGGTCCTTTTACTTTTTATTATTCTGATGATGGAAGCTCAATTTCCGAAATGCGTCAATCTTAGTGTTTTACGCTATAAACAAGTGGTTGAGCTGATATATTTTTTAACATGTTACAAAGAACTTGGCAAGAAACTGAATATAGGGTCGATATTCTTCGTGCTGCAAATGGCTCACACGCAGAGGTGTGTTGATGATAAATAAATAAATTCTTTGAGATGCTCTACGACGTGGTGCATTTTTCATTGTCGTATCGTGTCCCCCCCCTCCCCCCCCCCTTTCCCTCTTTGAAATCAGGAAGGTTTGAGTGGGACACCCTGTATACACATCTGTGGCCACAGTGAGACTGATTGTTAATTATCACATAATTATTGGGAGCAGCTGGAGGGAAGGGGCTAGGAAAGGGGATACAAGGTGAAGAGAGGGTAGTGGGGTAGTGTGGTGCAGCTGGTTTTGACAGATGACACAGTGCCTGCACAACAAGGTTTCATCCAAGGGGAGAGCATATAAGAGGCAGAGACAAGTATTGAGGGGAGGAAAGGAGAGGAAGGTGGAGATGGAGAGGGAGACAGGGAGGGAAGAGAAAGGGAGAGGGAAGGAAAGAGAGAGAGAGAGAGAGAGAGAGAGAGAGAGAGAGAGAGAGTGCTGTATCCTGCATGGGATTATGGGATTTTTTTTGGGGGGGGGGGGGGGGGGGGGGGGTTAGTAGACAGTTTGGGCAGGGAAGGAGTGGTGTGGGCAGAAGAGAGTAGGAAAAAGGTAAGGTGAGATAGTGGGAGCAAGTTAGCAGAGGTGTGGAGCATAGGAGAGAGAGTCCCCGCCTGTATAGTTCAGAGAAGCTCCTGCTGGAAGGGAGAATCCAAATGGCTTGCACAGTGAAACAGCTGTTAAAGTCTCTTGTATTGTGGTGTGCAGCACGTTCGACAACCGGACGGTCGAGTTTGTGGTTTGCCGCAGTTTGGCAGTGGCCACTTGTGCAAGTACACAGTGGGTTACTTCTCGTGCCCACACAGAATGCAGCATAGTAATTGCAGCACAACTGATATATAGGATAGTTGCTTTCACACGTGGCCCTGCCTTTTATTGGCCTTCAACAGTTGGAACGTCATTCCCAGCACCATCTCAGGAAAGTACCACAGCTACTCTTGCCCTATTCCAGAATTACCTATAGCCGAGAAAGCGACTACCGTGATTATCTACCCCCTCCCGCAACATTTAATAGTTCCCCGAGTATGCCTCGATGACATATTCATCCTTCCACACCCCTAAAATCTTCCTCCACCCTTTTCTGAAACACAATGCTCCTGAACACCCATCCTGTAACACTTTAGTCAACCTTTCTGTGCCATATGCAGTTTCACTTATATTCGAAACAGGCTTATGTCTGTTGAAGTTATTTTATTGATTGTGACACAGCCACTGGGCAAGATATTTTTCATTTTTAAAAGCTTATGTAAGTAATATTTTATCACATACATAATTTTAGAAACTTATGTATAGATTGTATTACTGGTCTACATGTTATTTTGATCACTTTTTAGGACTTCTGAAAAGGCTATATTATTATAGTTGAAACCATGGTCAAGATGTAGTATACACCTACACTCCTGGAAATGGAAAAAAGAACACATTGACACAGGTGTGTCAGACCCACCATACTTGCTCCGGACACCGCGAGAGGGCTGTACAAGCAATGATTACACGCACCGCACAGCGGACACACCAGGAACTGCGGTGTTGGCCGTCGAATGGCGCTAGCTGCGCAGCATTTGTGCACCGCCGCCGTCAGTGTCAGCCAGTTTGCCGTGGCATACGGAGCTCCATCGCAGTCTTTAACACTGGTAGCATGCCGCGACAGCGTGGACGTGAACCGTATGTGCAGTTGACGGACTTTGAGCGAGGGCGTATAGTGGGCATGCGGGAGGCCGGGTGGACGTACCGCCGAATTGCTCAACACGTGGGGCGTGAGGTCTCCACAGTACATCGATGTTGTCGCCAGTGGTCGGCGGAAGGTGCACGTGCCCGTCGACCTGGGACCGGACCGCAGCGACGCACGGATGCACGCCAAGACCGTAGGATCCTACGCAGTGCCGTAGGGGACCGCACCGCCACTTCCCAGCAAATTAGGGACACTGTTGCTCCTGGGGTATCGGCGAGGACCATTCGCAACCGTCTCCACGAAGCTGGGCTACGGTCCCGCACACCGTTAGGCCGTCTTCCGCTCACGCCCCAACATCGTGCAACCCGCCTCCACTGGTGTCGCGACAGGCGTGAATGGAGGGACGAATGGAGACGTGTCGTCTTCAGCGATGAGAGTCGCTTCTGCCTCGGTGCCAATGATGGTCGTATGCGTGTTTGGCGCCGTGCAGGTGAGCGCCACAATCAGGACTGCATACGACCGAGGCACACAGGGCCAACACCCGGCATCATGGTGTGGGGAGCGATCTCCTACACTGGCCGTACACCACTGGTGATCGTCGAGGGGACACTGAATAGTGCACGGTACATCCAAACCGTCATCGAACCCGTCGTTCTACCATTCCTAGACCGGCAAGGGAACTTGCTGTTCCAACAGGACAATGCACGTCCGCATGTATCCCGTGCCACCCAACGTGCTCTAGAAGGTGTAAGTCAACTACCCTGGCCAGCAAGATCTCCGGATCTGTCCCCCACTGAGCATGTTTGGGACTGGATGAAGCGTCGTCTCACGCGGTCTGCACGTCCAGCACGAACGCTGGTCCAACTGAGGCGCCAGGTGGAAATGGCATGGCAAGCCGTTCCACAGGACTACATCCAGCATCTCTACGATCGTCTCCATGGGAGAATAGCAGCCTGCATTGCTGCGAAAGGTGGATATACACTGTACTAGTGCCGACATTGTGCATGCTCTGTTGCCTGTGTCTATGTGCCTGTGGTTCTGTCAGTGTGATCATGTGATGTATCTGACCCCAGGAATGTGTCAATAAAGTTTCCCCTTCCTGGGACAATGAATTCACGGTGTTCTTATTTCAATTTCCAGGAGTGTAATTAGTGCAACTGTGGGCTGTTTTTCATTCCAAACAATTTTTTAACAGTTGCTGGTACTGCTGCCACGATGAAAATAATGAATAATTTTGAGGTCACCTACAGCCACGACAACATCTATACTCTGCAAACCACTGTGAAGTGCACGGTAGACGGCATGTCCCATTGTACCAGTTATGGTTTCTTCCAGTTTGATTCACATATGGAGTGCAGGAAGAATGACTGATTCAGTGCTTTTGTGTACTGGTAACTAATAAGATCTTATTCTCACAGTCCCTATATGAGCGGTACGTAGGGGATTGTAGTATATTCCTAGATTCATCATTTAAAGCTGATTCTTGAAATACTGTATATCAACTTTGTTGGGACAGTTTCCATCTCTCATCAAGAGTCTGCCAGTTCAGTCCTTTCAGCATCTCAGTGACACTCTTGCACAGATTATGGTTGTGGGAGGGTGCACGGGACAGGTTTTACACCGGGGGCGGTTACGAGGGTAGGAGCCAGAGGGTAGGGAAGGTGGTTTGGGGATTTCATAGGGATGAACCGAGAGGTTACGAAGGTTTGGTGGACGGCGGAAAGACACTCTCGGTGGAGTGGGGAGGATTTCCACCCTTTAACGTGTTTTGGCGGCAACACAACCACCTAACCTTTGTGCACATCATTGTTTACCAATGCAAGTTCACCACAGGATCAACATAGCTCAGCTTTAACCAACAATTTTTCGACTTTTTTCACACCAGATCTCCAGTTGCTTTCTAGTTCACCTTTATCTCTCCCCATATATTTTTATTTTCATTTCAGCCTCATGTTACACTTTCCACCTTCTAATACCATGTCACCCTCACAACATCCCCACAACGACCCCATTAAGTTTTATTTACATTCCCTCCACAAACATGCCTTCGCCCTAGCCAGATTACGCTCCCATATTTTATTTACTCAGGCTTGTCTGACATTTGATATTACCCCCAAAGGCTTCACACTTAAAGATCCCATCTCTGGCTGTAACCCTTCTTTCCATCAGTCCCTATACCAGTTCCAAACTGAACAATCCATAGCCCTCACCCGCCTAATCCTTCACATACACATCAACTCGGCCAATGAACACACCCGTCAACTCCTATCCTTAATAAAAGTCCTCAATCTTCCCCCCCCCCCCCCCCCCCCCCCACATCCACACCGCCTGTTCTGAGCATCCTCCTACAGGCCAACCGCAAATTAGAACAGCATGCCACCCTCCACCTCAAAAAACTATCCAATCTCCTGGTTTCCCACCTCCGGAAAGGCAACTCACTCACCCTCCACAACCTTTCCAGCAAACCTCAACCTCCTCTCGCTGCACACAGACCCAGTCTCTCCCATCTACTCAATCTCCCACTTCCAGCTCCACTCCCCCCAAAACCTCAAAATTCCGATCAACACAATCTGGAACCACAACACCCTAATTCAGTAGTTAACCTTTCCTCCAAACCTCTCTCCCAATCCGAAACCTCTGTCCTATCCAAAGGCCTCACCTTCTTCAGCCCCACTCCCAGATTCAACCAAACAGCCCTCATCAAAGATTTACTGTCCTATACTCGTACACACTGCTGGAAATATCACTTTGCCACAAAGAAAAATAATCCTAATCCTACTCCTAATGATCCAACTCCCCAAGACACTATCCAAATTGAACCCTGCCTGGAACAGTTCCGTCCTCTGTCACAACGGGACCTACCTCCTCTTCCTCAAAATCACCCTCTCCAAACCTTCCAGGAATTTCTCACTTCCAGCCTTGCCTCTCAATCCTTCTAAAAAAACCTTAATCCTACTCCCAACATCACCACTGCTGAAGCCCAGGCTATCTGTGATCTGAAGGCTGACAGATCCATCGTCATTCTTCTGGCAGACAAGGGTTCCACGACAGTGGTACTTGATCGTCGGGAGTATGTGGCTGAGGGACTGCGTCAGCTTTCAGACAACACCACATACAAAGTTTGCCAAGGTAATCCCATTCCTGATGTCCAGGCAGAGCTTCAAGGAACCCTCAGAACCTTAGGTCCCCTACAAAACCTTTCACCTGACTCCATCAACCTCCTGACCCCACCGACACCCCGCACCCCTACCTTCTACCTAAAATTCACAAACCCAATCATCCCGGCCACCCCATTGCAGCTGGTTACCGAGCCCCACAGAACGTATCTCTGCCTACGTACATCAACACCTTCAACCCATTACATGCAGTCTCCCATCCTTCATCAAAGACACCAACCACTTTCTCGAACGGCTGGAATCCTTACCCAATCTGTTACCCCCGGAAACCATCCTTGTAACCATTGATGCCACTTCCTTATACACAAATATTCCGCACGTCCAGGGCCTCGCTGCGATGGAGCACTTCCTTTCACGCCGATCACTTGCCACCCTACCTAAAACCTCTTTCCTCATTACCTTAGCCAGCTTCATCCTGACTCACAACTTATTCATTTTCGACGGCCAGACATACCAACAATTAAAGGGAACAGCCATGGGTACCAGGATGGCCCCCTCGTACACCAACCCATTCATGGGTCGCTTAGAGGAAGCCTTCTTGGTTACCCAGGCCTGCCAACCCAAATTTTGGTACAGATTGATTGATTTCATCTTCATGATCTGGACTCACAGGGAAGAAGAACTCCAGAATTTCCTCTCCAACCTCAAGTCCTTTGGTTGCATCAGATTCACCAGGTCCTACTCCAAATCCCATGCCACTTTCCTTGATGTTGACCTCCATCTGTCCAATGGCCAGCTTCACATATCCGTCCACATCAAACCCACCAACAAGCAACAGTACCTCCATTATGACAGCCGCCACCCATTCCACATCAAACGGTCCCTTCCCTACAGCCTAGGTCTTCGTGGCAAAAGAATCTGCTGCAGTCCTGAATCCCTGAACCATTACACCAACAACCTGAAAACAGCTTTCGCATCCCACAGCTACCTGCCTGACCTGGTACAGAAGCAAATAATCAAGAGCCACTTCCACATCCCTCAAACCCATAACCTCCCACAGAAGAACCCCAAAAGTGCCCCACTTGTGACAGGATACTTTCCGGGACTGGATCAGACTCTGAATGTGGCTCCCCAGCAGGGATACGACTTCCTCAAATCCTGCTCCGAAATGAGATCCACCCTTCACGAAATCCTCCCCACTCCACCAAGAGTGTCTTTATGCCGTCCACCTAACCTTCGTAACCTCTCAGTTCATCCCTATGAAATCCCCAAACCACCTTCCCTACCCTCTGGCTCCTACCCTTGTAACCGCCCCCGGTGTAAAACCTGTCCCATGCACCCTTCCACCACCACCTACTCCAGTCCTGTAATCCGGAAGGTGTACACGATCAAAAGCAGAGTCACGTGTGAAAGCACCCACGTGATTTACCAACTGACCTGCCTACACTGTGACGCTTTCTATGTGGGAATGACCAGCAATAAACTGTCCATTCGCATGAATGGACACAGGCAGACAGTGTTTGTTGGTAATGAGGATCACCCTGTGGCTAAACATGCCTCGTTGCACGGCCAGCACATCTTGGCACAGTGTTACACCGTCCGGGTTATCTGGATACTTCCCACTAAGAACAACCTGTCAGAAGTCCGGAGATGGAAACTTGCCCTTCAGTATATACTCTCTTCCCGTTACCCACCAGGCCTCAACCTCCGCTAATTTCAAGTTGCCGCCGCTCATACCTCACCTGTCATTCAACAACATCTTTGCCTCTGTACTTCCGCCTTGACTGACATCTCTGCCCAAACTCTTTGCCTTTACAAATGTCTGCTTGTGTCTGTTTATGTGCGTTTCGTCTTTCCCTCTCCTTCCCTCTTTCCTGATGATGCAATCGTTGGTTGCGAAAGCTTGAATTTTGTGAGTGTGTGTGTGTGTGTGTGTTTGTTTGTGTGTCTATCGACCTGCCAGCGCTTTCGTTTGGTTACATCATCTTTGTTTTTAGATATATTTTTCCCACGTGGAATGTTTCCCTCTATTATATTCATTACGTAAATGTTAGCAATATTCTCCGATCGATAATTGATTTGTACACTACTGGCCATTAAAATTGCTACACCACGAAGATGACGTGCTACAGACACGAAATTTAACCGACAGGAAGAAGATGCTGTGATATGCAAATCATTATCTTTTCAGAGCATCCACACATGGTTGGCGCCGGTGGCGACACCTACAACGTGCTGACACGCGGAAAGTTTCCAACCGATTTCTCATACACAAACAGCAGTTGACCGGCCTTGCCTGGTGAAACGTTATAGTGATGCCTTGTGTAAGGAGGAAAAATGCGTACCATCACGTTTCCGACTTTGATAAAGGTCGGATTGTAGCCTATTGCGATTGCAGTTTATCGTATCGCGACATTGTTGCTCGCATTGGTTGAGATCCAATGACTGTAAGCAGAATATGGAATTGGTGGGTTCAGGAGGGTAATACGGAACGCCGTGCTGGATCCCAGCGGCCTCATGTCACTAGCAGTAGATATGACAGGCATCTTATCCACATTTCTGTAACGGATCGTGCAGCCATGTCTCGATCCCTGAGTCAACAGATGGGGACATTTGTAAAACAACAACCATCTGCACGAACAGTTCGACGACATTTGCAGCAGCACGGAATATCAGCTCGGAGACCGTGGCTGCAGTTAGCCTTGACGCTGCATCACAGACAGGAGCGCCTGCAATGGTGTACTCGACGACGAACCTGGGTGCACGAATGCCAAAACGTCATTTTTTCGGATGAATCCAGGTTCTGTTTACAGCATCACGATGGTCGCATCCGTGTTTGGCGACATCGCAGTGAACGCACATTGAAAGCGTGTATTTGTCATCACCGTACTGGCGTATCACCCAGCTTGATGGTATGGGGTGCCATTGGTTACACGTCTCGGTCACCTCTTGTTCGCATTGACGGCACTTTGAACAGTGGACGTTACATTTCAGATGTGTTATGACCCGTGGCTCTACCCTTCATTCGATCCCTGCGAAACTCTACATTTCAGCAGGATATTGCACGACCACATGCTGCATGTCCTGTACGGGCTTTTCTAGATACAGAAAATGTTTGATTGCTGCCCTGGTCAGCACATTCTCCAGATCTCTCACCAAATGAAAATGTCTGGTCAAAGGTGGCCAAGCAACTGGCTCGTCACAATACACCAGTCACTACTATTGATGAACTGTGGAATCGTGTTGAAGCTGCATGGGCAGCTGTACCTGTACATGCCATCCAAGCTCTGTTTGACCCAATGCCCAGGCATATCAAGGCCGTAATTACGGCCAGAGATGGTTGTCCTGGGTACTGATTTTTCAGGATGTATGCGCCCAAATTGCGTGAAAATGTAATCACATGTCAGTTCTAGTATAATATATTTGTCCAATGAATACCCGTTTATCATCTGCATTTCTTCTTGGTGTAGCAATTTTAATGGCCAGTAGTGTATTTATTAAATTAATGAAACGCATTATTGTAAAAAAGTCATATTTAATTTTCTATCTTAAATCGTACAATTTCTAACCTAAAACTCATCTGTAATGAACTAGTATTTTATGCTGTAAGTAATCTTTTGTATATTTGTAACTTTTAATTGTAACTATTAATTTCACGATGGTGTAATAATTGAAGTAATGAACACTCATGTTTGGAATATACATAAGGAAACACGGCAATGCAGCGTCAGTTCGCCTAGGGGTTCACTTTGTAGTCAAGTCTTTTCGGTCAGTAAGTCGGTCTGTCAGCTGTTGGATTGTCAAAGAGACTATATCTGAAGTTTGATGTATTCTGCAATGACTTTGGAAAAATGTTATCATCAACAAATAAACCTCCGTAAATTGTATGACCTGGAGTTTTAATTAGAAGGAATCACCAGCTACCCTACTCAGGCAAATTACAAGATGATAAGTACAACAAGGATACTTTGTTATGTATTGCCCTTACTTACGTCCACTCCAGGTGCAAAAACATAAGTAATTATATTAATGCACCAGTAAATAAATCATATGCATTCATAAAGTAAGGGAGATGACATACCGTCTTGTCCATGAGCCTTTGGACACTACCCCTGAGTTATTCACTAGTATCTTGGAAAGTTGACAATATTTCAAGTCTCAGTAGATTGAATTATCACCATCTACTGAGCACAATTGAAGTGCTTAGTGGAATACAAGTGTATCCCTCAGTTTGATGAAAACTGCACTAGGTGCATATTATGTGAGCTGGGGCCATCTGGCACCAGTTTATTGAACTGTCAGAATGTCAGATAGCTCCATGTCAATACTAAGGAGAATAAGGTAATAAGCCTTACAAAGCAGCCTGAAACTTCTGATGGAATAAGAGGGTATCTGCATCTTTCTGATACCTGGGTTGTAACTGGCTAACTGGTTAGCTAACCGACCAACAGGAGAGCAGCTTTATAATGTCAGTTTATAATTAACACGGCTCACAGAGGGAGTGATAGTTTGGTAATAAATGGTGAAAGTATAGAAACTGAAGGCAAAATGAGGAAAAGAAATACAGGAAAGAGAAAAGATAGGAGCAGAAAACAGGCACGTAACAGTGGGCAACAATGGAGAATGTAGTAGAAATGCAGAAAGAATATTTTTTTTAGTTGAAGTCCATTAACAAAACAGCCAACAAAAACGAAAACACTTCTGGCGCAATTGAGAACTCCTGAAAGTCAT
This sequence comes from Schistocerca cancellata, assembly GCF_023864275.1. NCBI lineage: Eukaryota > Metazoa > Arthropoda > Insecta > Orthoptera > Acrididae > Schistocerca > Schistocerca cancellata. The sequence goes on along the minus strand of NC_064636.1, from coordinate 146,848,017 downwards.
CTATTCTAAGATTCCAGTGAGGACATAAAGTCCATGTATAGTTCACATACAGTGATACAGACCACTATACTACTGAAAGTCTGCAGTGGGGCAGAAGTATGGCATAGAAAATAAATGACACTATTCTGGAACGTAAGTGTTTTAATGATTGGCCCGTCAATGCTCCTAAAGTGTGTTATATAATGTCAATGTTGAAGTTTGTGCCTCCTGTTCGCTACAGCTTTTATAAAAATAACGAGTATGATTTAAAGAAAAACCAATTAATGAAAATGATGTTACTTATTGTTTCTCTGTTGTATCTGAAAATGTGTCTTGTGTATGCAACATTATCTGTGTGTCATTAGTAAAGTGACAGTTTTCCCTATAATAATCAATGCATTCTGTGTCACATATGCAGGAATGTAATACAATACCCACATAACCTAACCCATAAAACATTTTCTGATTCTTACTGTTATGATAAAGTTACCGGCTATTTAAAAAAATGGTAAATATCTCAAAAGTACACTTTTGAGGAATACCTTCAATTCTTCATTTAATTTAAAAAGAAGTGTTCTACATCTATCACGATGAAACACTTTCCAGAGAAGAATAAAAACTTACCCCGTTGGATAAAATCCCTCATTCATGGAATCGGGTATCTGAAACATTAGGAACCACAATTGTCACAATGAACAAGCTTAACTTCAACGCAAAGCATTACAACTCTACACTTAGTTACTCAAATGCATGACAGAGTGTATTAGGCATTTTAACAAATTTATCAAAGACAGAGGTTAGTAAAGGTGCTGCATTATGAGAATATTAATAATAACCACACACTTTTTTCATACAATGTAGTTATGTCAATGAAGTACTGTCTCAAAGCAGTTACATAAATATTCAACCAGATCTCAATAAGATTTCAAAGTGGTGCAAAGACTGGCAATTTGTTTTATTGAAACAGAAATTTAAAACTGTGCACTTCACAACTTGAAAAGCCATAGGTACACTACGTAAACAAAAGTATCCAGACACCACCAAAAAACGTGTTTTTCATGTTAGGTGCATTGTGCTACCACCTACTGCCAGGTACTCAATATCAGCGACATTGTGAGAGAACAGAGTGGGGCGCTCCATGGAACTCGAGGAGTTCGAAAGTGCCCTAGGTTCACTGCTTCCAAAGGTGATAGTGAAGTGGAAACACGAAGGGACACGTACAACACAAAAGTGTACAGGTCGATCTCGCCTGTCAACTGACGGAGCGGAGACCACCGACAGTTGAAGAGGGGCGTAACGTGTAATAGGCTGACACAGGAAGTCCAAACTGCATCAGGATCCACTGCAAGCACTACGACAGTTAGGCGGGAGGCGGGAAAACTTGGATCTGACAGTCGAGCAGCGGCTCATAAGCTACACATCACACCGGTAAATGCCTCGCTTTGTGTAAGGAGCGTAAACATTGTATGATCGGCACTATCACAGCACAGGCCTACACTGATGTTTTAAGCGGGTTCTTGCTTCTCACTGTCGTAGAGCAATTTGGGGATGGTGACTGCACCTTTCAACACGATCGAGTACCTGTTGATAATGCACAGGCCTTTGGCAGAGTGGTTACATGACAATAACATCCCTGTAATGGACTGGCCTGCACAGAGTCCTGACCTGAATCCTATAGAACGACCAACATTGATACTTCTCCTCAGTGCAGCACTCTGTGAAGAATGGGCTGCCATTCCCCAAGAAACCTTCCAGCACCTGACTGAACGTATGCCCGCGAGAATGGAAGCTGTCGTCAAGGCTAAGGGTGGGACAACACCGCACTGAATTCCAGCATTACAGATGGAGGGCTCCACGAACTTGTAAGTCATTTTCAGTCAGGTGTCTGGATACTTTTGACCACATAGTGCGTATAACTTCAGCATCTGGAATCAATATACTCATACGAATACCAGGGCATAACAATTTGTTAGGATACAAAATGAAATGATAATTTAGGATCAGCTGTAGGTAAGGTGCGTGGCATACTTTGAATCACTGGTAGGACACGGAAAATGCAGTCAGCCTTGAAAGGAGATTGTTTAAACAGATCCAGTCACGTTAATGTGACCACCGCCTACCGTATTTACTCGAATCTAAGCTGCACCCGAATTTAAGCCGCACCTGAAAAATGAGACCCGAAATAAAGGAAACAAAAAAATTCCCGAATCTAAGCCGCACCTGAAATTTGAGAATCAAAATTCAAAGGGAGAGAAAAGTTTTAGACCGCACCTGCAAATCGAAACAAAGTTGGTCCATTGCAACATGAGACACAATTAAGGTCGAATGGATGAAGATACAGCTACAGTAGTTTGGTTCGAGTCGTAAGCTTAGCAGTTAAGCTTTACCAGGTAGCCATTGCTATGCGTCAGGTGCTCCGTCCGTATTTATAAGGGTACCCTTCCTTTTTCACGTGCTTCGTCTGGTTTGAATCGATTGCTTATTTTGCTTTGATCTGATAAGTGTCGTTCTCTTTCTTATAGGTATTTACGTCACTCTACGCTAAAAATGCATTATTGTACTGTTTCATGCATTGTTTGTAGTATTCCGATAATGAGTGTTTACGACCTGTCGCCGTTCACGGCATGGCGAGCTTTCGTGTGTGCTACGGCAGCTTACCTTACAATTAAAAAAAAAAAAAAAAGAAAAAGAAAAAAACGAGCGAGAGAGGAATTGTCTCATAAGCAAAAGAATGGCAAGACACTGCCATTTGTTGTCACTTACACTCCTGCTTTCTTTGATAATGATCAACAAGAACCAAATAATAGAGTTTGTATGATAGAAGATGTTCTGGCCGAGAGTTCAGCGAAAATTTTTGTCCGTTTGAAAATCTTTGCAGACGCCTCTTTAGTACATTGCATTCTGCACAAAAATTAGATTTATCTTAGATTTAAAAATCTAGTCAGTTGCCGTGCTTCATTTCTGACTGTATCACTATTCAGCATAAGAATAATACGAATAAAACACGACATGATATGTATATTCTTTAACATTTACTATTGTCTCACTCTAGTTTCGTAGTTTATTAGGCAGACAGGATTTAAATAAGACAGCAGGAAACACAAAAGAATACATGGCAAATGTTTACATTCTTCTACCTTTTAATTTATTTACTGACGCAGAGGTTTTGGCGCCCGTATATATCTTTCTGGCTGGAAAGCACGCCTGTATAGCGCTACATATATTCGATGGGAGAAGTTAGTTGTGGCGGCACCTACCAACATTTTTCAGAACTTCCGCTTACTTTGCACTCGATTCTAAGCCGCAGGCGGTTTTTTGGATTACAAAAACCGGAAAAAAAGTGCAGCTTAGATTCGAGTAAATACGGTACATTTGAAGTCAATGTGGACCAACCACTCACAGACAGCACATGGCAGCACTAGCAATGGAGGGTATATCAATAGTGTCTGGGGATGAGGACAACAGTGCTGTCTTTGTTGTAATGGCACAAACGGAGTGATTTACCTGATGTCCAAAAAAAGGACGTAATCATTGGCATTTGGGACAAAGGTCGAAGCATTCCCAAAATGGCTAAGTTTGTACACCGTTCGTGTGCTGCCACGTTTGAAGTATACTCTGCACGACAAAATGGCACTGCCCGATACTGGCGCCGAGGCAACTGTGGTGGACAGACGACAGGGGTAAACGACGTCCGCGGATACGTGCACGGGCGACCAGACGTGCAACTGTCGAGCAACTGACTGCCCAGATGAAGCGTGGGGCTGCCAACAGTGCCTCCTCGACGACCGCTCGGCAAATGTCACTGCACGTGGGCCTCTGCATCTGCAGCAGGCGCCCGCTTCACTCACCCGAGCCGACTGCCGTTCGGCGGTGACGACGGCCAAATTTGCGGGCCACTATCGCAACTGGGCGTCCGGTGACTGGTGACGTGTGGATTCTCCAGATGAATCGAGTATTATGATCCGTCTTGTAGATACTGGTGTGTATAGTGTGAAATGTATGAATGCAAACACCGAGCGACAATTGTCAGACGAGTCCAGGCCGCATGAGGGAGCTACACTATGTTATCAAAAGTATCCGGAAACCTGGCTCAAAATGACTCACAAGTTTGTGGCGCCCTCCATCAGTAATGCTGGAATTCAATATGGTGTTGCCCCACCCTTACCCTCGACTACAGCTTCCACTCCCGTAGGCATACGTTCAGTCAGGTGCCGGAAGGTTTCTTGTGTAATGGCAGCCCATTCTTCACGGAGAACTGCACCGAGCAGAGGTATCGATGTCGGTCGGTGAGGTTTGGCACAAACTCGGCGTTCCAAAACGTCCCAAAGGTGTTCTCTAGGATTTAGGTCAGGACTCTGTGCAGGCCAGTCTGTTACAGGGATGTTACTGTCATGTAACCACTCTGCCACAGGCCGTGCATTACGAACAGGTGCTCGATCGTATTGAAAGATGCAATCACCGTCCCCAAATTGCTCTTCGACACTGGGAAGCGAGAAGGTGCTTAAAACTTCAATGTGCTGCGATAGTGCCACGAAACCAACAAGGGGTGAAAACCCCCTCCACGAAATACACGACCACACTGCAACACCACCACCTCCGAATTTTTCTGTCGGCCCTACACACGCTGGAAGATGACGTTCACCCGGCATTCGCCATACTCACACCCTGCCATCGGATCACTACATTGTGTACCGTGATTTGTCACTCCACACGATGTTTTTCCACTGTTCAATCGTCCAACGTTTATACTCCTTACACCGAGCGCGGCGTCGTCTGGCATTTACCGGTGTGCTGTATGGTTTATGAGCAGCTGCTCGACCGTCATATTAAAGTTTTCTTGCCTCCCGCCTGTCATAGTATTTGCAGTGGATCCTGATGCAGTTTGGAATTCCTGTGAGATGGTCTGGATAGACGTCTGCCTATTACACATTATGCCCCTGTTCAACTCTCGGCGGTCTCTGTCAGTCAACAGACGAGGTCAGCCTGTACACTTTTGTGCTGTACGTGTCCCTTCACGTTTCCACTTCACCGTCACATCAGAAACAGTGGACTTAGGGATATTTAGTAGTGTGGAAATCTCGCGTACACACGTATTACACAAGTGACACCCAATCACCTGACCACGTTCGAAGTCCACGAGTTCCACTGAGCGCCCCATTCTGCTCTCTCAAGATGTCTAATGACAACTGAGGTCTCTGATATCGAGTACCTGACAGCAGGTGGCAGCACAATGCACGTAATGTGAAAAACGTGTCTTTGGGGGTGTACAGGTACTTTTGATCACGTAGTGTATATGGCCTGGGGAACATTTTTGTGGCATCGTCTGGGTAATCTCGTCATTCTGGAGGGCACAGCGTAACAACAAAAGTACGCATCTATCCTCGCTGACTGTGTCCACCCCGACATGCAGTTTCAATATTTTGAAAGGTAAAGTTGCTATTCGCCATACAGCAGGGATGCTGAGTCGCAGATAGGCACAACAAAACCTGTCACAAATATAGCTTTTGGCCAGTAAGGCCTTCATCAAAGTTAAGACGATAATGTGTAGTTTGTTATTCCCCGGCATGACGGCATCTACCGAGCTGCCAATGCAGCGTGTCTCACACGGCCCAGAGTGTACGCGTTTGGTTTGAAGAACACCAGAATTAGTTTATCGTACTCCCCGGGTTTAAAACAAATTGAGAATCTGTGGGAACAGCTCGACTGTGTTGTTTGCACGTGGATTCTCAACTGTGAAACCTGGAGCAGCTGACCACGGCACTGGAGCTGGCACGGCACAGCATCGGTGTCGGCACCTTACAGAACCTGACTGACTCTTCCTGCACATCTCGGAACTGTCCACGCTGCAATACGCGGTTATTCAAGCTTTTGACAGGACAGTGTAAAACACTTGTGTGAATAGTGCTTGTCTGAATACTGCTCTAGTGTGTGGGACCCATACTATTCAGGACTAACAGGGGGAATTGAACATATTCAGAGAAGGGCAACGCGAACGGTTGCAAGTTCATTCCGTAAAAACACGGAAGAACTGCCAGATATCAGTAACGTCCTGCCACGATATTTTGGCGCCGAGTCTTCTGGCCATCTTCAGGTGAGTGCCACTGTAGTAGTACCGGCGAGTACGCCCTGAGCTCCGCTATTTAAAGCCGTACTGAGGTGACATTGCGCATGTGCCGCTCAGTGTGCGCGTTCATAACGGCTCCGTGCGCTGCGCCTCGCGCCCTCCACCGTGAAAGCCTGGCGTATCGGTGTCAGGTCGATTTCCGTCTTTATGCAGATAACTACGTCGACTACGAAGTTTCTCTATAACAGGATTCCGAGCAGAGTTTAGCTGATAACCACTATCTCGATTGATGAGAGTCTCGTTGTCAGACAATCCCATTTCCACAGATTCATTGATAATCGAGCTCCAAAAGTTTGACGTACGGGCCAAAATTTTTGTGTCGTCGTAATTCGTGGAACGGTCTGTGGAAATACAATGTTCGGCAATTGCGGAATCGGTGGGTCGGAGAAGGTGAGTATGCCGTCGGTGTTCCACAATGCGTTCCTGCACAGTTCGTGCCGTTTGCCCTATATACGATTTGCCGTATTCGCATGGAATTTTGTAAACACCCGATTTACGCAGGCCCAGGTCGTCTTTAACGGATCCCACCAAAGATGAAATTTTGGAAGGAGGGCGAAAGATGACTCTCACTTGATACTTTCTCAATATTCTGCCTATCTGTGAAGAAATATTCCCAATAAATGGTAAATAAACAGTCGACCTGAAGGCCTCTTCCTCTCCCTTGTTCCGTCATTTGTAGGGCTTCGTCACTCTGTTCACTTGCCTAGGTGAAAAGCCATTCTCCAAAAATACTTTTTGCAGGTGTTCCACTTCCGCTCGAAGACTGTCGGCGTCAGAGATAGTATGGGCACGGAGGATCAAGGTTTTGAGAACGCCCATTGTTTGTGCTGGATGGTGGCAACTAGTAACTTGTAGATACAGGTCTGTACGAGTGACCGAGTGTGCCACCACTCTTCCGTCGCACCGAGACGTCTACAAATGGCAGACAACCATCTTTCTCTATCTCCGTGGTAAACCTTATGTTTTCATGTACGGAGTTCATGTGATGTAAAAATTCTTGGAGACGGTCCAGACTGTGAGGCCACACTATAAAAGTCTCATCAACGTACCGCCAAAATACTGTCGGTTTAAAAGTGGCAGAGTCGAGTGCTCTCTCCTCAAAATCCTCCATAAAAAGATTGGCCACCAGGGGAGCAAACATGCCAAGAACTTTGCTAGGTCGTAGGTGGCTGCTCCAATGTTACTCACAATTGGATGTAATGGCACATTTTCCCTGTGGATCTTAGGCAGTCCATATAGGCTAGGTGGAACTGAACTGTTAGGTTTCAGTCTCTCGATGACCTCCTTCGATAGAGAACTATTTGATAAAAGTTCTGCTGTTTTTCGCACCACTCTGCTCGTGACGCTGAATCACATAATAAAACATTGATCTTATTAATATAGTCATCCCACCAACGACCTAGAAAAATTCTTGGCGTCTTTGCTCAAACCGATGATAGGCAAGTGTGCACATCACATAAAGAATTCTGGTGATTTTAAAGCACAATGTGTGCAGCAATGCAGCCGACTAAATACAAATACAATAAATCAGAGCACAAATAAAGCACTCACCACTTCTCTTTCAGAAGCCAGGGGGTCGCTCGAGGGCTCATCACTGGCAGGTCCGACTGGAAGAACCTGTGGAGCATAATAACCAACTAACTGGTGATAAACTACTATACTAAAAAACATTGTGGCAATTTTGAGTAACAAAAAGCTTCTAAGGATATATTGCATCACAAGCACAAAGCCAAGACTAGATACCATTTGGAATAGTCGAACAAAATTCACTTCACCTGAAACTCGGGGAAATGCTGAGGTAATTCTGAAAAACTTAAAAAATTCTGAAAGACTCTGCGGTGTTTTCAACTGTTCACTGACCGAAACATGCAGGAACTTTGGACGTTTTCATTTCGGCCTGTCGAACCTCGTGCTCCACCTCCTAACGCTCGAATGTGAACACAATGCTAACCTCAGAATTTTTCACACTCCCGTGATTTTCGCGAGTGTCTTCATTTCTTTTATTAATACGCCGAGGTGACAAAAGTCGTGGGATAACAATCTGCACGTGCACAGATGGTGGCAGTATCGCGTGCACAAGCTGCAAAAAGGCAGTACGTTGGAGACCCGTCGTCTGTACTCGAGCGATTCATTTGAAAACCTGTCCGACGAGATTACGGCTGCACAACAGGAATTGACAGACTCTCATCACGAAATGGTAATTGGAGCTAGATACGTCGGACATTCCATTTTGGAAATCCTTAGGGAATTCAATATTCTGAAATCCACCGAGTCAATATTAATGCGGAGAACAACAAATTTCAGGCATTATCTCTCACCACAGGAAACACAGTGGCTGACGACCTTCACTTAATGACCGAGAGCAGCGGCATCTGCGTAGAGTTGTCAGTGTTAACAGACAGCAACACTGCAGTACAGGGTGTACATAAAGTCCGGGAACACTTTCAATTATTTATTGCACAAGAACCGAACACTGTACAGATATCATACATATGTCATTTTGAAGAGAAACCTTGAAAGTTTTTTTTCACGTATACTGTCACAGCGTAGTTTGGTAATTCGCACACAGTCAGCGCTAGTCGCAAATGTGGAGAGTTGGAGTGAGGAGCGAGCTTTCTGTGTGTCAGAGTTCGACAAAAACGAGTGTGCTACAGCTGTTCGACGGATGTTTAGAACCGAGTACGGTAAGAAGCCACCGACAAGGAAGGCCATTTATCACTGGCGTGACAAATTCGTTACAACGGGTTGCATGTGCCCGGCACAGAGAAGCGGACGTCCCAGTGTGAATGAAGTGAATGTGGAGCAGCTGTTTCACGAAATAGACTCCCCGATCAGCAGATCCGACTCTGTGTGAAGGTGGCAGCACCGACTGCAAGCTGAAGGGAGGTGTAGGGTGGGAAGGGGAGAAGCAGTAAGAACGAGGGAGTAGGGAAGTGTCGCACGTACTCAGCCGATCCAAGCCAGCGACGACAGGTGACATCTCAGTAAACAATTTCATGCTACTGAGACAAAAAAAGAGATTTTTCCAGCTTCCCCCCCCCCTCCCCCCCCCCCCAAATTTCTTTGATATGTTTGAAACTCCCTGATTTCCATAACTTGTGTCAATCCTGGTTGGTTGGTTTGTGGGATTAAAGGGACCAGACTGCTACGGTCATCGGTCCCTGTGTCAATCCTGCACACACTTGTTAAATTACTAACTGCAACTGCTTCATTAGAGGGTTGTGCTGCTAGCTCAGAATATTAGTCACTTCCTCGCATCGACTGTAAATTTTTTCTCACCTAGCTCACTGTTTATTTTATATTACTACTGCCACTCGGGTGTACAACAACACAGTTTATCATTGGGTTAGCTGAAGCAATAATGCAGGAATGGAAGCAGGCTCACAACTGTAGGACAACAATGGAAAGGTACAAAACAACGTTGTTTGTGGTTGGTGCACTTTGCTCACTAGAGAGTTAATAATGTTCCAAACTGCTTGTGCCTCGTTTTTTGAGCACAGTACATGAGAAGGTTCCTTCTTTTTTCCTTTATCTCTCTCTCTCTCTTATTACTTTAAACCCAGGAGATGTATAGCCTTATCATCGCTATTCTTCATTTTCAGCCTTATTTCCTGTAGGGAAAAAAACAAGATTCAAAGTGTTGTAGGAATATGTTTAAGAACAAATTTATCCCCTGCATTTTTCCTGTAATTTCTCTGTAAATTCTGTGGTCGAGTCACTGCTTATGATTCTACACTACAATCCTTTTCCTCTATCATCTGTACCTAAATGGCCAGTAAAATTTATTGTTAAAATGAGGCCATCATGATCAGATATTGACTTTTCAGTTAAACCACTGCAGACTGTTGGATCCAAAACCAAGTTGTCAACGGCTGTTGCAACATGTCCTCCAAATCCTTTTAGGTAATTTTAACAAACTTTCTGGGTCTGGCTGCAAGGGATGGGAAAAACTGATGGGTTAAAACTGATACCGGTATTTTAGCCCTGAATAACCAGTATCTTCTGGTGTTTGTCTCGTTTATAACAGATGATTTTCTTTTTTACTAATAACCAGATAAAAATGCTGAAATATCAATTAGTCACTGCAGCAGTGCTAAAGTTTTTCGTTTTTAAATAGACCTTTTTTAAAGAACAAATAATTCATAAATTTGCACTGCTTTGAAATATTACATTATTACAGAAAACGGGAAGGCGATACGTGCTATTTTAACAGCAATACCGACAGAAATGAGCAACAGACACACGGCATAAGAACTGGTACAGCACTGCTGAGATGATTATGTCCCTGTCACCACAGGATGTGGCCTACCAGATGGTACGCGTGTACATGTAGTGTGCAAGACTTGCCCCCACCTTGTCTACGCAGTAGTTTCTCGCTGTCACCACCGGAGATCCATTTTATTGCAGAATGAGACCATCCACAGCCTGGAAAAATTTTATGAAGTGCAGAACAATGAAATAAAATGCTCCATTTGCTTTAAAAGTTTAAAAATGGGAGGAGCCACAATGAATTTGTGACATAATGTAAGGAGAAAACTTACAACTTAACAGATCAGTCATAGTTTGCAATAAAAACACAAAGCAGCTGATTGGCTGCCTGCATCTATATAATGTGTTTGTCTGCCTGCAGCCTTTGAGAATGGACAAATTAACACGAAAAATATAGTTCTCAAATCTCAGTTTCCAATCTCAGAAGTGGCTATTCGCAATGTCCAAATTGTGGTACGATCCCAGATTAAATGATTTTTGAGTAGAGTTCTAAAAAATTAGAATCAATAGGAGAATACTTTTTTGTAGTAGTCAACCACTTCCCACTCTCCGAGAAAAGCATCCGACGGTGGACGGACTAACTTTTGCTTTATTTGCCTGTTTAATTTAATATTTTGATTCTATGTACCATAAAAACCGAGGGAGTAAAAATTTTTCAAACTCTGTTCAGTTTCCATATTTAATACAGGAAATAATAGGAATAAAATAGCAAAAATTGGCCATTTCAGTAACTAGTTATTACGAGCACTTTTAACCGTCTGGTTAAACTGGCGTTTAAGACAACCAAAAATCAGTTGCTTCAGTGACAGCCGCCATTCCTGCTGCCAACGAGTTCCATTTTTATTCGCGCCAAACATTTATCGACCGTGTGCCTCAGTTTAGTATTACAGAAGTGAAGCTCGAAGTGTTCGAGAGATTTGCTGTTTAACAACCCAACCACAACAAAGGTCAGCATTTAATAACAATTGTGGTGTTGCTCACGCTGCTAAATACTGCATTTTCGGGCAACAACAACGTTATTATGTGGCAGGTGTCATTAGAGCACAGTTAATAGTCTTTTCATGTAATAATCAAAAAACTAGGCACTCATCTTTTTGTGTTTCCCACACTGGTCTCGTCGTAAAATCATGGCTCAATCGTTGGAAATGGCTCAAATGGCTCTGAGCACTATGGGACTTAACATCTATGGTCATCAGTCCCCTAGAACTTAGAACTACTTAAACCTAACTAACCTAAGGACAGCACACAACACCCAGCCATCACGAGGCAGAGAAAATCCCTGACCCCGCCGGGAATCGAACCCGGGAACCCGGGCGTGGGAAGTGAGAATGCTACCGCACGACCACGAGATGCGGGCAATCGTTGGAAATCTAGGTGGTTATGATTCCAAGCTCGGATGAAAAGAGGACTAGGTTTTATCCTGCTATATTCAAAAGTTTTGTAGATGCGCTTCACAAACCATTCTTCCAGATTAAACCTTTCAAAGTTAGCACAATGGTGATGTAAAAAAAAATAATCAGCACTCAGAATTTAAGTTACACTTCCTTTTAATTGCTTTTATTGCAATATCACGTAAACACAAAACATCACTGCACAATACAAAACATACTTGAAAACATCGTCCTCACATTTTATAAGCCAACTACAATATGCATCTTTCCAACATGACGTCCAAGACTTGACCTTCTCAAGGTCCCACTCTCCAACAACTCAACAACCAACTAACTACCGCTTACGTGCCCAAAAATCAGAGTTACAAGTACGTCAAAGATCATAGTGACAAAAGAACGAATACACATAAGAATAATATCATTGCAATACAAACATATCGATGTATCAAAAGTAAAATCAAATCTGAATGTCGTCTCAGAAATATGTTAAGTAGTTAACAGAAATACAGTAGAATATTACTGGTATCGAGAAGTTCAGATGTGGTGCCATAATGGTTACGTAATTCAAGTACCATTACAGCTGTAACATTTTAGTTTTCAGAAGAGAACTTTACGGTTAATTACTCAACGGCTTGCAGAGATCGTGAAGAACTGAAAATTATCGTATTTGGCACTACACTGGAGTAATTGAAAATTCTCGTAAACTTGAAAGAAGAGACTGTTTCTTTTGTTTTTACGACCTTGTTTACGAAAATCGCCTCCATCCCCTGTGAGCCATAACTGCCAGTGGACGGCTTTAAGAGGAGAATTACTGAGCTGTTCTCACCCACTCCATCTCCGGCTCCAGGCCGAGAATCATCTCCTCCTCTTCAGCTGCTCCTCCCGGGTTACGCGCCGGCTTCTGCCGCGCCCCATTCTCGTGTACCTGCAATCGAGAAAAATCACTAATGGTTACGTAATTCAAGTACCATTACAGCTGTAACATTTTAGTTTTCAGAAGAGAACTTTACGGTTAATTACTCAACGGCTTGCAGAGATCGTGAAGAACTGAACTGAAAATTATCGTATTTGGCACTACACTGGAGTAATTGAAAATTCTCGTAAACTCGAAAGAAGAGACTGTTTCTTTTGTTTTTACGACCGTGTTTACGAAAATCGCCTCCATCCCCTGTGAGCCATAACTGCCAGTGGACGGCTTTAAGAGGAGAATTACTGAGCTGTTCTCACCCACTCCATCTCCGGCTCCAGGCCGAGAATCATCTCCTCCTCTTCAGCTGCTCCTCCCGGGTTACGCGCCGGCTTCTGCCGCGCCCCATTCCCGTGTACCTGCAATCGAGAAAAATCACTGTATTGCACTAAACCATTTCAAAGAGTCAGTACTTACTAATTTTGGGCTGGGAAAAATGAGTATGACAATGAAAAACTTTCCTTAGCTCTAATTTCCATGATACACACTAGGTGCAGGTATTTCATATTAATGGATTAAGAGAAAAAAGATACATTTTAATTACATATGCTAACAAGATCAGGGGTAAGATAGATACTGCCTACAGGAAAATTAAAGAGACCTCTGGAGAAAGGAGAACCACTTGCATGAATATCAAGAACTTCTATGGAAACACAGTTCTAAGCAAAGAAGGGAAAGGTGGAAGGAGTATATAGAGGGTCTATACAAGGGCAATGTACTTGAGGACAATATTATGGCAATGGAAGAGGATGTAGATGAAGATGAAATGGGAAATATGATACTGCGTGAAGAGTTTGACAGAGCACTGAAAGACCTGAGTCGAAACAAGGCCCCAGGAGTAGCTAGAACTACTGACGGCCTTGGGAGAGCCAGTCCTGACAAAACTCTACCATCTGGTTAGCAAGATGTATGAGACAGGCGAAATTCCCTCAGACTTTAAGAAGAATATAATAATTCCAATCCCAAAGAAAGCATGTGTTGACAGATGTGAAAATTACCGAACTATCAGTTTAATAAGTCACAGCTGTAAAATACTAACACAAATTCTTTACAGACGAATGGAAAAAATGGTAGAAGCCGACCTCAGGGAAGATCAGTTTGGATTCCGTAGAAATATTGGAACACGTGAGGCAATACTGACCCTACGACTTATCTTGGAAGCTAGATTAAGGGAAGGCAAACCTACGTTTCTAGCATTGGTAGACTTAGAGAAAGCTTTTGACAATGTTGACTGGAACACTCTCTTTCAAATCCTGAAGGTGGCAGGGGTAAAATACAGGGAGCGAAAGGCTATTTACAATTTGTACAGAAACCAGATGGCAGTTATAAGAGTTGAGGGGCAGGAAAGGGAAGCAGTGCTTGGGAAGGGAGTGAGACAGGGTTGTAGCCTCTCCCCGATGTTACTCGATCTGTATATTGAGCAAGCAGTAAAGGAAACGAAAGAAAAATTCAGAGTAGGTATTAAAATCCATGGAGAAGAAATAAAAACGTTCAGGTTCGCCGATGACATTGTAATTCTGTCAGACAGAGCAAAGGACTTGGAAGAGCAGTTGAACGGAATGGACAGTGTCTTGAAAAAAGGATATAAGATGAACATCAAGAAAAGCAAAACGAGGATAATGGAATGTAGTCGAATTAAGTCGGGTGATGCTGAGGGTATTAGATTAGGAAATGCGACACTTAAAGTAGTAAAGGAGTTTTGCTATTTGGAGAGCAAAATAACTCATGATGGTCGAAGTAGAGAGGATATAAAATGTAGACTGGCAATGGCAAGGAAAGTGTTTCTGAAAAAGAGAAATTTGTTAACATCGAGTATAGATTTAAGTGTCAGGAAGTCGTTTCTGAAAGTATTTGTATGAAGTGTAGCCATGTATGGAAGTGAATCATGGGCAATAAATAGTTTGGACAAGAAGAGAATAGAAGCTTTCGAAATGTGGTGCTACAGAAGAATGCAGAAGATTAGATGGGTAGATCACATAACTAATGAGGAAGTATTGAATAGGATTGGGGAGAAGAGAAGTTTGTGGCACAACTTGACCAGAAGAAGGGATCGGTTGGTAGGACATGTTCTGAGGCATCAAGGGATCACCAATTTAGTATTGGAGGGCAGCGTGGAGGGTAAAAATCGTAGGGGGAGACCAAGAGATGAATACACTAAGCAGATTCAGAAGGATGTAGGTTGCAGTAAGTAATGGGAGATGAAGAAGCTTGCACAGGATAGAGTAGCATGGAGAGCTGCATCAAACCAGTCTCAGGACTGAAGACCACAACAACAACAACAGGACTGAAAGTGTATTTGAATTTTTTCAATGGTGGTTACATTTTAAGAGTTCTAGATTGCTGGAAGAATACTTCACAGATGCATGGGTCTGAACAGAATTGTGTAGCGGCTGCACGAGGCCGTCATTTTTTAGTTTCTCTCTCGTAACGGAGTTCCAGAGCATCCCTACACAGAGACTGACAGTAATCCACACGCACTGCTTCATTCCAATGGCCCTGATATCTTTGTTTCATAACAGAAATGTCCTTATGGAATCTTTCTCCATGTTTATCACTGACAGCTTTACAACTATGAGGGAATAAGTCTAGATGGGAGTGGAGAAAATGGATTTTAAGGGACATGTTGGATCCAAGGTTGTGGTATTTTTGCTAGAGCACTGTCACCAACTGAGTGTAGTTATCATTTCTTTTGTTGCCTAAAAATCCCTGGAAGCCTTCCCAAGCTTCCTTTTCTTCCCCCTCCAAAACTGTGTCAACTGTAGGATCCTTTACAAGTTCTCAATTGTGTGGCCCGATAAAAATACCTGCCTTAACTTTTGCATCACTTAATTTTGGAAATTTCTCTATTATGTACTTAAAGGCCCATCCTTCTCGGTTCATACATTTGATAAAATGTTTCACCAAACCCAGCTCGATGTGCAGGGGTAGGAGAACAGCAACCTCTGCGTCCACGACAGGCTCGGCAAGGACATTTTCCTCACTGGGGTTAAGATTTCTTGCAGGCCAGTCTGCTTTAATATAATGTTATTTCCTATCCCTACTGTCCCACATACATAAGAAGCAGCTACGTTTTGTGCACCCCAGTTGCAGTCCTAGTAGTATGGCAATGACTTTTAGATCATCACAGATTAACCATTTGTGTTCCTGATATTTGATCGAGTCCAACACGGCTGTCATATTTGGATACATCACCTTCAGGTGAACAGCGTGACCGACAGGAATAGAAGGAAGACCGTCGCCATTGTGACGTAACACAGCTTTCAAACTAAGCTCGGGGGAGTAGATGAACAGCCTCCGTTCAGTTGGATCGCGGTTCAAATTCAAAGATTTCATCAAGACATCAATGTCGCAGCAAATAACGAGACAGTTTCTCTTCTCCGAAAAGGGAAGCAGTTCCACGTGACGTTTTCTATACTGTGAGACTGTGACATCACTTTCGAGAAGATTCCATTGCTTTAGTTGAGACCCAAGAATTTCTGCCTTTTCCTTTGACAGGTCTACGTCTCTAATGAGATCACTCAATTCCGCTTGACTCATTCTGTGCGCTTTATCATCTTTTCCCTCAGAATCAGGGTCATGGGATGTCGAAGGCTTGTTTGGTTGTTGTTGTTGTTCTTCTTCTTCTTCTTCTTTTTGTTCCACATTGTCTTTATTTTCTATTTCAAATACACAATTTTCAAGTGGAGTAGGAACTAGTTAACTATCTGGATGCGGAATGGGTCGATAAGCAGATCGAAGATTCGGGTACTGATCTATTCTTCTTTTCTTCGTACACAATCCTGCCTTTATAGCTGTCATCTGTATGGTTTATAGGCTCCTGTCACTCCACAGGCACAGCAAAAGCCTTATTTTTCAGCCACTCTCACAGTGTAACCGAACACTGCGCTGCAACATACATGTGGGGCCCAAGACCTATCCTGGTCCCCTACTTCCATACCGAAATAACGCCGGTAGGCAGTCTTCACAAGAGGCGTCAGCTTGCGTTTCTGTGAGGAAAATGTCATTTCACCACAAATGTGACAAAAATTATTACCCTTATTTGCACATTGTCGTGGCATTTTTACAAATTTCACACTACAAAAGCACTCTCAAATCAGAAATGCTGCTTTAATTACAAAGAAACTGTATGAAACACACAGCCACAGCAACACTACCTATGTTTATGACTTACAAACAGCTTAAGGTCATTTGTGTTTTGTTACTGGACAGGTCTGCCAACTCCGATAACAAATTCCCCCAAAACTGAAAATGTTGACCATAAAAATGAAATGTCACTTTATCTCGAAAGCAAGAGCTAATCTTTCATTTGATGGTTGTTTTTTTAATTCAGGAGATGGATGTACATAAGAACTAACTATTTTTGAGCCCAAAACATTTTCATTATTGGCCAGTGTAATCAGTAAATGACCCAAGAAAGAAAAACTGCTATTTCTTTAAAGATAGGACATTCCACAACTCCTATTAGTGTGTGTGTCTACAAGTTCCACTTTCAGCAGCCGTGACTCCAAAGGGTGGTGACGAGGACGGTCAATCGGGCCCTCTGCTGTCACTTGTTCACAACTCCAAAGCAGCAAGTTGGATATTTAGCTATTCTTGTGTTTTACTAGTAGCATATTTCTTAAATTTTGTGCATATTTTTGTATTTCAGAGGCTTCATAACACATTCTGTAACTGCAAGTGTAAATTCAGGCAATCTGTAACGCAGTTTTCATTTTTCTCTGAGCAGCTCACTAAGAGGATCTGGACCTCGTGGCCTGTAGTTCTTACTAGTATTTTGAAATTTAGTAAACTTAAAAACTTTAATAGATATTGGAATGAAACTTTAGCCAATTAATAGGACAAGTTTATTGTGCTGGCCATTATGACCTACTGTAATTGGATATTGTGACCTCTACGTGAAAAAAAATGTGGAGCCAGTGTGGCTCTAGCTGCCAGAGACTGTGGTCATTGTGTGTGTGTGTGTGTGTGTGTGTGTGTGTGTGTGTGTGTGAAAGGTTTTGTTGGCCGAAAGCTAATTTTCCAACAGTCTTTTTGTTGTGCCTTTCAGCGACTCAGCATCTCCGCTGTATGGTGAGTAGCGACTATCCTTTTCATAATACTGTCCCATTCCATCCTGGGTTTTACAATGCTTTTAAAAAGTCAATGTTTCTTCTAATAATTTACGAACATATGGTATGCTCCAGCTTAAAATATTTAATGGAATGTTGTATAATGTAGTTTACTGTGTGAGCATGCACTAAATTATTATTCGTGCAAAATTTTGTTTTTGTAGCTTTAATATTGGATGAGATAACGATACCTAAGTATGCAAAAACGATGATGACAGGAAACGAACTATAGCTATGCACGTGATTTTCTTCTCAATGATAATGTGTCCAAACATTCCAGCTCCGTAATCTTGTCGATTCTGAGTGTCCTTTTCATCATCTTCAGTTTTCTTTGTTATTCTGGCCTCCTCTGTCATGCTTTGAGCAGCTTTTTCAGCTTCAGCGACATGCTGCCTGTACACTCATAGCAGCCCACTTTTCGTGTTGTCCCCAGCTCTGATGCCTGGTCTGCTCGTGGTTTTTAATCTGCTTGTCATTCTATCATTAATGTATTATGGTGTGCTAACAAAAAGTTTCTGACAAGCATTCCCAAATGCAACTACTGAAGCTTTCTGTGTTTTGCCATGTAAAAATTTTTCTAAGAGGTTAGAACCTGAAAGATCTTGATATATTGGCTCTAGTTCTACCATAACAGTTTCTGGCATGGCGTATCCAGGTGTACGATTTTGTCCGTTTGCTTCACACCTACTATACTTGCACCACAAAGTGTTTCCTTTTGGGAAGAGGCCATGCTGTGGATGCTCGCTGGTGGATATTCCATGAAACAAAGTTGCCCAAATCACTTTCCTCATCTCACTAACATTTTTGCCTCTCCAGCTTGTCAGGCCATAATACTCTGTGATGTTTTCAATTTCTGATTTCATGTTTCTGCCTGCCTCATCCACCAATTGCACTGTCATGAGAGAAGCCCCCCCCCCCCCCCCCCCCCCCCCTTTCCCACGTCCTTGCAAAATTTCCTCACACACCACATCTAACAACTGACCTACTAAAAATACACACTGCCCCTTGCTTTCCATACCACCACCGAAACTTTTGAAGTTTTTGTCGCATTTGTGTTCATTTACCTTACCAGCACAGCCTTGCCAGAGTTCTGTCAGACATTGATAGTCCAGCACCTTGCCTGTATATACAAGGACAATTGTGACAGCTCCATTCTGTGATGTATAGCCTCTCTTCTACCAGGAACCATCCAACACAGCAACAATATCAGTAGATTCACAAATATCTACAGTTTCTTTCACTGCCCTCTGTACATATGCTTCGCTGACTTCTGTTATGGCATTAGGTTAACATTTATAATACCTCTCAAATTTAACAGGTGGCAGTGGGAGATAGCACAGAACATCTGGGCTGCTTCACTCCCTTTCCCAATATACCTCGTGGCATAAGCAAGGAGAATATCCTTTTCATCTTGCATGTTATTGGAGATGACATCGTACATTTCATTACTTCACACACTTGACATTCCACTACAATTTTGCTGAATAGGCCTCTTCTCATAGATCTTCACTAAACATAAGGGATTTCTAACTTACAGTATTAACATTTAGTAACAGACAAAACTAATTCTGAAAACTTGCACTTACTAATTAAAATGTAACCTTTATTTTCATCTCTGACAACACCAACCTCCTGTTCATTTTCAGTAAGACGTTGCAATTTGCGTTCTGAAGCACAGCCTGGCAAGCTTTTAGGCCTAACCCCACTTTGCTGCAGTGTAGCAATTTCTTCATTTTTATGATTTCCAATGACACACTTGTGGTGATTACCGTAAAATTTAGGACTGGAATTGAACTTATTCATTTTTGGCATTTTAGAATATGAAATGGTTGAAATACACAGTGAAGTAAGAAATACAAATAAACTCGAGTAATCTACCTTTATCGACAGAAAGATAGACCGCGATAAATCGCTGCTCATAGTACAGTCAATATGTCCTTCAAGGATGTTACACAAACGAGTTGCTATGGAAATAGCGGCGCCAAAATTAAATAAAGAGACATTTTAGGCAAGGTTTCGTGTTTGACAGTAATGAGACAATTAGGCATTCATGGGGTGCATCTGCTTTAGAACGGCATTTAAACATAAAAATGATGAGCTACTACAGGGAGTCTACATGGACAAGGAAAAATAATTCCTGGATTTCCTGGTTGAAAATACTCTTTCTCCCGGATGAAAAAACACTTTTTCCGTATTAAGTGAAAGTATACTTTTTCTCGGCACTTTAGAAAATGAAACTCAGGGGCAAAAACACGTTTTGGAAAGATCTTTGATGTGCAGCAACATACACACTGCATATTTTCGTGTTACGAAGGTATAAATTCGAATTCCACCAAACACCGCATGTTACTTTCCGAAGCATTAAAATCGAGATTGCGACCCGCTTTTGTAAGCCAGTCACAGCTCATGTCACCTGATCTCGCCAGCTGATGACAGCATTTGACACGTGATGTAGTCAGCCAATAGCAAGATCACTCTTAAGTAGCGCGAACACACAAATAACAAAAGTTAATGGCTTAAATTAATGTACAATTGTTGCTACAAGAAAAGCAAACCTATCACATATAATATTGGTCTCTAAGATTAATAAGCTGCAAGAGAAGCTAAGCTTCCACATATATTGTTGATCTTTTTTGCGCGTCACGCATCACATAAATGTGTCAGTAAAATTTTTTAATATCGACGTAAATGTCTGATCTTCTGGGCTCGAAATTCTTCATATGGTCGTCCCCAAAGAGATGATTTTTAAATGAGAGTCAAACGCTCTGTGATTTAAGAAATTCGTCGTACACTCTCTCACATAGTTTATCTTACATAAAAGGAAATTTACTTTGAAAGTAACGCTTTTCAAAGCAATACTCGCAATATTTTTCCGTGACCTATTAGAAAGGTACGTTTCAGCAGTTGCCACAGAGCGCCAGATAACAAGCGTCACTGCACTTGCGCAGCTACGATGACGCAGGAAGCCCGCATGTTTGTACGTACGAAACATTAAAAGATTAATGCCTACATCCAGGGCCTCGCTGCGATGGAGCACTTCCTTTCACGCCGATCACCTGCCACCCTACCTAAAACCTCTTTCCTCATTACCGTAGCCAGCTTCATCCTGACCCACAACTTCTTCATTTTTGAAGGCCAGACCTACCAACAATTAAAGAAAAAAACTGTCACGTCACGCTCATTGGAGGCAATTTGTTGCTAAGAAGCACTGCACAGTCTTCCTAAAGCCTTTGATACACTTTGCTGTTGGCAGACGCTTGTATGAGCACTGTGTTTTGTTGTATACGGCGCATTTTCTTTGCGACTTAAGTTTTATTTTCGTTTTTTTTTCTCTCGTTCATGTTTTGTTGCTGCACTGTTATACTGCAGAGGCGGGATACAGTAAATTTTTTTGTTAGAGTAGTGGTTCTTACCAGTCAAAATCACAAAAATTTAAATGAAAACTAAAACAATGAAAAATTCCCGAAAGTCAAAAAGATTCCCGGGTTTTTCCCGGTTTTCTCCCGGATGAAAAAATTCCCGGGTTTTTCCCGAATCTCCCGGTTGTCCCGGGATGTAGACACCCTGTACTATACTATATATAAAGTACATAATTTTAGAACTGTGAAGAATCACAAATTTTATTACATAAATAAACTTCCATTTTTTGGGTCCTCTTGATGTCCTGGTCCCCTTAAAGCATCAGTGTCCAATGGTGACACATCAGGAGGGAAGCAAGTGCATACAAGGGTGGTTTGAAAAGTTCTCGGAATCGTCACGAGAGGCCAGCGCTAGTGCAATGAGTTGTTCACATGATCTTCTTTGGACTGTTACCCGTGAACACGCGCCACATCAGTGCTCTCGGAAGAGAGCAGTGGTGGTGACGTGGCTCTATTGTTTCCGTGTTGTGATTTGCGAAGATGGGGGGGGATCGAGATTCGAGCAGTGATTAAGTACTTCGTAAAGAAAGGTATGAAAGAAAAGGACATTTGTCCCAATTTCCAGAACACACTGGGTGACTCTGCTCCTTCATATTCAACGGTTGCCAAGGGGACAAATGAATTTAAATTTGGTCAGGAGAGCCCAGATGACGACCCGCGCAGTGGTCGGCCGAGACGGTCACGGAGGATCGCCGATTGAAAGTACGTGAAATTGCTCTCGCTTGCCAGATGTCATCTGAAAGAGTACATCACATTTTAACTGAAGACTTAGAAATGAAAAATTTATCTGCAAGATAGGTGCTGCAACTCTCGACGCTGGATCAAAAACGCACAGGTACGGACATATCGGAACAATGTTTGGTCCGTTTTAGGAGAAATGAACAGATTTTTTGTGCCACTTAGTGACCACATATGAAATTTGGTTCCACTACTATACCCCAGAGACAAAACAACAGTCAAAGTAGTGGAAACATGCTCTCCCCCACGAAAGAAAGCAAAGACAATTTGTTCAGCGGGAAAGGTCACGACACCAGTGTTCTCGGATGCGGAGGGGATTCTGTTTGCAGATTATCTCTCCACCGGGCAAACAATTTCTGGAGATTACTATGCTAACCTCCGGGACAAGTTCCAACAGAAGACGTGTGAAAAACGGCCAGGTTTAGCGAGGAACAAAGTCGTCTTCCATCGAGACAATGCACGCCCGCACACGTGTGCCGTCGCCACGGCAAAATTACACGAACTGAGGTACGAATTGTTGCCACACCTGTCTACATGGGTCCATCAGACTTCCATCTCTTCCCGAAACTGAAAATTTTTCTCGGTGGAAAAAGATTCACTTCAAACGAAGAATTGATAGCACAAGTTGATAACTATTTTGCAGGCCTGGAGGAAACTCATTTTCGAGGCGGTATCGAGGCATCGGAATATCGTCGGACTGAGTACATTAATCTACAAGGGGAATACACTGAAAAATAATTTAAAAAAATTTCAGTGATGTAAATACTATTTTTCTATTCTGTTCCGAGAACTTTAGAAACCACCCTCGCATCTAGGTTTCCGTCCGGTTCTACAGTTCACTTCTTCAGTTAGTCTCGCTAGGACAGATAGAACGTGTGCCGTGCCGTGCGCAGACTCGGGAGGAGCTAGCCGCAGTTTGCGAACAGCCGAATGCACTTTTGGCTACAGTCGGCCACCTCCAGTCTGCTACCTCGCAGCTTAGCAGTGTCAGAGAATCTGGCACGTCACACGGGACACCCGAGGTGCCACTCTTTCTGTCCGGAACTCTGCTGCCGAGGTACCCGCTAGTGACCCGGATGCAGTGGATCCGCCCTCAGGGCAGGGCGAGTGGCGGGCGGTAACGCGTTCGCGTCACTCGAAGCGGAAGGCTGACTGACCCACACCGCGAGTGGACACGTGGCTGCCCCTCCGGCGCGGTCCGAGCGGGCACACGTGGCCAGGGGGCTGCTAGTTACCGGGAGCTCCGATGTCAGGTGCTTTACGGTGCCCCTTACGAAGATAGCATTAAGGTCTGGAAAGAAAGCAACCGTACACTCGTTATGGCCGCCGCCGGGCCTCGTCCGAGACGTGGAGGGCGCCCCGCCTGCGGCTATCGAGCGTGCAGGACTCGGTCGTCTGCGAGTCTGTGGCGTGGGTTCCGAGGCCGTCCTCAGTTCTTACGTCTGGCTGGCAGAGGTGGCGAAGACCGCCGGCCTCGCACACGGGGTGCGATCGGAGCTCGCAGTTTGTCGCACCGTTCCGAGAGCCGACAGGGGTCCTCCTTTCGGAGCCGAACGGAGGTCTCGACCGGAGGCTTCGTCGACTCTGCGAGAGTCTCGGCTACAGATTTCTACACCCGCATTATCGGCTGGAGGTCTGTAAGATCCCCCTCGACACGTCAGGGGTGCACCACACAGAGGAAGCAGCTGCTCGAGTGGCAGAGTACTTGTCGAGAGCACACGGGGCAGGTGTAACTTGTCAAAGTATTAGTAACAAAGTTCTCAATTTTACTGCCCTCCAGGTAACTTGTAGCACTCAAATTACTAGAGACCGAGAGCTGGCTGAAACCTCAAGTAAAAACCTCTAAGATATTAAGAAAGTCACGGGGAATATATCAGAAAGACAGATTAGAAGTCACGGAGGCGAAGTGTTCACTGTAGTTGACAAAAATATTGTCAATGTTGAGGCCAAAGTTTAACGTGACAGTGAAATTATCTCATCACGTATAACAGGTCTAGGTGGAATCAAGTGAATTGTTGGATGTTTTTACCAGCTACCCCATTCCACTGTGAGAGTTCTAGAGTCATTCTAAGAAAGTCTACGGCCAGTAGCGTGTAAAATCTCAGATCGTGCAATACTAATTGGAGACGACTTTAACCTACCGAGTATAGACGAAGAGGTCTTTCGATTCATTGTGGGAGGGTACACGCAGACAGTCTTGGGAAGTACTTTCGAACACATTTTCTGAAAGCAGCCTTACGCAGCTGTTTCTGTGAGCCACGCACCATGGAAATATCTCAGACCTAATCTCTTAGCCCTTGTAACTACACATTTGTAGTGCCAGATCTTATTGACAGGGTAATTCTGTTATCATTATGGTGACTGTAATTATGAAAGCTAATAAATCAGTCGAGAAGGCTAGGTGAGTGTTTCTCTGCTAGACAAAGCGGATAAGCAATTGTTAGAATCTCACTTAGACAGTGAACTGGCATCATTTAATACCTGTAACATAGATGTAGAGGAATTGTGGGCAAAGTTTAAGCAAACTGTAAATCTCGGTCTGGAGAGTTACATGCCTAGTACGTGGAAAGACCCGTCATGATTTAATAACAAAATTCATACGATACTGAAGAAGCAGAGGCTGTTACACTCTCGGTTCAAAAGGGAACGCACAAATGACGACAAGTGAAGGCTAGTAGAGATTCGTGCATCTCTGGTGAGATCTATGCACAAAACATACAACAACCATCACCGTCACACCTTAGCAAAACATCTGGCAGAGCACCCAAGATAAATCTGGTCTTACATAACACCACTAAGCGGGTCTAAGGTTTCCGTTCAGTCCCTCCTTGAGCACTCTGGCGTGACAGTTGAAGATAGCAAATCAATAGCCTATGTTTTAAATTTCCTGTTCAAGAAATTGTTCACACAGGTGAAACATACAAGCATACTGTCATTTGATGATCAGACAGACTCCCATATAGACGACATCGTGATAAACATATCTGGTGTAGAAAAACAACTGAAAAATTTGAAAACAAATAATAAATCACCAGGTCCACTAGAATCCTAATTCGGTTTTACGAAGAGTACTCTAGGGCACTGACCCCTTACTTCGTTTGCATTTATAGTGAATCTCGCACCCAGCACAAAGGCCCTAGCGACTGGAAAAAAGTTTGTCACGAAAGATAAAAGAATGGACCTGCAGAATTACAGACCAATATCCCTAGCTTCTGTTTGATGCAGAAATCTTGAAACATTCTCAGTTTGAATATAATAAGCTTTTTTCAGACCGAGAAACTTATGTCCACGAATCGACACAGTTTTAGAAAGCAACACTCGTGCAAAACTCAGCTTCCCCTTTTCTCACAAGATATACTGAGAACTAGGAACGAAGGGCAAAATGCAGATTCTATACTCCCAGATTTCCGAAAAGCATTTGACACAGTGCGCTACCGCGGGCTGTTAACGGAGGTGCAAACGTACGGAATAAGTTCACAGACGTGCGAGTGGCTCAGAGACTTGTTAAATCGTAGAACCCAGTATACTGTCCTCGACAGCAAGTGTTCAACAGCGACAAGAGTATTGTCGGGAGTGCCCCAGGGAAGTGTGATAGGACAGCTAACACTCTCTATCAACATTAATGGTTTGACAGGCAGGGTAGGCGTGGTCTGCTGACGATGCTGTGGTGTACGGTAAGCTGTCAAAGTTGAGTGAGTGAAGGGAGATACGAGACAAAATTTCCAGTTGGTGCGATAAATGGCAGCTAGCCCTAAGTGTGAACAAAAGTAAGTTAATATATTTAAAAAGAATGATGATGAGACTTACCAAACAAAAGCGCTGGCAGGTCGATAGACACACAAACAAACACAAACATACACACATAATTCTAGCTTTCGCAACCAACGGTTGCCTCGTCAGGAAAGAGGGAAGGAGAGGGAAAGACAAAAGGATATGGGTTTTAAGGGAGAGGGTAAGGAGTCATTCCAATCCCGGGAGCGGAAACACTTACCTTAGGGGGAAAAAAGGACAGGTATACACTCGCACACACACACATATCCATCCGCATATACACAGACACAAGCAGACATTTATAAAGGCAATCTGCTTGTGTCTGTGTATATGCGGATGGATATGTGTGTGTGTGCGAGTGTATACCTGTCCTTTTTTCCCCCTAAGGTAAGTCTTTCCGCTCCCGGGATTGGAATGACTCCTTACCCTCTCCCTTAAAACCCATATCCTTTTGTCTTTCCCTCTTTCCTGACGAGGCAACCGTTGGTTGCGAAAGCTAGAATTTTGTGTGTATGTTTGTGTGTCTATCAACCTGCCAGCGCTTTTGTTTGGTAAGTCTCATCATCTTTCTTTTTAAATATATTTTTCCCACGTGGAATGTTTCCCTCTATTATATTCATATCAAAAGTAAGTTAATGTGTATGAGTAGGAAGAACAAACCTGTAATGTTCGGATACAGTATTATTAACGTCCAGCTCGACACAGTCGAGTCGTTTAAATATCTGGGCGTAACGACGCAGAGCGATACGAATGAGGTGGCACGAGCGTGTGAGAACTGTAGTAGGGAAGGTGACATTATTGGGAGAATTTTTGGAAAGAGTGGTTCACCTGTAAAGGAGACTGCATACAGGACACTGGTGCGACCTAGTCTCGAGTGCTGCTCGAATGTTTTGGATCCGTACCAGGTGCGCTTGAAGGAAGACATCGAAGTGTTCAGAGGTAGGCGGATAGATTTGTTACCAGTATGTTCGAATGACATTTAAGTGTTACGGTGATGCTCCGCGAACTCAAATGGGAATCCCTGGAGGGAAGGTGGCATTCTTTTCGAGAAGCACTATCGAGAAAATATAGAGAACTGGCATTTGAAGCTGGCTGCAAATAAATGCTACTGCCACCAACATGTCGCACGTAAGGACCGCGAAGATAAGATACGAGATATTAGGGCTCATATGGAAGCCTATAGACAGTTGTTTTTCCCTCACTCTATTTGTGAGTGGAACAGGAAAGGAAATGACTAGTAACGGTAGAGGGTACATGTAGGCCACAGACTGAACAGTGGCTTACGGAGTATGGATGTAGACGCAGATGTAGATACAGACACGTCTCTGGCAGTTGCCTTTTAACTGCCTACAGGAAATATGTACTAGAGCTGGCAAGTGAATCAGCCATTTGTATTCTGTTGCACAAGCCTTCATTAAGTTGATTCTCAAATACTGACTAGCAAGACTGTTTGATTGCACGTCGCTCTCTACTCTCTTTATCGGTATAAAGCTGAGCTGACATTACTTGTGGCCACACAACCACATTTTTGTGTAAGCACCATTATCACAGAAATGGACCAGGTCTCTCTGATGTCTCGTGCTTGCAAATGGATTAGGATAGTGTATAGGAGGGGATACGAAGCCCATGCCTACCACAGTAGTACCAGTTTATCTGCCAACTAGCTCCACAGATGAAGAAGAGATTGATGAAATGTATGATGAGATAAAAGAAATTATTCAGATAGTGAAGGGAGACGAAAATTTAATAGTCACGGGTGACTGGAACTCGACCGTAGGGAAAGGAAGAGAAGGAAACATAGTACGTGAATATGGAATGGGAGTAAGGAATGAAAGAGGAAGCCGCCTGGTAGAATTTTGCACAGAGCATAACTTAATCATAGCTAACACTTGGTTCAAGAATGGTGAAAGAAGGTTGTACACATGGAAGAAGCCTGGAGATACTGGAAGGTATCAGATAGATTATATAATGGTAAGACAGAGATTCAGGAACCAGGTTTTAAATTTTAACACATTTCCAGGGGTAGATGTGGACTCTGACCACAATCTATTGGTTATGAACTGTAGATTAAAACTGAAGAAACTGCAAAAAGGTGGGAAATTGAGGATATGGGACCTGGATAAACTGAAAGAAGCAGAGGTTGTAAAGAGCTTCAGGGACAGCTTGACAAAAATAGGGGAAAGAAATAAAGTAGAAGAAGAATAGGTAGCTTTGAGAGACGAAATAGTGAAGGTAGCAGAGGATCAAGTAAGTAAAAAGACGAGGGTTAATAGAAATCCTTGGGGAACAGAAGAAATATTGAATTTAATTGATGAAAGAAGAAAATACAAAAATGCAGTAAATGAAGTAGGCAAAAAGGAATACAAACATATAAAAAATGAGATCGACAGGAAGTGCAAAATGGCTAAGCAGAGATGGCTAGAGGACAAATGTACGGATGTAGAGGTGCATATCATTAGGGGTAAGATAGATACTGCCTACAGGAAAATTAAAGAGACCTTTGGAGAAAAGAGAACCACTTGTATGAATATCAAGAGCTCAGATGGAAACCCAGTTCTAAGCAAAGAGAGGAAAGCAGAAAGGTGGAAGGAGTATATAGAGGGTCTATACAAGGGCGATGTTCTTGAGAACAATATCATAGAAATGGAAGAGAATGTAGATGAAGATGAAATAGGAGGTATGACACTACGTGGAGAGTTTCACAGAGCACTAAAAGGCCTAAGTCGAAAGAAGGCCCCAGGAGTAGACAACATCCCATTAGAACTAATGATAGCCTTGGGAGAGCCAGGCCTAACAAAACTCTACCATCTGGTGAGCAAGATGTATGAGACAGGCGAAATACCCTCAGACTTCAAGAAGAATATAATAATTCCAATCCCAAAGAAAGCAGGGGTTGACAGATGTGAAAATTACCGAACTAGCAGTTTAATAAGCCACGGCTGCAAAATACTAACACGAATTCTTTACAGATGAATGGAAAAACTTGTAGAAGCCGACCTTGGGGTAGATCAGTTTGGATTCTGTAGAAATGTTGAAACACAAGAGGCAATACTGACCTCACGACTTATCTTAGAAAACAGATTACTAAAAAGGCAAACCTAAGTTTCTACCATTTGTAGACTTGAAGAAAGCTTTTGACAAAGTTGACTGGTATACTCTCTTTCAAAGTAAGGTGTCAGGAGTAAAATGCAGGGAGCGAAAGGCTGTTTACAATTTGTACAGAAACTAGATGGCAGTTTTAAGAGTCGAGGGGCACGAAAGGGAAGCACTGGTTGGGAAGGGAGTGAGACAGGGTTGTAGCCTATTCCCGATGTTATTCAATCTGTATATTGAGCAAGCAGTGAAGGAAACAAAAGAAAAATTCGGAGTAGGTATTAAAATCCATGGAGAAGAAATAAAAACTCTGAGATTCGCCGATGACATTGTAATTCTGTCAGACAGCAAAGGAATGGACAGTGTCTTGAAAGGAGGATATAAGATAAACATCAACAGAAGCAAAACGAGGATAAAGGAATGTAGTCGAATTAAGTCGGGTGATGCTGAGGGAATTAGATTAGGAAATGAGACACTTAAAGTAGTAAAGGAGTTTTGCTATTTGGGGAGCAAAATAACTGATGATTGTCGAAGTAGAGAGGATATAAAATGTAGACTGGCAATGGCAAGGAAAGCATTTCTGAAGAAGAGAAATTTGTTAACATCGAGTATAGATTTAAGTGTCAGGAAGTCGTTTCTGAGAGTATTTGTATGGAGTGTAGCCATGAATGGAGGTGAATCATGGACAATAAATAGTTTACACAAGAAGAGAATATAAGCTTTCGAAATGTGGTGCTACAGAAGAATGCTGAAGATTAGATGGGTAGATCACATAAATAATGAGGAGGTATTGAATAGGATTGGGGAGAAGAGAAGTTTGTGGCACAACTTAACTAGAAGAAGGGATCGGCTGGTAGGACATATTCTGAGGCATCGAGGGATCACCAATTTAGTGTTGGAGGGAGACCAAGAGATGAATACACTAAACAGATTCAGAAGGATGTAGGTTGCAGTAAGTACTGGGAGATGAAGAAGCTTGCACAGGACAGAGTAGCATGGAGAGCTGCATCAAACCAGTCTCTGGACTGAAGACCACAACAACGACAATAGGAGGGAAGAGACAAACTGTCCATGTACTCAACAAATTCAGCTAAGATCAGTATGACTGCAGGAAACACTGAGAAACCAGGAGGAGGAATTCTGAATTTCAAGTAATAATAGACAAACAATGAGAAACAACTATCTCTTCACAGTATCAAACAACAGTGAAAGGTGGAATTAAATTTTTGAAATCCTGAAACGAATGACAATAAAAGTACAGGGAAAGAGATAAAGGTACATTTGCATCGCACAACTATTCTGCAATTCACATTTAAGCACTTACCAGATTGTTCACAGAAACGCATCCACAGGTAACGAGACATACGTATGTTGTCGTCGTACGCAAACAGTTCAGTTTTCGAGCGACAGATTATTCGCACGTGCAGAAAACCACGGCGCGACCTACGTTCGGGTTTGGTCCATAAAGTGTTAACATTGGTTCCCCAAACAAAACGAGGCGGCTTTAGCAGGATAGTTTGCATGTACATTCAGAGGTTGGGAGCTTGTGACATTTCCCACTATTTAATTGATAAGAGTTTCAAATTCGATTAATAGGAAAATTCTGTACTAACTTGACATATAAATGAACATGTGAACATACTTATGTATTTTGGTAAAAATAACTAGAAAAGTAATTTTTAGGGTTAAATCTATCTATACTATGTATATTAATTTGCTTGAGGTATTCCTGATGGACTTCGTGGAGAGACTAGGACTAGCGCTATGCTTGACGTCACTGCAAGTGCAGCAAGGAGACTGCTGCGCCGTGCCCAGCTCCCAGTAATATCAACAATGCGAACATTATGCATAGCAATAATGTCAAGATACACTGCATCTTTTTATAATAGCATTTTGTTTAAATGGTTGAATGTTATAATTTTAACTGGGTGTCGAACCTAAAGATGCATACTACATTCATGTCTGATGCACAGCGAACTTGTAATAAAGTCCAATTGTACCTCCAAGTTGTCAGAGTTCTGATTCAGTTGACATCGGCGTCGAATCGAGATTCTGTGAAGCTTGGCAGTTCGACAAATACAATGGGGCAGGTGTATAGTTTACTGGGAACACGCACACTGACCTAGCTTTTCCACAGTCGGACATTTCAGGTATTTCAGTATCTCCGTGAAACATGTATAATTTAACTGCAGGAAAGTAACGACTTCTCATTTTGTTGGCCCGTGTAAGGCTGGAGCTAAACAAACTACACACAAGAGTCAAGTATGATCAGAGTCAGTTTTCTTGTTGGCACAACAAAATTGTATCTAAAAATGAGATATAAATAGTCCTTCCTACCTGTGTGGTTTCCAGAAGTCTGGGTAGCACGTCATCGACTTCTTTCTGCACGATAATACACTCAGGTTCCTGTGGCAAAAGATGCTACATTATGAAATGATTAAAAAATTACATTATTTACTCCAAAGTACCAGGAATTAAGACTATTGCGGTGGTAGGTGGAGAAACCATTAAGGAAGCCATTAAATATATATTCTGTGGTATCAATGACGAGAAAAAGCAGCTCCGCAATGAGGAAATAAGAAGGATGTCTGAGGCTATGGTGATTCCACAGGGTCATATCGATGTGAGTCATCAGCAATGAAAAGAACAGATAGCAAGAAAATCAATTCTTTTTCAATGTGAGTTTGGGGAAGGATCCTAGCAGCAATTTTGTTACTTCATTCTGGTTTCATTACAAAGTTGTGGTATGTACTTTAGCTGATGAGAAGAAATACTAACACTTTTTGTCGCTTCTCAGTACTACGATCTGTATTTCGTCACAAGAGAAATACCTTCTAACGGCCAGCAGGTTACATCATACTTTCCAAGTGTGCCCACAACATGGAATTACTGTCTTTGCATGTTTCAAACGTGCAAGTACATTTACAAGTGGAAAAAAAAAAATCAAATCATGTATTTACAGTATACAGCTTTGTACGGCAAAAGCCACAACTGTACTTGACATTGAAAGTTAAGTGTGTAGAGGAGGAAGCTTAATTTTACTCACTTGATTTCTCGTACTTCCCAAGGCTCGTTCTGATAAGGCAATGCGATGTGTACTGCTAGTAATTTTGTGAAATACTGATGAGCGAACACAGGGACGTACTATCAATCAGAACCAACCAGTAATTATCATACATGTATTTTTTCATACTGAGAAGAATAATTTTGAACCGGGGTATTGTGCAACGTGTTGGAATTGTCTTTAAATGTAAATGTAGTTCACGAACCGAGCTTTGATTTAAATGCTTTTATATGCAAAAAACCAAATCTGTTCTGAAAGACAGTTAATAAATGATCCCAATCTTAAATATTCCGCAAGTGGAAGATTATTTATATGTACACATTATTAATTTTTTTAAATAATTTGATTATTTGTTGCCAGTTTTTGTTATTGAAGAGCTATTGGCATAAGTAGCTGCTGTTTTAAAAAATTTGTCAATCTCAGTTACTCCTGATAGGAGGAAAAAAAAAAAAAAAAAAAATCAAGACAAATTTCCACATGGAACAATTCTTTAAAGAAAGGTTCCAGTACCTAACATGGATTGTTTTATTAACAGACAAAGACCTTGCTGGGCGAAAGGTTATTTGTGACAGTCTTTTTATTGTGCCTATTTACAACTCAGCATGAGTAGCAACCTTCCTTTTCATAATACTGTTATATTCCATCCAGGTTTTTCATTGTTTGATGGACTGTTTTAGTTTATTTTAAAAAATCTTTGGGCACATAATTTATTACAAAATTGTATTTCCTAAATTTTATGAATGTTAAATCCATCTAAGAACTTAGCCAACATCTACAAAACCACTGAGGCAAGATATAATAGTAATTCTATTCCTATAAATGTTCCTCCTTTCTATCTATAAGGATATTGCTACAAATGCAGACTACTGCAAGCAGCTGCGATTCGAGGCCCAGTTAGTAACACAGGGTGCATCAAAAAGAATCACCAGATTTTAAAAAATCAAACTATTATGTCACTTGAGATATGTGCGTGAACAACGTACTGTTGGAAAGAACAATCTCTCGAGTTTTAGACGGTTCCCGCTACATCAGCAGTGTGCGCCCACTTCAGTTCTAGTAAAAATGGTGTCGGAACGACAAAAAGCGTTTTGTGTTCTACATTTGGCGCAGTGCGTGTCAGTAATACAGAGCAATAGATGATGGCATGAACAATTCCAAGAAACAGGTTGTTTGTGTAAAGACAGATCAAAGTCCCTGAGTGTCTGACACAGACGTCGAATGCATCGACCACAGTTTCACAAAGAGTCAACTGAAATCCATTCACTGTGCACCTCGACATCTCAACATGCTCTCAATGACCGTCTGGCACGTGTTGCTCTATGTTTACACAGGAAATCAAATAAAATGCAGCTACTGCAATGCAAGCTCTTCGTGAAGGTTACAAACAACGTGTGGAGTTCTGTTATTTCATTCTTGGCAAGACGGAGAATGACAGTTTTCTTCCACGCTTAGTGTTCAGTGACGAGGCAACATTCGATTTAAATGGAATGGTGAACCTTCACAACGTGAGAATATGGAGTATGGAACAACCACATGAAGTTGTACAACATGGGAGGGACTCTCCAAAATTTAATGTGTTTTGTGCAGCTTGGCAGGAAAAGGTGTACGGTCCCATTTTTCTTTTCCGAGAACAGTGTTACAGGAAGCACATATCTCAATATGCTTAAGAACTTTCTTTTCTCGCAGTCGGAGACTGATTCGAACGACTTCATTTACCAACAGGATGGGCCATCTCCACACTGGCATCTCGAAGTGTGGGAATTTTTAAGTCAAAGGATTAGTGAACGACGGATCGGCTGCACTGGACCAAACCATTCGGCCTTACATTACTGGACTCCAACGTCACCAATCCTGACGGTACGTGATTATTTCTTGTGAGGATGTATAAAAGATTTTCTTTATGTGCCTCCATTACTAACAACAGTGAGTGAAATGACACATTGCATAACAGCAGCTGTAACTTGACATGCTCGCTGCATGTGTGGGAGCAATTTGAATACCGCACTGATGTATGATGTGCATCTCAAGGGGAGCATATTGAACACCTAAGGGGGGGGGGACCTTTTTTGAGGTCATCAAAAAACAAAATTCAATGTATATGTTTATTATTTTCAGAAATACAGTAGTGCCAAATAGGATGATTCTTTTTAAATACCCTGTATATTGTATGAGAAGTGCAGATACTATTCGGAACTGCCATTGCAGTTAGAGATTCCGATTAGTAGCAACTTGATGATGTCTTTGTTGAAGTGGGAAAGTTTCACACCCAATTACTGTGCTTCAGCAAAAATATAATGTGCTCCTGGCTTTGACCACACTGTTACCCCGAATTGTGCGTTAGGCTATGCAAAGTATGCAAATCAAGCAAATCAATTTTACTGTATTTATTCAAATATTAGTAAGATCTTACAGCTAGTAGTAAAATAAACATACTAGAGAGGAAAATATAACTGATTGAGCTTCTTTCTTTCCGTGTCTGGTTTTATACGAAGTCAGAAACTATGGACTATGATGTCACTGAAAATAATCCTAGAAGTTATACAGGAGTAAAATAAATATGTGTGTAAATATTGTTACATTTCACATTCTGAAGTCGAGCAGCCAATATTTGCACGCATGTGATGCTCGCACCTACTAGTAGCAGCGGCACACACTTTGGCACGAGCTAGTGTGTATCATTGTAACGAGAGTCAAGTGCGATTAAAGACCAGTGTCAGGTTTTGTCGGTACTACAAAACTTTGTGTTAAAATTAGATATAAATGGCTATGAAGAGGAAAGAAGAAAACTGTCTGGAAACGTAAGTTTGTTCCTACCTGTCTGGGTCGTAGTGCTCCAGTTTGCAAGGCGTCATGACACAGATCTTCTCCCTGCACGATAATACACTCGGGTTCCTGTGACAAAAGAGGTGCTGCATTACAGAAGATTCAAAAATTATATTACTGACATTTGTGAGAACAGGAATAAAGACATTTAGGATTCACGAGAACAAAAAGTGGCTCCTACACTGCTGAAGCAAGGATGGAACAATTTGAAAAATCCACTAAAATAAAATTAAGCAAGTGACTACAGGCAGTGAAACTGTCAACACTGAGCAAATAAAAATACATAAAACTTTGATCTTTCCCACAAGCTTTGTACAGATATGAGTAGTCGGCAATAAAAAAAGTGGACAGCAAGAAAAGTGATTCTTTTGGAATATATGTTTGGAGAAGGAGCCTAAGACTCACTACAATAAAATGTACTGCTCAGAAGAATGGAAGGTCATAGAGAGGAAGAGACAGGATGACGTGGATAGGAGACATCAAAGAAACCACTGGGAGGACACTGGAATAACTGAGGAACAAAACAACGTCTGGGAGTTCACGAAGGGACGCCATTCGTCATGACATCAGGACTTGGAGATGACTTGATGGATCGTAGCAAGTAACAAAATAACATAAACAGTAATGAACAACACACGTACATAAATAAGAAATACACGGTTGTAAATGGAAACACCAAAAACACAAGACATTAGCACGCCTAATACAGTGTAGGAAACCTGTTGAGATTCAAAACAGCTCCCAGTCATCTCGGAATGGATAAATACAGGGCTGGCACGATTTTCGAAGCAATCTTACCCCACTCTTCCTGCAAAATAGTGGCAGGTTCAGAAAACGACGACGGAGAAGGATAGTGACCGAGTATCCGTCTCTCTGAAGCAGAGCATAGAGACTCAGAAACATTGAGATTTGACGATTGTGGCGGACAGGTGAGGCGCTACAATTTGCCCTCGTGCTCACAAATCCAGTCCTGGAGGATGCGAGTTGTAAGATAAGAGACACTGCTCGACTTATATTTTTACAATTTTTTAAAAAAATAGCCTTCTGAAGAAACCGAGATTCACCTAAAACAGGATATTTTAATGAATATAGATTAAAGCATTGATAAATTTCAAAAGTACATAAAAGGTAAAAATACATAAAAGACAATAAAAATTTTGTGATCATTTCCCCTGTGACTATGTCACCTTAAAATGTAGCCCATCAGTTCAGCATTCTAAAAAAGAACTTTTGCTGTATCCATTTTATTGCTTGTTGTACAACATTTCAAGCATTGTTCCCTTCAAAATAGTCCACTCCACTGGTAATACAGTTCCCATTGTTTCTTCCCATTTTGGAACGCCTCCTGGAATGCTTTTTGTGGGATGGCACACAGGTTTCTCGTCAATTGTCCTGTATTTCTTCTACGGTTTGAAAACGATGTCCTTCAATGTGTTTTTCAGTTTGGGAAACAGGGAAAAATGTGCTGGGGCTAGGTCCTGGGAATATGGTGGATGGGACACAATGGGAATGTGGTGTTTTGCTAGATAACTGCAGACAAGGAGAGACGCATAAGCCAGCACATTGTCACGATGCGACATCCGACTCTGGTTTTCATTGCACTAATCCGATGAGCAGGCTGGACATGTGCTTCGCTCGCTAATTGTCCGAGCGACACGAGGCAAATGGCTGTTTGTTGTTTAAACCTGCCGCAAGGTGTGCTCAGTAGCCGCAGCGTACTCTCTCTGCCGGTTGGTGTGCTTTTTCAAAAGTTCTGTTTCTTTTTTGAATACACTTAATATGTTACCAATTTCCCTCTCGGTGTACACGGTTCTATTTTTCACTGATGTACTGATGCTGATTCGCTACATTACAAGGAGACGGCATACTAACAAAGGAAGTGACCACGAAATTCTTATTGACTTTTATGGTTTTTATCTTTTTTACCTCTCATTCACTGACACTACTGCGATGACTTCGTGTGGATGAACAACTGTAAATATACTTGGAGGAATAAAGATTATTGAATGCAAATCTTTCTGATGATGAAACAAGTTCCATTAGTGCTTTTGCAACATGGTTGCCTGAGCCTCTATTTTGGGCATTAAAGCATGAAAATGAACTACAAAAATTGAAAAATAAGCTCGAGTAAAAGAAGATAGTAATGCAGTGCACAATACTTTTTTTATAACTTCACTGCAACAAGGAAACATATTTCGATTTGTGAAGTTCCCTCAATTCTTAGTCTGAAATACTGGATATGCATAACTGTATTCAGATTCAGTGTGAATAAAGCTTCAGTAGTAGAGGAAACTGTGGAATGGTACAGAAAAATGTGCAGTGTCCTATACCAACCATTTTGAATAGGCTTCCAAAAGAAGTCAATTATCTGGATGACAAACCTCATGTTTCCAAATCTGAGATGAAAATCTTCCTTGCAGCACACACTTTTTCATCTATACAGGAGGCTCTTGTGGCAATTTAGAGAATTAAGTGTACTCAGATATAATCAATTTTTTCGTACATTTTTGTTTATAACAAGCAATATAAAACATACAGGTGGAGTCATTCGTTCCGAGACCACAAAGGTTCTCCCAAAAATAAGTTCCCGAAAGAGCCAAAGTCGATAATTCTTTGCATGGCTACATTCCTCATTACCGGCAGTCTCGAAGGATGCATTGCTCAGCTGACGAGGACTTCCAGCAGTTTGTAGTGGGGTTCCCGCTTCCTTACAGATGTAACCATATACAAAGCGGAGAATAGCCGTCAGATAATAACGTCACAACAGAGAACAGGGTGTCGAGCAAGCAAAACCTTCCATATAATTGCAGGTTGGAATTGCAGAACTGTGGAGATACGGTCACTGCTCTCTAAGACAAGCAGTACATCAAAGATGCAAACACGTACAGTGTTTCCAGACAAGCAATAACAATATATTCCTCTGGTGCACGAGTTCGCAGCATTTTTTCATAAGTTTAATAAATCCGTTCAAACTTTAGTACATTCTGAAATCACAGCGTACAGAATGGCTGGCCTGGAAAGCGAGTAAGGGCAACTGCCAGTCTGGGTGTGGCGTCGACAATTTAAAAGGATTAGGGGGCACGAGATGAGGCAGTTCATAGCGTGTGGCCGGTCGCCGACAGTTTTATTTCGCATTCACCACTCGTTCACACTCTGATGTGGAGTATATGCGAGTGCCAGAACCCTAACTCCCAAGTTCCATCGAAATCCTTTGATGAACAGTTTCCGTTACTCGACACCAACAGTCAGTGATAATGATACAGTATTTTGTAATTGACTCTTCTAGTTTAGCCACCGCCTCCACAAATATTTGTTAGGCATAAGACAATTACACACTTTTCTCTCCGATCCGCAATTATTAAAAGTTCGCGTAAAAGTTAATGTTTTTCTCCTTTTCATAAATTGGAGCCCGCTCTCTGCGATATAATTAAAAAAAAAAAAAAAAAAAAAAAAAAAAAAAACACGGTCTCAATACCGTGTCCCTCGTGAGATGTGTATAGATTTATTCCGGAATTGACTGCCCTCAATTTAATGACCACACTTCGCTATCCGCGATTTCGTGTAACTAAATGTCCTTTTGTTACCCTGACTGTATACTGCAGTTATTTTAAACTTGCCCCTACATTTTTTCACTACGCACAATTAGCTCTTCCTCACTTGTTTATTCCTAAGAGTAAACGAAAAAATGGCGCCATATCATCGGCTTCATCGATATAAAGCAAAACACCTCAATATGCCTAATTTTACCTCTTCTTATAGGATCGGCTACCTTACTCATTAATTTACTACATATTATTTCCAACAACACTAAACAGGTATCGCTGTTATATTTTAATTGTATTCAAAAGCGTGTTATTGTTATTATGACCGACCAAATCTTAACAAATCTCGCGGTGTGCGTTTTTACACTCGCCCAGCCTTTATTCGTGCAATATTATATATAAATATAGAGACAGGACCGAAAGATCGATCTCTCTACAATAACCAATAGAGGCAAATACGCTATTCAAGTTCCATTACATCTATGTTGACTCGTATTGTTACAGTATGACACGCTAATCACACGCACGCACTGCGCCACAGCAGGCGAGGCTTCCTCCGAGCTCAGCTCTAGGGGGAGGGGGAGGGGGGGGGGGGGGGGGGGGGGGTTGAGTCGTGTCACACCATTACGTGAGTGAACAACTTTAACAGCTGCAATACGATAAAACTGCAAGTGTGGAACATTTCCGAGTGTTTGTGAATGTAAGGATAATTGCTTTTCGAGTTGGACATCAGGTGAGTCATACAGACCAATAAATTTTGAGCAAAGCCTTGAGTCAAAACTCAGTACAAGTTTCACTGGAGGAACAGGCGATATTTAACATAACTATTAAGATAAAGCTGTAAGTGAACCACAACTACAGGATGACACATAGCAGAGGGTCGGTTTTAGGTCACGATGGGGATAGTTCCCCTCCACACAAGATACCGTTCCAGTTACAACGGAGCAGCGTGACCTGCAACATCTTTGTTCTTCTATGACAGCTTCTTCAGAAGTGGTGGGTATGTTGCAGCTACACAGCAAATGTTTCGTGTACAAGTCAATCTCAGATGACACGAGCTTGTCCTGAGTCGTAACACGATCTTCAGATGGGTGTAAAACTTCAGATCGACTGGGAACATAACGCATATGAAGCGTACAGGCCCAAATAGCAATGCAATGATACCCGAAAATGTTACAAGGCTAACGGATGCGAGAGCCAGATGCCCGTGACAGTCAGCTAACCGTCATGCAAGTTAACTAGCAATCGGTCATCAATTTGTTACAAAAATTTTGCTTACATTAATATTCCATCAGTACAAACTTCATGTTGTGCAACAACTTAAGCCAACTGATTTCGCTGTATGCAAAGACTATGCTTGCAGAATGCAAGTGATTTTGAGTGATGACGTGATTTTACTGATGAGTGATGAAGCTTTTTCAAGCAAATGGGACCATCCGTAAACAAAACCTGTTTTATTCTGCTCCTGAGCATTCACACTTTACTCATCAGTATCCATCACGCTCTGGAAAAGTCACAGGCAGCTGTGCTCTCGGTTCTTTCGATATTCTTGGACTGTATTTTTTCCGACAGTATGGAGTCACAGTCTCTTGTTACTGTGCCTCGATACATCCATATGCTAAAAATGTTCCTGAAACCAGAACTGACAAGAAGAGGTCTCCAGTGGTGGGATCGACTTTCTGAAACCGGCCATGCAGTAATGTCGGTTAGTCCTGCGTATTACACCCTGCAGCCATTTATCTCGGTGGGCCCTCATTTGAGAGTAACTGACGGAAAAAATTTCAGAATTTCACGTGATGCTCAACAGCATTAAAAATGGAATGTGACATCGGTGGGGTGCACGTGTGACGGATAGGGTGTGGCTTCACGTGCGTGAGGTCATAGGTTCGAATCCGGTCAGGTACTTTAATTATCTTTTCCTACTTTTAAATTTTTATCAAAAGTCTTTAATCATTATTTTTATTCAATTAATTGGTTTAAATATAATTTTTTACTTCTATTCCTTTTCTCACATCATTTTAGTTATCATATCAACATCTTCATATGCTCTCATTTTTTTCCTATTATTTTCTTGTGCTTGAAGTCTTTGTTTATTATGTATTAGTTTCGATCTAATTTATTTTGTTTTGACTTGCTATTTTTTCGTCGACGTTATTGCATCCATTATTTCTATTTCTCATTAAATTTACTTGTAATCCCTTCTTTCACTTAAATCGTC
Source organism: Schistocerca cancellata (assembly GCF_023864275.1). Lineage (NCBI taxonomy): Eukaryota > Metazoa > Arthropoda > Insecta > Orthoptera > Acrididae > Schistocerca > Schistocerca cancellata. The sequence continues at coordinate 146,807,511 of NC_064636.1, read as the reverse complement.
ATCTGCTTTGTTTCACCTAGAGTGCAATAGGAATTTAGGCTATGTTTTAAATGTCTGTATGACAATTATCAAAAGAAAGCACGTCTGGCATCTTGTAATGGGACATACATTTTTGACACCATTGCACAGTGAATATAAACAGATTAAATCGTCTTTTGTTTTTTAACTGATGGATCGGCATTTTCAAATATTTAAATATTATAATAGATAAACATAATAAGATTAACATTCACAAAAATTCGAAGTGGAAAAACAATCATATAAAGAGAAAAACGAGGCAAATGTAAACATTCATACAATGACTAAAAAGATGACATAGGAATAAAAATAAAAAATTATATTTAGACAAATTAATTGAAGAAAAATAATGATCAAAAAGTCATTTCAATAAATATTTAAAAATAGAAAATGGAAAGATTTAAAAATATAAAACGGAAAGCATCTGCTGAGATTTGAACCTACAACCTTCTGCACGTGAAGGGCTTATCCTATCCATTACACCACACAACTAGTCTATTACACAGGGTAAGTCACTAACTATTGCCACCAAAAATAGCTCCGGAAGTATGATAGGAGCTGAAAAGTTGGCGGGACAAAAGTTGAATGGGACAACAGGGGCCATAATATGACATTGGTTTTTTGTTGCTAGGTGGGGTCGCTTCAGAGATATGAAGGTCAACCCCCTTTCTTTTTTTTTAATGCGATGCTATAGTTTGGCCCTTATTTTCTGATAGCGGCTAATGAAAGCCATTTACAGAAGGTGTATTGTGGTATCACGTAGCATTCCGCCAGTGCGGACGGTATTTGCTTCGAGATACATTACCAGTGTTAAAATGGACCGTTTACCAATTACAGAAAAGGTCAATATTGTGGTAATGGGTGGTTATTGTGATTAAAATACCCAACAGGCGTGTGCTATGTATGCTGCTGGGTATCCTGGAGGACATCATCCAAGTGTCTGGACTGTTTGCCAGATAGATATGTTATTTAAGGAAACAGGAAGTGTTCAGCCACATGTGAAACGTCAACCACGACCTGCAACAAATGATCATGCCCAAGTAGGTGTTTTTGCTGCTGTTGTAGCTAATCCACACATCAGTAGCAGACAAATTGCACCCCTACCACATTTCTATGCACCAGGAATTGCATGGCGACGACTTTGAACGTCGTGTACAGTTCTGCCACTGGGCACAAGAGAAATTACAGGACGATGACAGATTTTTTGCACGCATTCTGTTTAGCGATGAAGCGTCATTCACCAACAGCGGTAACGTAAACCAGCATAATATGCACTATTGGGCAACGGAAAATCCACAATGGCTGCAACCTTGGCAGGTTAATGTATGGTGCGGCATTATGGGGGGAAGGATAATTGGCCCCCCAATTTAAAGATGGCAATCTAAATGGTGCAATGTATGCTGATTTCCTATTTAATGTTCTATTGATGTTACTACAAGATGTTTCACTGCAAGATAGAATGGTGATGTACTTCCAACACGATGGATGTACGGCACATAGCCCACATGCGGTTGAAGCGGTATTGAATAGCTTATTTCATGACAGGTGGATTGGTCGTCGAAGCGCCAGACCATGGCCCGCACATTCACTGGATCTGATGTCGCCGGATTTCTTTCTGTGGGGAAAGTTGAAGGATATTTGTTACCTTGATCCACCGACAACACCTGACAACAAATGTCAGCGCATTGACAATGCATGTGCGGACATTAAGGAAGGCGAACTACTCGCTGTTGAGAGGAATGTCGTTACACGTATTGCCAAATGCATTGAGATTGACAGACATCATTTTGAGCATTTATTGCAATATTGTGGTATTTACAGGTAGTCACACTGTAACAGAATGCATTCTCAGAAATGATAAGTTCACAAAGGTACATGTATCACATTGGAACAACCGAAATAAAATGTTCAAACGTACTAAGTTCTGTATTTTAATTTAAAAAACCTACCTGTAAGCAACTGTTCGTCTAAAAAATGGGGGTTCCTATTTAAAAGATGCAATCGATACCCGTTTGAGCTATGGCAGCGCCATCTGGGGGGCCAACCATAGTGCCATCTGGTTTCCCCCTTCTAGCTAGACACTTTTCGTTCTTTGTAGTTTTTTCGTTTGATGCTTATTTCGTGAGATATATGGCCCGGTCACGATCAATGGACCACCATGTATACGAGAAAGAATTGTAAGAGCATGTGCTTCAATAAGTGCCAAAGTGATAAGGAATGCCCCTCAATCCATGATAAGAAGTTTGCAGCACTGCATTGATACCAATGGTCATCTCTTCGAACACCTGTAAATGGGACATTCAGGCCACCTTTGTGATCTTCAAAGACCTTCCTGTTACACATCAATGGATTTGTCTAGATAGCTGCTGTCAGAAGACAAGTACCAAACTATAGCATCACATTTAAAAAAAAAAAAAAAAAAAAAAAAGTTGACCTTCATATCTCTGATGTGACCCCACCTTGCACCAAAAAACCAACGTCATATTATGGCCCCCATTGTCCCATGCAACTTTTGTCCCACAAACTTTTCAGCTACTATGATACTTTCGGAGTTATTCTAGGTGGCAACTGTTTATGACTCACCCTGCATACTACTTGAGCATCGAGTAAAATTCTGAACTTTTTTCGTCGATTACTCGCAAATGAGGGCCCATCTGGGTGAATGGCTGCAGGGTGTGTGATACCTGGGATCTTAACCTACATCATAGTATAGATGGTTTCAAAAAGTCGACCCCACTGGCGGGGATCTCTCCTTGTGAGAAGATAAAGAATTCCTTTAAAAGATGTTTGGTTTCAGCGGTATGATGCTACATTGCACATTGCAGTTCTTTGGTGTGCATTTCCTGGACAGTTATCTCACTTTTGGCAATGTCTCTTGCCCTCCCAAACCTCCAGACTTCTGGCCTACATTAAATGGCATTTGATTTAATGTCAATAAACACACATTAATTTTTAAAAATTGTAGAATTATTCCTTATTTAAAAACTGTCTCCCTCCCACGTGTTACCCTGCATTAAGCAAATAATATATTCCACAGTCAATGGTATTAAATATTTCAAAGGACAAGAGTGATCGACTAAAACACAAGTTTTTAACAATTCACCTCATTTATGGGTGGCAATGAGAAAAGTATTCAGTTTTTATTACAATGCTTTTCTTTATCGTGTTAAAATTTCATTAATTTTGAAGAAATGACTACCAATCATGCCCAGTCACTGTAACAGGCACATTGAGAGTTCTGCCTCGGAACTCGCTTAGCCGGGTTCACATCGGAAAGAACTCCGGCGAACGAGCACGAGCGAATGAGAATTCTCTTTTGCACAAGCAGAGGGCGAACACAAGAGATCACCATACAGTCGTGTCCAATTCACGTCCGGTCACGCTAGCTCGCGGGCGGCCGGTTGTCGGTCTTTCGCAAACAGCCAAAGGAAGCTCCGTCCTCTCGGCTTCTGCACTAGTGGCAGAGACAGCACCGGCTGCCATTCTGCGAGTGAAGTTGTTGACACGAGCTGAGTGAATGATGGAGTGCTCTGAATAGAGTGCAACGTTTCCAAAAGCAGAACACAGATGTCGCAGGTGCCTGTCAGATTCACAGCACAAACGTTGGACTGAACAAAATACGACCGGTAGAAAATTAATGAAGCACACAAATGTCCAAATGGGGACATGAGAAACGCAATCACGGATGTTTCCATTGGGTGGGACTGGAGCGAATAAGAACAAGCTTTGTGTTTATTTTTATTAAAAAGTAACACCACAATAAATTCCCTTGAAAGTAAACAAGTACGGATATGAATACATTATACTGATTAAAATTAAAAATAAACAAAAGATCCGATCATTCTCATTAGTTACATTCGCAGTAGCTTTAATCACACGGCAGGTGTCTCACTGCCACATTAAGGATTTTCTACGTAAAAGCAGAATAAATAAAAACTGTTTACCCGTGATCACATTCCCTGCCCTCTAACAAACTACAGGGTGGCCAAGAAGTCCGCGTACCCCCTCTGTATGGAATGCTAATTGATTTGATTTGTTTTAACCCACGTACTTACTTACTTATTAAGTGTCCAGTATCAATACATTCACCATTGTCCTATAAACACGTTTGCTTATGCCTTCATGTTGTTCTCGACACATTTTTGAGCACATCCGGTGTTATAGTGCAAAATGCATTCTCAACAGCATCGTGCAGTTCTTCACCGGTAGCATACCAACATGCAGATACGTGTGCCTTAACAAATCCCCATAACAAGTTGTCAGGTGTGGTATGTCAGGTCTTCTTGGTGACCATTTCGAGGGAGTTGGTGTTGCTGATGAACTGTGACCTGTCCACAGTCCTGGACAGAGTTCATTAAGTAACTCGCACACTGCAAGAGTGTAGGTGCTCAATCTTGCTGCAACGGCACACATTCTGAGGCCTCTTTTGTCGAGCTGAGGTATTAACTGTGTCTGTAACACGTGTAAATAAATTTGCACCATTCACTTTCCCTTCAAACAAGAACTGCCCGAGCAGATTTTGTGATGTTCTTTTTGCCCATAACATTATGTGAGACAGGTCCTTTCTAGCTCTACTGTGTAACGACAATTCTCTTTGGCTCAATCGAGAACATGTGTAGCACGTGAGCTTCAATAAATGGCGCATTCGTCTGAAAACGTAACCTCGGTACGATTGACTGCATTTGAAAATTGAGTCAACAAAGCACCACAAGCTAACACTGCTCATTCCTGTGCTTATGAGATAACTCCTTTACAAACATCAGTGGAAAAGGTCAGACCTTAACGTCTTTTTTTGTACAATTTCGTATTGCTGTCTTCGGTGTTCAGAGTTCCGATATATGTTTACATGTCGACTTCGTAGGAGATTGGTCAACCGAAGGAGATATGTTGGCACACTTTTCATCTTGTCTCTTCTTCATTCCCCTCCGCGGCCTGTTTTTAATGCACGTCTTTTCCACTCCAGACTTGCCTTTCGCAGTAGAACTGCTCCCATAATCTCATTGTCTGCTCTGTGTGTTGTCGTTCTGCTCTGTGTGTTGTCGTTCATGTACTCACACACTTTTCACTGGTTTCCTCAGTAGTGTAACTATGACCACTCACATCTGCCGTGGCTATGAATTAGAACTCGATTGCAACTGCGAAAACATGTAAACGTGAATTCGGACAATTTTTAAGAAGTAAAAGAGGTACTAACCTGCATAAAAACTTTTAATACTAAACAGGAGTTACACTGGAATGAGATTTTCACTCTGCAGCAGAGTGTGCGCTGATATGAAACTTCCTGGCAGATTAAAACTGTGTACCGGACCGAGACTCGAACTTGGGACCTTTGCCTTTCGTGGGCAAGTGCTCTACCAACTGAGCTATCCAAGCACGACTCACGCCCCGTCCTCACAGCTTTGTTTCTGCCAGTACCTCGTCTCCTACCTTCCAAACTTCACAGAAGCTCTCCTGCAAACCTTGCAGAACTAACACTCCTGAAAGAAAGGATATTGCGGAGACAGTTTTAATCTGCCAGGAAGTTTCATATCAGCGCACACTGTGCTGCAGAGTGAAAATCTCATTCTGGAAACATGCCCCAGGCTGTGGCTAAGCCATGTCTCCGCTATATCCTTTCTTTCAGGAGTGCTAGTTCTGCAAGGTTCGCAAGAGAGCTTCTGTAAAGTTTGGGAGGTAGGAGACGAGATACTGGCAGAAGTAAAGCTGTGAGACCGGGCATGAGTCGTGCTCGGGTAGCTCAGTCGGTAGAGCACTTGCCTGCGAAAGGCAAAGGTCCCGAGTTCGAGTCTCGGTCTGGCACACAGTTTTAATCTGCCAGGAAGTTTCAGGAGTTACACTCATGGAGACTTCTTGCCCACCCTGTATTTTATCAACTAGCTTATGAGAGAGATTGTATGTATATTCACATTTCATTAACCATGCTTTATTGACATTAACTTCCTTGCACATACTTTATATAATCCCAAAAGATGATATAAGCGTTATTTAATTACAAAATTGCCAATATCCTGTGCTTCAAATCTGAATGCACTACATAGACAATTATTACAATTTTCACAGAACGCAACCTTAATTTCTTTTTAAAAAATCAAGAAGTCTAGTTCAGTTTGTCCTTCCAGCATACTGCAGCTGCTGGTTGATATAATTTAGAATTCAGTCATGTACATTAAAAGACGAAAAGAAATTCCTGATAGTATCAATTCCTCGTGCAACAGCAGTGAAACCTGACCCAACGCCCTCCTACTTTTCTTATTCTTCTTCTTCTTCTTCTTCTAACTCATTGCTACTGCTAGCTCCTAATAGGCATAAATGTAAGCATTTTATTCGCATCAGTCTCAGGTATCGAAGTCAGGACACCTTCATCACAACAGTGCAACAGTGTCTGGAATCTGACATTTTCAGAAAAATCAGTTTTCTACCCCATCCTCCTCCTGGAACAATGTCGTCCTCAGCAGCAACTGATGTACCTCAGTCACCCTTTGTGAAACAATTTGACATTGCCTGTTGTGTTGTAGAATTCCAGACAGCAACAAACATTTACACAGGCTGTATGAGGCTGAGTGTTATTACACCCTTCCTCTCAAAGAATGAAACTGACTTCTGCAAAACTGCTACTTTATGCTTATCTTGAACAGAGTGTATTATGCCCAGGCCCAGAGTTTGGAGGAAGGAACACAACATTTACATTCCTCACAAATTGTTTCCTTAGGAGGTACAGGAAATAGGTCAATAATAAGTCCAATTCCTTTCTGCTGCACTCATCTTGGTATCTAATGCCTGAAAAAGTTGTAAAGATTTCTGACATCTCCAGGGTCTGATGTTGTACTCATATGCACAAAGCAGCATTTCTACATTTTGGAAACACCTGAGAATCAGTAGTGGAGGCAACTTCCATTGCTATTTACACACAACAGCATAGTTACCTTTTTTTTCCTCCGTGGCAATTTTCTACCTTAACTGAATATGATTTTGCAGGAAGAAAATTATAACAGATGCCAGATTCATAAGCACTGAAAATGTATCTGGGCTCATAGCCCTCTAACAGTCGTAACAACGCTACGTTCTTTGAAAAGTTTACACCTTCTTCGAATAGACAACAGCACTGTCAAATATGACTGTGTGAAGTGAGACCTGTATTATATTGTCTATGTGCTCACCTTCACGAGTCTTTTACTGAAGTTTGATTTAAATCTTCTGTCTGGTGACAAAACTTTGAAACACATAAAGTATAATAAAGGCTCGCGTGATTGACACTTTTTCACGTTTCAAAGTTGTGCCAGAAGCTGAGCTGAATGGAGTAGTTTTTGCCAGCTCTGACATTTGGAAACTAATGAAAGATAAAACATTTGAAGATAAGACTGATAATACTGAAAGGTCAGTTCAGATATCCTTTAAAGAAGTTATCAGCAAGTTTATCGGCAAGCTCTCTGTTACAACAAAATAATGAGAAATGTGCCGGATAGTTCCAAGGTGCTGGGTGCCTCAAAGCTGCACTTCACGAACTCCCAAATACTTATTGTCCAAAAAAATCTAGGTGCTGTGAGTGAGAAGCAGTGTTTCAAATGGAAAAAGAAGACAAATTAAGTGTCATACCTCTGTATTAGTGCTGAAGAACATTATACTTCTTTATAATGTCAGGAAATCCATACGTTAACATGGTTTTTTAATAATTTTTTTTACTAGATATGATTAGTATGAATTTTGTGCACCTTCATCATTTGTTTGTAAAATGAACCTTATGTGACAGAGAGAAACCCTTGGCATTTCTGAAATCAGCACATCAAAAATATAAGGAGCACCCAAAGGATTATAAAAAATAATTAGCAAAATTTTTAGTACAGACCTTGCTAATTAATAGCTTTCTGAAGCCTATTGGCTCTGGGATGTTGTAAGCCATTACTGATAATTAATAGTTGTGCTCATTCCTAGTTAGTGCTCCCCGACTTGTGTGTCACTTTTGTGCGAGTCGCACGAGTACACCCCACTCTGGTTCCCAAAAGAGGCATTCACAACACGAAACATGAAGACGTGTGGAACAGTATATTATCTCCGTACCTGTGGCAAGAATTCGTCAGCTTCTCGGTCTTCCAATGGCTCCTGCTTCACTCCAACAAACACAAAATCCTGCAACACAAACAAATTTTTTGTTTCAGATTTACTGGCCAGAGACAGAATAAAATATAGAGGAAATCTTCTGTGACACGTGTGGCGGGACGGGGGGCACGTTAACGTACACTGGAGAAGGGGGGCATTCTCTCAAACGTACGGCAAAACTGTGAACAGTGGGTTATTCATCTCATAATTATCCTCAAAATTATTTAGAAAGGAAATTAAGCTCACTGAAAAGAAATAAAAACTAATGACGTACCGGCTCCACAGATGGGCGGTCAATGTGGCTACCCTCGGTGCGGGAGGAAGCCGGTTCGATTTCCGGAACGTCTTCAAATTGTTTCCGAGGAAGGGAGATCTGTAACACAGGGATGGAAAAAATCAAATGAAAATCAATTCAGTCATTTGGTGGAAAACAATTGACTCATTCAGTTGTAATTTTACATATTGACTGTAATTATTCATTCAGTCTTTGAATGAAAGCAACATGTGGGAGCAACCCAATGAAAACATTCAACTGTTTTGCCACTGTTAAATCATTACTGTTGACAACACTCTGTTAACATTTGTCATCACTGTTATGCTGTTCCGATATTTGGTTGCTATCTGAGTGCCAATAGCTAGCTTTCAGTTAAGTTTTCTGTCCGCGCTTATAATAGGTGTTTTCTTAATAACGAACTCAGCATCTGATGCAGAATACCAAAATGAACAGAGGCACGGGAATGGAGGAAATCTTATGACTCCACAGAAAGTGATCCTCGAGATAAATTCAATATGATGTACAATAACTGCAAGGACAATTCTTATTACAAAACTATATTAATTAATTTACAGAAAACAAATGACCGATGACAAATATTTCTCACAAAAAATACTTCTAACAGTTATTCAATAAATTTAGATTAAAAATTCTTTGCTTATTTATTTAAACATAAATCTGAAATCTAGCATCAGTTATTAACTTTTGAAAACCAACAGAAACTCCACATGCCACACATATAAAAAAACCTCTTATTTATGTAAATAAATACACCAGTGGAAAAATTCTCCTAACAGAGTACAAAAAAGGGCAAATATGCTCCTGTTTAAAAGCCTCTGACTGAAAAGTATGGTACCAGCTACCTCAGTTTACCTTCCTCAGCACCTTTACAAGTTTTCTCAAAAATTTTGGCATTTGATCATATTCCTGATCTTTTTAACGTGCTTGCAACTCACCTCTCACTCCCACAACCTCCCCTTGCTGTACTGCACTCAACACCCACTAGTCCATTCGTACCCTTCTGCTCCCACTCACCCTTTCTCACTCGTGCAGCCACATTCATTGTCATCACAGTCTCCGTCTTCCTCTACCTTAGTCCTACCACATCATTCCTTCCCTCCCACTGCTGCTGTCTTTTCTCATTGTCACTGCCAAACACTCTGATCTCTCACCATCACTGGCTCTAACCCACTTCCACTTCCCCCTCATCTTTGTTCCTCTCTCACTGGCTCTGCCTCCTTCACTCTTCTCCTAGCACTGTTCTGTCAATCTGCCAACTATGCCGCAGTGTCCCTCTCTTTCTCTCACACTTCCACTGTATGCTTCACTATTTCTGGACCACAACCACTGTTGACTATCTTCCAGTACTTATTAATTTTCTGCCTTTTTCTAAATGCCACCATCTCCTCCTCTCTAACCACAGAAAAGCACCAATACGTTTGCATGCCAAAACTGATGGTAATTTTTTTAAACGTGCCGAGGAACGTACGACGAGGCAACTAGTACCCCAATTTTCTGCCGAGAACCTCTCAAAGGGAGCATATTCGGCCTTTCCACTGGTTCCCTTCTTTAGCCTGCTACAGCAAGGCACGTGTCCGATACGAAAATAACTTTACGGATCGTTAAATTTTGACTGTATACTTACTCGAAACTGAAATAACGCAAAACTAGTTTTGCACCTCAGACTGGATTTTAAGTGCATAAAAATCTGCACATGCTTCAGTGCCACAACTTGGGGTTCCCATAACCCTTACAACGATAACAGACATACTTTACAGCATATTTCTCCTCGCTAAATCACTTTGTAAGCTACGTTTTCATCTCGTGTCCATCTTTTGTGTGTGTATAAGTAGAGCAGCTTTGACCCTCTGTACCTTGGAAATGGGTAAAGATATCAAAACAATTTTCACAGTTGTTCAACATCGGGATCTTAGTAATTACAACCGTCTGGTGTGCACAACCATCTCAGAATACGCAGCTCAGTTTTGGCAGTCAAAACCAAATTTTGACCTTGTACTGTAGGGCAGTTACAGAAAGACAATCCTCTTGCTGGGAATGCAAATGGTCCCTGGTCTGAGGGCTATCCAAAACACACAACCCTACATTTCTGTCACCAACAGAATCTGAGGTGAGAGTCCCAGAAAAATCTCATTTTTATTGCAAGGTTTCGGAATGTAACGGTAGTGTGTGCTGTCGAATGCGTATTGAAAAAACTTGAAAATACTTCATTTTCCATAAAATACTTTTTAATCACCTCTCCTTGAAATAGGAAATGCTATGTCTTTAACAAAATTGCCACCCCTAATCACGGTTCATGTATGACCAAAAAGATTGAAACACTATGTAAATAAATTCAATCAAATCCAGAGACAGAGTTCCACGATCACAGATCGCCTGCGGTACTGCCACGTTGGTGGCAGCCCGCCAGTCACAACAGACCTGAGGCATAATGTTTGCAGACACCACTGTGATTCTGTTAGAGATGGCAAAGGACTTGGAGGAATAGCTGAACAGAGTGGACAGTGTCTTGAAAAACGTATTATAAGACGAACACCAACAGAAGTAAATCAAGGGTAAGGATTATCAACAATTACAGAAAAAATAGATAGCTACTTACTGTAAAGATGAAATGTTAAGTTGCAGACAGGCACAACAAAACACCAATCAGCTTTTGGCCAAAGCCTATGTCAGAAAAGAAAACACACACACACACACACACACACACACACACACACACATATTCACACAAGCAAGCATACTTCATGCATACATGACCACCATCTCTGGCAGCTTGGACAGGAATGTAGCTGTCACATAGAATGCAAGCATCTGGAGGGGGCGGGAAGCACAACATATAGCAGGGTACAGGTGAGGGGGTAGGGGGTGGGGGTGGAGAGAAGACCACTGTCTGAGGCTGTGTGCAGGGACTAGACCTCCAACAGACATATTGTCAAGTGTCTGTGGGGCAGGGAGGTGGGGAAAAATGGAGCCAAAATGGGGAGGATCTGGAAATGACGGATGGGTGCGCTAGCAGAGGACAGAACATAGAGAGTGTGGGAAGAGAGAATAGGGAGAAGGTGATAGGACAGTGGGGGTACAAACTATCAGACGGAGGGTGCGAGACGGCAGGTTACCGTAGGTCGAGGCCGGGATAATTTCGGGCACGGAGAATGAGTTGTAAGTGTAATTCCCATCTGTGCAGTTCAGAGAAGCTGTGGGTAGAGGGGAAGCTCCAGATCAGAGATGGGTAGTTCGCAAATGAACGGGTCCAAAGGAACGGTTCACCAAGATGAACGAAAGGACCGAGGAACGAATTCCGAGGAACAATCGGTTCATAGTTCACTTCGGTCGTGGCGGTCTACTTATAGTTCCCCGGAACGAGAAACCATCGGTTCATAGTTCACTTCGGTCACAGCGGTCTACTTATAGTTCCCAGGAACGAGGAACCACCGGTTCATAGTTCACTAGTTCACTTCGGTCACTTGGGCAGTTCTCGTTCCAGCCTCTGTCACGTGCTCATCTCAGCCTCGGTCTCCCTCGGCCACACGCGTCGTTCTTCGCACGACCACGAGTCTCAGTTCCACTGCCGACTGCTCCTAGATAGTTCAGTATCCAGTTGTTCGTTTCGTTCACTGTGCTCGCCTATTTTATGTGTGTTCCAAAGTGTTCTTGCACTTGGTTATGGCTATTCAGCGTCCACGACCGGTAATCAAAAAGTATTTTATAGTTACGTAAATTACACAAAAATTACGTTGTATGTAAGAGGTACGTCTTTTCAGGTAACAAAAGGGCATATCAGCTCACTTCATTATATCGATGAACAGCAGAAGACATACAACAAGGCAAGTCTTATTTTGTTATTCATATATTTTTTGGTTTCATCAACTTGATTTAGCAGCTAAATTTCAATAATTTCCTTAACTTTAGTGTAAGAAAATTCATATAAAATGATTTTCGTGTATCTTTCATATACAAAACATTACAGTTAGGAAGGTTCTAATTATTTTTAAGTTTGGTTGTTTCTAATTTGCATTACCTTCTAGTTTGACTTCTTTGGAGGGGGGGGAGGGGGGGGGGGGGCAAGTGAGAGAAGAAGAAAAAGTGGATTGTGGGTCATTTTGGCTCAGCAGGAAAAGTGGTGCCTCTCCATTTGAAAAGCCATAGATTGTCATAAAATTGAATTTACTTATTATCTCAAAAACATTTGTTTAGAAGGAGCTTTCAAACCAAACTCTTTATTACTGCGAACTTTATTATTATTATTATTATTATTATTATTGCTGCATTAACTTTAATAATGCAACATAAAAACCTAATTTTTACTAAGCGTGTGACGCAAGTATGAAAAACCACATTTTATTTTATGCTTCCATAAAGTCTCTACTTCACCTACTAACTCGGAGACAACGTGAAGTATATATAGGGTGTAAACGATTATTGTTTACAACGTAGCATAGTTATGTAATGGAAGTCGAAACGAAGAATTTTATACAAGACACTTGTGGTCTATTAAGTTGGGAAACAGTCACCAACAGGTTTACTTCAAACAGTGTGCGCGTCGCGTGAGATTTTCATGTTCTCTTCTCCAGCTCTCTATACATCGTCATCGATTGTTTCACAATTGTTGCTTGCATTAGCTTGTTATTTATTTACTGCCTAATTATTAAATGTTTGTACAACACGGGCAACACACCGTCCTTAATTGGCGAGCAGGTCTGTACTCGGGGCCGGTTTTCCGTGCGCCACCCTATATTATTTCCCTGCGATCAGCCACACAAGGCTACGGTTGGCTAAACGAGAGGTTCTGCAGAATCACAGAAATTACTTCTAACAGTGTGTAAGAATTCTGTAATGAATAAAAACTCTATACGCCAGGGGGGAGGCAAGTGCCCCCTCTTGGTGCTCTCCATCCTTCAGTCACCTACACTACTAGTTTTCAGTTTTTCATAAGAACCATATAACAAGCACAAATGAACGGTGAACGAGTAAAAACGAACGGTTTCCAAAAGAGAAAGATCAGCAGTGAACTAGTTCCCAAGGATGAACGAGTTTGCCCATCTCTACTCCAGATGGCTCGTGTAGTGAAGCAGCCACTGAAATTGAGCAAATTACGTTCAGCTGCATGTCGAGCCACAGGATGCGCTACACTGTCTGGGCCACAGCTTGGCAGTGGCTGTCCATCTTGGTAGACAGTTGGTCGGTATACACACCAATATAAAAACTGTGCAACGATTGCATCAGAGCCGGTATACAACACGGCTGCTTTTTCAGGTGGCTTGGCCTCTGATTGGGGAAGATAAGCCTGTGACAGGACTGGAATAGGCACTGCTGTTTTGGTGGACTGGGCAGGTCTCACACTTGGGTCTTCCACAGGGAATGTGGCACTGGAAGTGGCACAGGGATCAGCTAAAATGTCACTGAGGTTGGGTGGAAGACTGAAAATAACTTTAGGAGGGGTGCGAACGATCTCGGGCAGGGTGTCCCTCATTTCAGGGCACGACGAAAGGCAATCGAAGACCTGGCGAAGGATGTAGCTCAGTTGTTCCCCGGGTGGCCAGGCTGTAGGAGAAGGATGACAACTGTCAAAATGCAGGAGCTGTGGGTAGTTGGTGTGTTTCGTGTGGACGGAGCCATCATAGAGGAGGGGGTCAACACCCAGAAAGGTGGCACACTGGGTTGAGGAGCACCAGGTGTGTGTGTGTGTGTGTGTGTGGTTTGAGGTTTTCGGGCGCTAAACAGCGCAGTCATCAGCGCCCAAACGCATAGAAACAGGAACACATGCAGTGAAGGGACGAAGACGGACAGCGAACGAGGAGAACGGCTAAAAGACACAGACCTGACGCAGTTCCAAATCCTCATGTACAGAGGCAAAACGAGAGGAGAAGAAACGCACTAAAAACGGAAAGGAAACATAAGGAAAAGAGAACAGAAATCGAAGTGAAACAAGTAGGTAATCGTGACTGGCGGACCTCCTACCTAAAACCTGGGTGAGCCAGTCACCCAGCAGTACATTAAAATCCTCTCCCTAAAATCCGAGGCAACAAATTGGAAAGGACACAAAACCGTAAGACCTTAACCACAGTCGTTGCAAGTGGATGGGAGAGAAGGTGTTGAAGTTGTGAAGAAATGAAGATACGTTGTCTCGGCCGTGAGTCCAGATCGTGAAGATATCACCAGTGAACCTTAATGAGACCACGGCTTTTGGCATTTTGGGAGGCTAGGAAGGTCTCCTCTAGATGAAGTATAAACAGTTCAGCATAGCAGGGTTCCGTGCAGGTGTCCGTGGCTGTGCTGTGGATCGGTTTGTAACATTCCCTTCAAAGGAGAAGCAGTAAGGTGAATTGGGAATGGACGTGAGGGATGTTGGTGCATAGGGAGGTGGTGTAGACTGTGACGAGTAGGGATCAAGGAAGTCAAGGAAGTGGGAGGCTAGATTACGAGCAATCAGTTGGAGGTGTCAGTCAATGACGGGCGAAAGTTTTTCAGTGGGGGTGCAATAAGCAGTCACAATCGCACGTCCAGGATTGCTGGGCTCGAGGATTTTGGGGAACGTGTAAAAGGTTGGTATGCAGGATGTCGTAGCGGCGAGGATGGAAATGGATTCAGGGGAGAGGTTCTCGGAAGGCGTGCAGGCTTTAAGCAGGGATTAGAGGTTGTACTGAACTTGTGGGGTAGATCTCTCTGCTTCTCTTCCAAGTGACGTGCATTCTGGTCCACACTGCTGGAGATGGCAATCATGTGTGAATGAGGTGTTTTGTGTCAGTGAATGTGTGTGTGTGTGTGTGTTTTTTGTTTTCTGATGGAAGATAATGTGTAGGTGTCTTTTCATTGCACCTCTCTGCACCTTAATGTCTCATCTTTACAGTAAGTAGCAATTCATCTTTTCCGTAAGTTGTTGATTTCCAAACTGGAATTTCCTTTGTTTGACAGGGGTATGGAATATACAGAAATGAAATATGGACAATAATCAGTTCAGAGAACAAGAGAATGGAAGCTGGTGGTGGTAAGGTGACCATCTCAGAATTGAGTCATATTTGGTACATGGCTACCTACATGGATTAACAGTAAAACTGTCCTAACTGTAACCATTTTTGATAAATTCAGGTTTGAAGGCTCAAGGGTACACACCCAGTTATTAGTCAGGCACCAATTTCCCGATTTTCAGAGACCTAATACTCAGTAACGACTTAACCTCCTGACCTCAGTTTTTTATGCATCTAGTATGTAGTCCATCAAGTTGATCTAACATGTAAGAAGTATAATCCATCATTCAAACTTTTTATGAAAAATGTTGAAAAGCATCCTTTTTCCATGCTGTCCTTGAAATTTGTGATTTTTAAACATATTGTAACTTGCACAGGGAAGCAGTACAGACCTCAGCTTCTGCCCTGTAACTCTTCAGTCCTACAATTAAGTATTTGGCATTGCAGTCGGTATTTCTTACCTTCACTTAAAGATGTCTCAATCACAAAAGAGTCAAATTTGACTAGTTAGTCCTGGTGTGTGTGTGTGTGTGTGTGTGTGTGTGTGTGTGTGGTGGGGGGTACAATGAGGACAGATCCAGGAACACTGTCACTTCATGCACTTTCCTACTAACACCTTTCTAATGGAGAGACTAAACAGATGCAAACGGGCGCACTGTTGCTGTGGAAGCTTGTGAAAATTCTTTGTTGGAACAACTGCAAGTTGGGCATCATGTGACTTTCAAATAATGATGAAAACTGGTATGCAGGGCACATTTCCAATGTATCGAATGAATTTAAAGATACCAACATTAACTGCACGCCTCCTGCTGAATCAGTTCCTTTCGCGGCGCTGTAGGAAAGATGCTGTTTGAGTCACATTTTCCGTTACATGAAAGGTGTGTGTCTCGTGATTACAAAGTCACAGTGCACAGTTGTATAAACTTGACAATACATGCTGGGGAGGAAAAAAAAAAAAAAAAAATCATCTCTCTCATCTTTAAGTGAAGTCATTTTGTGTTTGGTTCAAGATGTCAAGAAAAACAAAGCTATATGCAACATGATAGTTCTAGAAATACAATTTCCGTCTTTATAATTGAATCTGTTTATGGAACTGTTCTTTGCAGAAATTTTATATCTATATACAGGGTGGTCCACCGATTGTGAACGGGCCAAATATTTCACGAAATAAGCATCAAATGAAAAAACTACACAGAATGAAACTTGTCTAGCTTGAAGGGGGAAACCAGATGGTGCTATGGTTGGCCCGCTGAGATGGCGCTGCCTTAGGTCAAACAGATATCAAATGCGTTTTTTAAAAAATAGGAACCACCATTTTTATTACATATTCGTGTATGTACGTAAAGAAATATGAATGTTTTAGTTGGACCACTTTTTTCGCTTTGTGATAGGTGGCGCCGTAATACAAACTTATCGCTCATAATATTTAGATGAACAGTTGGTAACAGGTAGGTTTTTAAAATTAAAATACAGAACGTAGGTACGTTTGAACATTTTATTTCGGTTGTTCCAATGTGATACATGTACCTTTGTGAACTTATCATTTCTGAGAACGCATGCTGTTACAGCGTGATTACCTGTAAATATCACATTAATGCAATAAATGCTCAAAATTAAGTCCGTCAACCTCAATGCATTTCGCAATACATGCAACAACATTCCTCTCAACGCGAGTAGTTCACCTTCCATTATGTTCGCACATGCATTGACAATGCGCTGACGCATGTTGTCAGGCGTTGTCGGTGGATCACGATAGCAAATATCCTTCAACTTTCCCCACAGAAAGAAATCCGAGGAACTCGGATCCGGTGAACGTGCGGGCCACGGTATGGTGCTTCGAAGACCAATCCACCTGTCATGCATTAAGCTATTCAATAGCGCTTCAACCGCACGCGACCTATGTGCCGGACATCCATCATGTTGGAAATACATCGCCATTCTGTTATGCAGTGAGACACCTTGTAGTAACATCAGAAGAACATTACGTAGCAAATCAGCATACATTGCACCATTTAAATGGTCATCAATAAAATGGGGGCCAATTATCCTTCCCCCCTTAATGCCGCACCATACATTAACACGCCAAGGTCGCTGTATTTCCACTTGTCACAGCGATCGTGGATTTTCCATTGCCCAATAGTGGATATTATGCTGGTTTGCATTACCACTGTCTGTGAATGACGCTTTGTCACTAAATAAAACGCGTGGAAAAAATCTGTCACGTCCCGTAATTGCTCTTGTGCCCAGTGGCAGAACTGTACACAATGTTCAAAGTTGTCGCCATGCAATTCCTGGTGCATAGAAATATGGTATGGGTGCTATCGATGTCGATGTAGCATTCTCGACACAGACGTTTCTGAGATTCCCGATTCTCACACAATTTGTCTGCTACTGATGTGAGGATTAACTGCGACAGCAGCTAAAACATCTACTTGGGCATCATGATTTGTTGCAGATCGTCACTGACGTTCCACATGTGGCTGAACACTTCCTGTTTCCATAAATAACGTAACTATCCAGTGAACGGTCCGGACACTTGGATGATGTCTCCCAGGAAACCGAGCAGCATACATGGCACACGACCATTGGGCATTTTGTTCACAATAGCCACATATCAGCATGATATTGACCTATTCCGCAATTGGTCAACGGGCCATTTTAACACGGGTAATGTATCATCGTAAGACAGAGATTTAGGAACCAGGTTTTAAATTGTAAGACCTTTCCAGAGGCAGATGTGGACTGCGATCACAATCTATTGGTTATGAACTGTAGATTAAAACTGAAAAAACTGCAAAACGGTTGGAATTTAAGGAGATGGGACCTGGATAAACTGACTAAACCAGAGGTTGCACAGAGTTTCAGGGAGAGTATAAGGGAACAATTGACAGGAATGGGGGAAAGAAATACAGTAGAAGAAGAATGGGTAGCTTTGAGGGATGAAATAGTGAAGGCAGCAGAGGACCAAGTAGGTAAAAATACGAGGGCTAGTAGAAATCCTTGAGTAACAGAAGAAATATTGAATTTAATTGATGAAAGGAGAAAATATAAAAATGCAGTAAATGAAGCAGGCAAAATGGAATACAAACATCTCAAAAATGAGATCGACAGGAAGTGCAAAATGGCTAAGCTGGGATGGCTAGAGGACAAATGTAAGGATTTAGAGGCTTATCTCATGAGGGGTAAGATAGATACTGCCTACAGGAAAATTAAAGAGACCTTTGGAGAAAAGAGAACCACTTGTATGAATATCAAAAACTCAGATGGAAACCCAGTTCTAAGCAAAGAAGGGAAAGCAGAAAGGTGGAAGGAGTATATAGAGGGTCTATACAAGGACGATGTACTTGAGGACAATATTATGGAAATGGAAGAGGATGTAGATGAAGATGAAATGGGAGATACGATACTGCCTGAAGAGTTTGACAGAGCACTGAAAGACCTAAGTCGAAACAAGTCCCCAGGAGAAGACAACATTCCATTAGAACTACTGACAGCCTTAGGAGAGCCACTCCTGACAAAACTCTACCATCTGGTGAGCAAGATGTATGAGACAGGCTAAATACCCTCAGACTTCAAAAAGAATATAATAATTCCAATCCCAAAGAAAGCAGGTGTTGACGGATGTGAAAATTACCGAACTATCAGTTTAATAAGTCACAGCTGCAAAATACTAATGTGAATTCTTTACAGACGAATGGAAAAACTGATAGAATCCAACCTCGGGGAAGATCAGTTTGGATTCTGTAGAAATGTTGGAACATGTGAGGCAATACTGACCCTACGACTTATCTTAGAAGAAAGATTAAGGAAAGGCAAACCTATGTTTCTAGCACTTGTATACTTAGAGAAAGCTTTTGACAATGTTGACTGGAATACTCTCTCTCAAATTCTTTTACAGAAACCAGATGGCAGTTATGAGAGTCGAGGGGCATGAGAAGGAAGCAATGGTTGGGAAGGGAGTGAGACAGGGTTGTAGCCTCTCCCCAATGTTATTCAATCTGTACATTGAGCAAGCAGTAAAGGAAACAAAAGAAAAGTTCGGAGTACGTATTAAAATCCATGGAGAAGAAATAGAAACCTTGAGGTTCGCCGATGACATTGTAATTCTGTCAGAGACAGCAAAGTACCTCGAAGAGCAGTTGAATGGAATGGACAGTGTCTTGAAAGGAGGATATAAAAAAACGAGGATAATGGAATGTAGTATAATGAAATCAGGTGATGCTGAGGGAATTAGATTAGGAAATGAGACACATAAAGTAGTAAAGGAGTTTTGCTATTTGGGGAGCAAAAAACTGATGATGGTCGAAGTAGAGAGGATATAAAATGTAGACTGGCAATGGCAAGGAAAGCGTTTCTGAAGAAGAGAAATTTGTTAACATTGAGTATAGATTTAAGTCAGGAAGTCGTTTCTGAAAGTATTTGTATGGAGTGTAGCCATGTATGGGAGTGAAACGTGGACGATAAGTAGTTTAGACAAGAAGAGAATAGAAGCTTTCGAAATGTGGTGCTACAGAAGAATGCTGAAGATTAATGGGTAGATCACATAACAAATGAGGAGGTATTGAATAGGACTGGGGAGAAGAGTTTGTGGCACAACTTGACAAGAAGAAGGGACCGGTTGGTAGGACACGTCCTGAGGCATCAAGGGATCACCCATTTAGTATTGGAGGGCAGCGTGGAGGGTAAAAATCGTAGAGGGAGACCAAGAGATGAATACACTAAGCAGATTCAGAAGGATGTAGGTTGCAGTAAGTACTGGGAGATGAAGAAGCTTGCACAGGATAGAGTAGCATGGAGAGCTGCATCAAACCAGTCTCAGGACTGAAGACCACAACAACAACAACAACAACAATGTATCACGAAGCAAATAAAGTCCACACTGGCAGAATGTTACATGATACCATATACTTTTTCGTTTGTAACTATTAAAGCACCATGTATCACAAAGCAAAAAAAGTTGTCCAACTAAAACATTCATATTTCTTTACGTACTACACGAATATGTAATAAAAAATGGAGGTCCCTACAAAGATGATTTAACTTACAAAACGAAAGCGTTGGTATGTTGATAGAGACACAAACATACACACAAAATTCAAGCTTTCGCAACCAACGGTTGCTTCTTCAGGAAAGAGGGAAGGAGAGGGAAAGATGAAAGGATGTGGGTTTTAAGGGATGAAGCAACCTTGGGTTGCGAAAGCTTGATACTTGTGTGAGTGTTTGTGTGTTTTTTATTGTGTCTATCTACCAGCGCTTTCTCGTTTGGTAAGTCCGGGAAACATTCCACGTGGGAAAAATATATCTATCTATGTATCTATATCTAAAAACAAAGATGTGTGACTTCATCTTTGTTTTTGCGGACTGTTATGGAAAACTATCTTCCCGTCCAGTTCAATGCATGCATAGTTCTCACCTTTCTGCATTCCTTTCGCCTTGTGGAAGTTGCAGAAACCTACTACCAACCTTTGCCACCAAATAGCAGTTTAAAGCTAACATTGCAGCGTTCTTCACCACAGAAAAGTTGACGCGTTTTGTTAGGGTCTTAATTTAATATAGAACGAGTCTGTAAGTTTCGAACACACGCCTGTATACTATGTTGTTGTTGTTGTTGTGGTCTTCAGTCCTGAGACTGGTTTGATGCAGCTCTCCATGCTACTCTATCCTGTGCAAGCTTCTTCATCTCCCAGTATCTACTGCAACCTACATCCTTCTGAATCTGCTTAGTGTATTCATCTCTTGGTCTCCATCTACGATTTTTACCCTCCACACTGCCCTCCAATGCTAAATTTGTGATCCCTTGATGCCTCAAAACATGTCCTACCACCCGATCCCTTCTTCTAGTCAAGTTGTGCCACAAACTTCTCTTCTCCCCAATCCTATTCAATACCTCCTCATTAGTTACGTGATCTACCCACCTTATCTTCAGCATTCTTCTGTAGCAGCACATTTCGAAAGCTTCTATTCTCTTCTTGTCCAAACTAGTTATCGTCCATGTTTCACTTCCATACATGGCTACACTCCATACAAATACTTTCAGAAACGACTTCCTGACACTTAAATCTATACTCGATGTTAACAAATTCCTCTGTATACTATAATAACCACTAATTAGGTCAATTCTGCCACTGACTTTCATGTACTACTTGGGCCCGAAATAGCTGTCTTGTGCCGATGGCAGCACTCAGTTGTCAGCAATCCAGACATAAAAGGCTGTCGCTGCTACCTTTATTGAGTTTCTTAAATGCGGCACATAATATGACACTGCAGTGCCTGTGTTGTTCAGAAGTACTGTGCAAAGTTCCTCCACATAGACAGCATGTCCGAAGGTACAAGCACTGCAGCAACTACTAGCGTTATGAAATACATTAAATGGAGTTGCATTTGCAAATATGGACAATCGTCCGCCGTGTAATGGAGGGACGACAATGAAAATTTGTGTCACACCGGGACTCGAACCCGGATATCCCGATTATCGTGAGTGGTCATTTTACCGTTAGGTTATCCGAGCATACTCCACTGCCAGATCCTGACTTACGTATGTCGTCAACTGTGTGTCTACAACCTGCACTCTTACATTCATTGTGTATATTTGCATACAGGGGAGACATTTTAATTGAATGATTATGATGATGATGATGATGATGATGATGATTGGATTGCGGGGCACTCAACTGCGCGGTTATCAGCACCCGTACAAATTCCCAACCTTTGCTCAGTCCAATCTCGCCACTCTGACGAATGATGAAATAATGAGGACAGCACAAACACCCAGTCATCTCGAGGCAGGTGAAAATCCCTGACCCCGCTGGGAATCGAACCCGTGACCCCGTGCTCAGGAAGCGAGAACACGACCGCAAGACCAAGAGCTGCGGACATTTTAATTCAAAGTCACTTTCCCAGTGTCGACAGATAAATTTGATATTGCAGTGGCTGTGATGTTCACTAATACAGTGTGCAATGTAGGAGTGAAGATTGTAGGCACACGGTTGGTGAAGTACGGTAATTTGGGTCTGCCTGCGAGTCATGCTCAGATAGCCTAACAGCAAGGCCGGCGTTCGCGAAAACTGGGAAATCTGGATTCGAGTCCTGGTCTGGCACAAATTTTCATTGTCATCATTCCATTATAAGGCAGACGATTGTCCATATTCGCAACTGCAGATACATTTCACGTACGGCATACCAGGGTTTGGTGTATGCATGTGTGTCCTCAGATTCACTAAATGTGAGCCAGTGGTGACAGTTCAGCGATGATATCGTACTACACTACTGGCCATTAAAATTGCTACACCAAGAAGAAATGCAGATGATAAACGAGTATTCATTGGATAAATATATTATACTACAACTGACATGTGATTACATTTTCACGCAATTTGGGTGCACAGATCTTTAGAAATCAGTACCCAGAACAACCACCTCTGGCAGTAATAACGGCCTTGATACGCCTGGACATTGAGTCAAACAGAGCTAGGATGGCGTGTACAGGTACAGCTGCCCATGCAGCTTCAACACGATACCACAGTTCATCGAGAGTAGTGACTGGCGTACTGCGACGAGCCAGTTGCTCGGCCACCATCGACCAGACGTTTTCAATTGGTGAGAGATCTGGAGAACGTGCTGGTCAGGGCAGCAGTTGAACATTTTCTGTACCCAGAAAGGCCCGTACAGGACCTGCAACATGCGATCGTGCATTATTCTCCTGAAATGTAGGGTTTCGTAGGGATCGAATGAAGGGTAAAGCCACGGGTCGTAACACATCTGAAATGTAACGTCCACTGTTCAAAGTGCCGTCAATGCGAACAAGAGGTGAGCGCACCCACGTTCGTCATCGAGTACACCATCGCAGGTGCTCCTGTCTGTGATGCAGCGTCAAGGGTAACCACAGCCACGGTCTCCGAGCTCACAGTCCACGTAGCTGTAAACCTCGTCGAGCTGTTCATGCAGATGGTTGTTGTCTTGCAAACGTCCTCATCTGTTGACTCAGGGATTGAGATGTGGCTGCACGATCCGTTACATCCGTGTGGATAAGATGGCTGTCATCGACTGTTAGTGATACGAGGCTGTTGGGATCCAGCACGGCATTCCATATTACCCTCCTGAACCCACCGATTCCATATTCTGCTAATAGTCATTGAATCTCGACCGACGCGAGCAGCAATGTTGCAATACGATAAACCGCAATCGCGATAGGCTAGAATCCGACCTTTATCAAAGTCGGAAACGTGATCTGTACACATTTCTCCTCCTTACACGAGGCATCACAACAACGTTTCACCAGGCAACGCCGGTCAACTGCTGTTCATGTGTGAGAAATCGATTGGAAACTTTCCTCATGTCAGCACGTTGTAGGTGTCGCCACCGGCGGCAACCCTGTGTGAATGCTCTGAAAAGCTAATCATTTGCATATCACAGGATCTTCTTCCTGTCGGTTAAATTTCGCGTCTGTAGCACATCATCTTCGTGGTGTAGCAATTTTAATGGCCAGTAGTGTAAATGCCAGATAAAATCTCCAACAGACAGAACAATCCAAGGTGGTACAACACTTTCCACTTGTATAGGTGCCTATAAGGTTTACCCACATAGACAAACGACACACATTAATTCATACAGGCACTAACTGAATGCGCCAAATATATATTAATTCATATTTTGCTGCCTTAATGTAAGCTGAGGGGGCATCGGGAAAATTAGAAAACAATGTACCTTCGGATTTTTTACAACACCTCTCTCGTTTTAATGCATGTAATGTAGATCTACTGTACTCATCCGACGTGGTGTAGGGAAGTATTTTGTTCTATTTGAGTCTAACAAACGAAAAGTGGATAACTCTCGGAAGAAAAGTACTTCATTTTTACGAGCTTCAAGTACACCTGTTCTCCTGTACGCACATCGTGAACCACTGCAGGAAACCTTCGGATGCACGGGAATAATCCTTAAAAAAAAAAACGACCACCATATTGTCATTGGCATTGTCGTACTGAGAGAGAGAAGAGGTGATTATCATTAATATGGAGAGAACTTAACAAGACCAATTTCTTTCTAGTTCATGTTGCAGAAGATTGAAAGCAGTGCCTATCGTGGTGTCTTGCAAAGCGTATGCGTAAAAGAAAAAAGCTTTGCCAATCGACAGGTGCTGCCGATTTTGATACTGGCATCGTACCTTTCTCGCTCGCCAAATTAACTGTATTTTATACACGCCAAACAGGCTGCTGTTGTGGTGTGAAGGAAACAGGCCGGCAGGGTCAAACAGTGAACACTGTTTGTCCTGGGCCCGAAGACACTGACCACACGTACGGGCAGCAAACTGCAGATTCTGCTGTCGGCGGTGTGACGCAGTCTACACAAACACCCGCATGTAAAACTGTCCTGGCTCCCATTGTTATGTGCACCAATTACTCATAACAGTGGGCTTCATTCTGACTCCTGCAGGACTACTGCAGGAAGGTGGTTTTCACAAGTGTCAGTTTTCAGTGACAAAGCCACATTTCATGTGCACGGAAAGGCAAATCGTCATAGTATGTATGTTTGGGGCACAGAAAAATTCACACAAGGCTACAGAAGACATTTGTAATTCACCTAAACTTAAGTGTATTTTGTGTGTTGTGTTCTTCAAAAGGTTACAGACCATTTTTCTTTGAGCAAGAAACTGTGACCGGTTAAGTGTACGTGGACATGCTGCAGCAACGGCTTATGCTACAGTTACAGCAAAACTGTGCAGACTATTTTTGCAAAAAGATGGTGCTTCACCACATTTTCTTTCAGACATTTGTAACTTGTACACTGAACTGCCTCTCTTCCCACCGCGACTGTCCTCTCGCTCCGCGCCCCCGCGGTCAGCGTACTTCATGTGATTTCTTTCATGGTGTTATGTCAAAGATCGTGTCCTCCTGCCTCCACTGCCACTTAGTTTAGAAGAACTGCAAGGGAGGGCACTTCCTGCGGTTACTGATATTGAGCGTGACACGTCAGCATTTCTACGACAAGAGCCTGCCTACCGTATCGAAGCTCGCAATGTCAGATACTGCACTCTTATAAAGCACCCGCAATGTGAGTTAAAAACTTGGAGAGATACTCTACCCATTGACATGTTTCCACTTTCTGTACTTCTTGAAGTTTTCACACAGATGTCTTTGGAAACGAGACAGATTGCGGCTGCACGTGACCGAGGTGCTGCTGTCAATGAAGATGGAGAGATTAAAATGAAAATATAATTACGAAGCGACGTATCGGGTTCCTACCTGCACTCCTGCGGATTCGCCGGCCTCTTCACGATGCTCCGTCTCCTCCCTCTTTGGCATTACATAAACCAATTGCTGAACATAAACAAATACTTTCGTTTAAACTCTTGTGTACAATGTCAGTATAGCACAGAACTGAGGTATCTAGTACATTTGTGTATGTGACAACCAGATTTGAGAAATGGTTGCTGTGAAGGTCAACGGCCACATCCTACAGAGCACATCACACGAGAGGGACAGAAAAAACCTCACCGACAGAAAGAGACAGACAGTAGTGAGGTGTACTGCCTTTCGGCTCATTTTTGCCTGATTTTGCGGTGTTCCAGTCCGACATTCAAAAACTGAAAGCAAGCACAGTGCCAACGTGTAAATCACTGCTTCTGACTAAAAGCTATTTCGTTCTTCTAGGTGAATTTTATGCATCTAATAAAATTATAAAAATTGCTCGAAAATTCGTTTTTCATTCCGTACAATTTTTCAAATATATTTCTTCAATTTGTTATCAAACATGATTTTAGTTTTCAATTTTGTTTTTTTCACATTGGATACTATTGTTAATGTTGTTAATTTTTACTGAAAGACAGAACCGCCTTTTATTTGCACTGAGATCATACCTCTTGGAATCTTTTGTCTACAAATCCTAATAGCGTCAAATCCACAATATGAGTGCACTGAACTACTTTCCTCATTTCAGAGGTAAAAATATCTTGATTCAGATAGTTCTTTTCTCACCCGAGACCATATTATAATAATACACATAATTTAAAGCACTCAAACAGAGAAAGTGCAGAAGAGCCTCAGGTAGAATGAGAACCAGGAAGTGTGCAGCACACTTCAACCGAGGCCAACAAGACTACGACAGACAACATGTTAGAAAGAAGAAAGTGCTGCTGCTAGGTAGTAACCACGGGCAAGGTGTAGGCCCTCAGTTACAGGAATGTTTAGGGGCAGTGTACCAGGCCACCAGTATCTCCAAGCCAAATGCAGGGCTACGTCATGTGATAGAGGACCTAGGGCCTTTATGTAAGGAATTTACAAAAGACGACCATGTAGTGATAGTGGGTGGGGTGAGAAACAGTTTGGACAGGGATGGGGCATATGACACAGGTGGTGACCTGTACGAGATAGCTTCCCTGACTCACGGCACCAACATACACTTTGTCGAGCTGTTGTGGCGTCACAATTGACCACACCTCGATGGAGCTGTGAGGCAAATCAATGTGGAGGTAGGGATGGCTCTGAGGGCATCCAACTTTGCTCATGTTTCTATGGTGGCCATCGGGGTTATCAACTAGGCATGTCCTACACCTAAACAGGACTGGGAAGGGAAGATTGGTACAGCTGATTCATGGAACTATAGGGGTGGATCTCGGGCCACACATGGTCAAATACCTGTTGTCAGAGGTAGGAAAAGTAGGTCTTTTTTAGGACAAATCCAGACAACAGGGTCCCCTGCCTAGAGAGTATCTCCAGCAGTTTAAAAAATACTGAAACAACCACTCTCAAGACAGATTTTAACACTTCAAATATCACATCTACCAGATGTCACAAAGAAAAACAAACCATAAGAAAGAGTAATATGGGCCATTTCACAGACTTAACAATCCTCCATCAAAACATGCGATCAATAAAAAATAAAATACAACTATTAGAAGCTGAGATCCAATCTTTGAACTGCACAGTAGGTTTGTGTTACTGAGCACTGGTGTAGAGATACAGAGATCCAACATGTAGTATTATCATTGAATGAAATGGCAAACTCTTACTGCAGAACTGCTTCAAGGGGTGGAGGATCATGCATGTATATCAGAAAAAGAACACAGTTAAAAACAAGACATGACCTCAGTACAGTAAGTAAAGACAAACAGTTTGAAATATCAGCTATTGAACTAACGGAGCTTGATATCACCAAGAAATTAATAATTTTGTGTGTGTATTGCTCTCCCAGCGGTAGTGTGGACACTTTTTTAAATAAATTAACACAAGTTTTAGATAAAGTCTCTAGTACAAAGGTCAGCATAATTCTGGGCGGGGACATTAACATCAACACTAATATCATAAATGAATCTAGCAGTACCCCCATAAATATCCTTCATAGTTTTAGCATATCCCTATTGGTCAATAGTGCAACAAGGGTTACTACAATGACTTCATCAGTAATTGACCATATGGCCACAAATATGGACAGGGAAAAATGTGATGTAGCTGTAAAAGATCTCGGACTATCAGACCATATCTGTCAAATAACAACAGTAAAACCAGGTATTGTATCATTCTGTAAACTACAAGCCTACAAACAACGTCTGTCAGAAATCAAAATAAAACATTTTTCAAAAGAGCTAGCAAAACAAAGCTGGGATGAAGTGTTTAAGGCAACCATTGGGAATAAGAAATTCTCTAAATTCTCCACATTAATTAAATTGAAATTTGAAAAGGCATTTCTAAAAGTATGCATATCTGTATCAACATCACACAAAAACAAATGGATAACAGCAGGAATTAAGAAGTCCTCCCAAACACTTAAATACCTCAGTTCCAGGAAAAAAGAGTTGCAACGATCCAGAATTCTTAAATTTCTATCATAGATACAAAAAGATCTATAGGAAGGTGCTGATTGCTGCAAAAAAGTCATTTAATGACAAAATAATATATAATGCAGAGAATAAAAGAAAAGCAGTTTGGGATGTTGTAAGAAAGGAAACGGGCAGAGGCAAACAAACGCAGAATAACACACTTCTAAGAGAGGGGAATAAGGTAATAAATGATCCACAACACTTAGCAAATTATGTAAACGAGCGTTTTTCAAGTATTGCAGAGAAGTTACAGCAAAAATTCCCCAAAACAAATATAACACTTGTAAATAATGTTGCACTAGATACATTGATGTTACAACCACAGAGAATGAAGTCAATAAAACTGTCCAAAAACTAAAAAAATAAATAGTCAGTAGGCTTTGATAAAGCACCAATGTGTGTACTGAAACAATGCATAGAGATTATGCAAGGCCCTTAACAAATATAATAAATGAATCCTTCACATCAGGGACATTTCCAGTCGTTAAAACAGGCACGAGTTGTATCTTTGCTTAAGAAAGGTAATGCAGAAGACATAGAAAATTATCAGCCCATTTCCCTGCTCTCACCATTCTCAAAAATAATAGAAGCAATTACGAAAGACAGATTAATGAATTACCCGAATAAATACAATCTTTTAAGCGAATCAGAGTTTGGTTTCCGAAGTGACAAAAATACAAAGTCAGCCGTAGTAGAATTCACAAAAGTTGTACTCGATGCTCTCGATAAAGATGACTGCGTCACAGGTATATTTTTGGATCTTTCTAAGGCCTTTCACACATTCAACCACAAGATTCTATTAAATAAATTAGAAGTATTAGGAATAAGAGGGGTAGCAAACGACTGGTTTCATCATACCTAGCAGATAGGGTACAAAGAGTAGAGATAACATGCACTACAAATAGATCCAAACATTTAGTAAAACACTTATCAGAACCAAAATACATTAATATAGGGGTTCCACAAGGTAGCATATTAGGACCAATACTATTCCTGATATACATCAGTGACTTTCCCAGTAGTGTTACTCACGGTGAAAAAATTCTCTTCGCTGATTACAGCAATATTATAGCCACTGAGAAAACAAGAGAACTCCCCGCAGAGAAAGTAAATGAAACGCTCAAGGAAGGTTACGATTGATCGATAAGCAATAAAGTGACCTCGAACATAAAGGAAACTAATGCCGTGAATTTCAGTTAGAAGAGGGGAAAATGACAATGTTGAATTAAATATAGATGACACCTCTGTAGAGTGTGTAACAAATGCGAAATTTCTAGGTACGAATATTAAGTGACAGATGAAGTGGCGTGGCCACATACAGGTAGTTGCAAACAGAATGTCATCAGCATGTTATACTCTTAGAATCCTATTATCAGTGTGTAACATTCAGTGTCTTTTAGTTACGTACTATTCATATGTACACTCAATTCTTAGCTATGGTATTCTGTTTTGGGGAACAAATGCACAAAATATGAACACAATTTTCAAGGTCCAGAAAGCAGCCGTAAGAATAATAACCAAAAATAGTAGTCGAGCTCATTGTAAAGATCTGTTCAAAACACTCAGGATTTTAACTGCTCCGTGTGAATACATTTACCAGTCAGTTGTACGTATCATAAATTACATTGGTAATTACTGCAAAAACAGCTCTGTCCATGACTGTGAGGCAAGAGCTAGACTCACATTTACCAAGAAAAAATAAACATAAAACTCAAAACAGCATTTTCTACCAAGGAATAAAACTTACAATAAATTACCAAAAGAGATTAAAGAAACTGCAAAAATACACTTGCTTAAAAAGGAAGCTAAGAAGTACCTGTTATGCAATACATTTTATACATTGAAAGATTACTTATATAAAACAGAGTAGGGGCTTGTAAAAAAAAAAAGCCATACAAATAAATAATAATAATGATTATGAATAATAATAATGAACTCAATATCTCACTCTAAGGTGCAGTACATAAAAAAAGTATTGTGTGCCAGGAGTAAATCTAATGATTGCCTCTAATTAGAAGTCTGTAAATGTACGTGTATACTAATTAGCTTATTTTAAATTGGTCTAAGCTTGTAAATACTTTGACATGTCCGATATGCTTGTAAAAAGAGATCTACGGATGAATAAAGCTGCTGCTGCTGCTACATGCATAAAATGCTGTTGTTTGAGATTGCAACAATATAACATTAAGTTTAATTTTTGCTGAAATAAAAGCAAACAGAAGCAAAGCCCTTGCCTGCAGGTAAAATAACAATATCCAGATCAACTCTTAAGTAAACTTAAAGCAGCCCTCTTAACCACTGTAGCATTACTATTGGGAGGACGTGCTCTAATCGACACACGACAAGCCTCCCTCTTTGCCTTCTCTGCTAACTCGGGAGATAGTTTTCAAAGCTACCACTGTTTTGTACAAGCAGGATCACATTAAAAAGATGCAGCTTTTACTGTCCGATTCATCGAACCACCGGATCGGTGCCGACCCTACGAAAAGTGTCAGGAGGAGGATTGACAGCCTTCTGAAGGAAAGTTCCCAGTTTCAGGAGACTAGGAAGAGTCTTAATTCTTACTGTGTTCCTCCAAGATTATATGCCCTTCGTAAGGTCCACGGTAGAGGAGTTCCTCTTTGTCCGATTGTGAATAATATTGGTGTTTTGACATACAACGATCAGTCTCGACATTACGACCGTCAACCTACTATCGGTACGAACCCGTCCGGGCGACAGCAGCGTCACCTGGCGAGGGACGGCTGCTAGTCAGACACGTGGACGGTGCACGTTGTATCAGTGAGTGTGCCGTTTGTGTGTAGAACGCTGAAGGCACTCAATCGATCCGAGTTCGATCGAGGGCAGACTGTGACGGCCCGGAGGCTCGGTACGAGCGTTTCGGAAACTGCACGATTTATCGAGTTTTCGAGGAGTGCTGCGGCGAGTGTCTTCGACACGAGGTGAAATCACGTCCACACGTCGTGAGGTCGGGGAGGGGACCCGTCATTACAGATGTCAGACGCCAGTAGGCCGGGCAGGCCGGTAAAACGGGACAGGTGGGAAACTGTGGCAGAACCGGCGTCCGACGTCAATGCCGGGCAGAGTACGAGTGTGTCTCGACACACTGAGCACCGAACACTCCAAACCGTGGGCCTCTGCAGCTGATAACCCGAGCACGTGCCGACGTCGACACCACGATGTCGGCGATCTGCGACCGAAACGGGAACGTGACCGTCGGCACTGGACGCCGGCACAGTGGCAGAGCGTCGCGTGGTCTGACGAATCCCGACACCTCCTTTATCGGGCCGACAGGAGGGAGTGAAACTGTCATCTTCCCGAGGACCGGCTCCTCGGCACCTACACACTGCAGGACGGAGACGAGCTGGCGGCCGCTGCGCCGTGCTCCGGGGCACTTCTGCAGGTCCGACAGAGCTCGCGCGGGGCACTGTGACAGCCGAGAAGTATCGTACTCTGGTCGCAGACCGCATACGCCCCCTTCGTGATGATGACGTTTCCCGACAGCAGTGGCATTTTTTAACAACACAGCGTGTCACATCACAAGGCGAGGAGTGTGGTGTGGGGGTTCGAGGAACTCAATGGTGAGTTCTAATTGATGTGCTGGCCCCCTAACTCACCAGATTTGAACCCGATCGAACACATCTGGGATGCGATTGAACGTGGCACGAGAACTCATCCCCCCCCCCCCCCCCCCCCCCCCCCCCCGCCACGGCACTCATCGTCCCACCCCAGAATAGGTAACTTGCGCGCGCGCGCGTGCGTGTGTGTGTGTGTGTGTGTGTGTGTGTGTGTGTGTGTGTGTGTGTGTGTGTGTGTGTGCAGATGTAGTGCCAACTACCTCTGGAGACCCACCGAGGCCATCTCGCTTCCATGCCACGACACGTCGCCTCCGTTATCCACGCCAAAGGTAAACATACTGGTTATTGTGTGGGTGCTCATGACGTTCTGGCTGATCAGTAGCATAACACACTGCTATTCTGTTGAGCCCTACAGTAAGTCGCTGTGAGCATTACACTTAGAAATCGGCAGATTTCTTATGTCAATTACAGGGAACGTGTTTGAATGACTGTGACATTTTAGTAAGTTTTGAAGTGGCATCTCTTTTTCATTCGTGTCCCTCAGTGTGATTCCTGACAATTGATTGAGGTTAGGTTTTGTGTCAGTTTAATGAACCTATTTCAACATGCGATGACCCACTTACTCTTTATTCAACGGTCAGTACTGTGAGCAGACAGGTTCCAATGGGAAGCCCGTCGTAACCTATAATTGCCAATTTGTTTATCGAAGACTTCGAAGAAAGTGCCTCGCAGTCAGCAGCTTTGAAACCTGCACGTTTTTTTTCAGATATGCAGATGATACTTTTGTTGTTTGGTCTCACGGCAATGAGAATTTGGATGACATTTTAGAATACCTGAATTAAATCCATCTTAATATTCGCTCCACAATGGAGACGGAAAAGGATGGCTGTCTTCCATTCCTCGACGTGTAGGTCAGGAAGAAGGTGGACGGTACATCCAGATCAATGTGAAGGAGTACTTCGTACCTCGATTGACAGGGCACACGTCATCTCGGACCCCGAGAGTTTTGTCAGCCGTATTAGCCCATCTCGAGGTCACCTTTCATCAGAACGGTTACAGTGAAAGACGGATCAGATGTGCACTGTGCTGTTGATCGACTGTATTCTGGATGAGTGACGATAATACTGAGGCGGCAGTAAAGTCTACAGCCTTTTTGCCTTTTTGCAGGGAGCACTTTGAACAGGATTTTGTCACATTTAGTGAAAATAAATGAAGTGGGTTTTTCAACCGCCACTTAAGATTGGCAGGCCTTTTAGGTTACGTAAAACACGATCTCGTTTGGAGCTAGGTGGTTGCCTACTGTATTCCTTGCAGTTGTGGCGTACGATGTATCAGTTAGACTATCGAGACTGTGGACGAACAGTATACCGACTGTAAGCGGCACACACACTTACGACAGCCAGACAAATCTGCCACTGCAGAACACTGCCTCGGTACCGGTCATCCTACAGAATACAGTGACACGGAGATTGTGACATACGTTTACAGCAACCGGCATAGTGTTGTCACGGAAACAGCTGAAAGTAAATTAGCAATTAACCTCGTTAATAGAGATAACTGTTTTTATTTAAATTCTGCATGCAAGCCTGCTCTCTCCTTTGTCAAAAAACAGAGGGACAGCGTTAATGCTACCTCACCTGTCGATTATTAATTTCACCACTGGTAACACCTGGAGTCGGTCACCTTCAGTTCGTACGATGGTCCCAGTGTTTACAGTGCGTCATCTTTCTGGAGTTTCTCTGCAAACTGCAGTTTCGAGTTCCCTCGCACAATGCTTACTTACTGCAGTTACACCTCATAAACGGCAGGGTGTGCTCCTGTCAAAATATCGGCAGCTGTCGACGACTTCGCCCGCTACATTCCCGTAAGTTATCTGTACGCTATCTGTGCTGGGAGAAAGTCGGGTCTCGACAATCCGAAGATTACCCAATTACAAGTATTCAATGCTACAGTGCTAGCCCCACGCCCCGGTGTGAAAAAATTCCTTAGTTTAGTGACAAAGTTCGTCAGAAGACTTAAAAGATGATTTTTTCAAGAATTTTTGACACCGAACTGATTTGTGAAACTGACATTTGAGTTCTGACCTTCAAGTACCACACACACAAAAAATTACAAAAATTTGACTGGCACGTGATCTCCTCGTAAGGTTGAAATTGTACAAGAAACAAAGAAAAAACGATAGCTGCACGTGCAATCGAATTGTATACACAATACTACAGTTCTTTAATTATTCTTCTGTCTCTTTAGTTTGGTTCAATCATCTTTTAGAATTTTTATTACTTTGTTTGGTTGACAGTGTCAGACGCGCTCCTCACGTCTGCCAAAGATAAAGGACGACAAAAGAAGATAAGTGAAGAAATGAAACCAGACTGGGCTGGCAGCAAAGGCAGAAACGGTGATGCACTCCCCGGGCTTGCCACGCGACACGACTGTCTGAGAGGCCAAAACCTGACGACTGTTATTCCACTGTGGGCCAGTTTCGAGGATCAGAAATCCTTTAGGCCTCACTTTTCTCACAGTGCTGTGAGCAGTGCAGTCCAGCACCAGTGAAGTTCCCACTGCTTTGTCCCCTCCCCCCCCCCCCCCCCCCCCCCCCCAATTCCAAAAAAAGTACCATCTTTTTTACTTCTTTTCAGTGTCTCTACTGGCAGTGTGGGAGACCAAATGTAATGTACTTTCCTTTCAGTAGACGGTAGCACCAGGCAGTACGGTTCTCTTGTAAATTGCTAGATTGTGGTCTGTCAACATGAGAGGCTGTGAGAGGAAACAACATTACTCTGTCTATCCGTAATTTTTTTCTTCTCCAAGAGTTTTTTGATAGCAACACAGCCAGTTTGTGTATCAGTGCAAGTGCTGCAGATGTTTCGACTCGAGGTGAGTGATCGAATGTCTAAAATTTCTCAACAATTAAAAATTGATGCTTATCTGTAACCAAATATGAAATGGCAACATATGGGGCAATTTGTTATAGCGTCACAGAGGCTACTTGTTATGGTGTAACAACCTGCTCTGTATCACATGTAGTAATAATAATAATGTCGTGTGACGACGGCCTCCCATCGGGTAGACCATTCGCCGGGTGCAAGTCTTTCGATCTGATGCCACTTCGGCGACTTGTGCGTCAATGGGGATGAAATGATGATCATTAGGACAACACGACACCCAGTCCCCGAGCGGAGAAAATTTCTGATCCAGCCGGGAATCGAACCCGGGCCCTTAGCAGTGACATTCCGTCGCGCTCACCACTCAGCTACCGGGGACGGACGTCGCATGTAGTTTCTTATTGTGTGTTTTCCTCATTAAGTCGACATCAGAAATTGCAAAAAGGAGACAAACAGAGGCACAATATCACAAGAAGAGGGCAAATGAAGTAATTTCAAATTACCAGTAATTTGCAAAACAAAACAGACTTTTCTATAATACTGATAGCCAATCACATGCAGAGAAAAACAACAATAAATAATAACAAATTATAACATTTTTTAATCAGTGCTTGATAGACTGCACCATGTGCAACTTACTCCACTCACTGTACCACCATACGCCACTGTGCAAGACTGGAAATAATACGCAGTCAGTGGCATTCCCGATAGCTGCACATAAGGAAAAAAATGTGTGGAAAATGTATAATAATGGTGCTGCACTATAAGGTATTTTGCAATAAAATAGCTCTTCAACTTTCTCGTACAAAAGTCATTGAAAAATGTTATAAAAAGTAGCCCGACCCTCCCGTACTTGAAAGAGGGTATTTCACTGTTTCGTGGAAATTATCTTAAATTGCTAATTATGTCGTTTTATGCTCATACCACGCCTTTTCTCTCTTTAAGTTTCTGTATTCTCTTATAAAAACAAAATGAAATTCAAATCATTTGGAAGCTCGCCGAAACACTCGATTCGAGTCGTGCGACGCCTGTGACATCACTGTCTAGCTCGCTGTCCCTATTGCCGTAAAGCTACTTTACAGAAATTTCTTGTTTTGGAATTTTCATTTCAGATAATGGATTACAAATGGTGTGTACTACCACACTGCACGAATACATCCGTAAAAACTCTCGACAAATTGTTTTCGAGTGTTTCAGAGAGTGAGAATCGGTTGCACTGTACCGGCAAAATGCCACCACATCGATGTCCAAGATCCCTTACTTAATTAAGAATGTCTTGCACTCTGAAGTTTATTTAACACCGATTTACCTCCGAGACGTGCTCTCGCACTGTTACAAAGAAGGATAGCATCAGTCAATGAAATTAAACTTCTAGCAAAAATTATTGTTATACCCACTTCCAAGCATAACATTGGTAGCTCAGTATGTAGTGTGGCGGACTGTCGCACGTTAAAAGATAACATCCACAGGTCGTCGGTTCAAATCTAGCCTGCAACAATCTCTTAATTTGTTTATAGAACAAATAGATAGTCCTCTCACGTAAAACCAAATCA
This sequence comes from Schistocerca cancellata, assembly GCF_023864275.1. NCBI lineage: Eukaryota > Metazoa > Arthropoda > Insecta > Orthoptera > Acrididae > Schistocerca > Schistocerca cancellata. The sequence continues at coordinate 146,771,318 of NC_064636.1, read as the reverse complement.
CAATTGCAAAATACCGTTCACACGTCAGGTTCAAAAAGATATTTTCTAGTTAATGTGACCACACACTTTGTGTTCCGGTGTAAAGTCAAGTGCCGGCATGACGATTGGCAAAGTCAGAGCAGAGAGGACTGTGAAGAAGGTGTCAGCCAATTGCACACGGATCACCCTCTCTCTAGGATGACAACGTGACGGCAGTGCCCTCTACACGAAGAGAACACAAACGCCGTGCCGCCTGTCTGCGGCCCAATTCTACGAGTTCAGGAATGGCATCAAGACTAGCCATTTCACTTCTACTATGCGGCATTGTCTTCTAAACTGAAGAGATTTCTTATTCTGTCTGCCGCTCTTTGCTTCCGACACATCTGTATTTCAGAAAGTTAAGTATTGTAATAATTTCCTTTTGTAATAAACTTCATTAATACGATTTGCTCGACTTGTTGTCTAGCGATCTGAGAAGCAGGTTTCCTAGACACCCCATCTTTGACAACAAGGCAGGATGCAACACTTTTTACTTTACGAGAAACAGTGCTCCTTTTTTTTTTAATCTTTTCTGAATCTTTGTGCCGTCCAGCTACGACGGTGTTGTTTGAGCTTCTGAAGTTAAGTCCGCTTCAGACACTGATGTTAGTTTACACTCACAAACAGCACAGCCCTATCCTCAGTTGACCATTTCTCAGACTACGATTAATGTCGAGCTACATATAACACATCCCACCATCAAAACAACTGCTACAATGAATTCTTTCTAATGCTATTTTCATATTTCGTGTGAAACTTTTAAAAATTTATGAACATTCCAGGATTCAAACCCTTGTTGTTCTTATCTGCAGCCACGTGCACTATCCATTGCGCCATAGAGCATTTATTTCGGCCAGTAGCTCTGCCGAGTATCTCGTAGACTTGAAATCGGGACTAAGCTCTGCCGACAATAATTTTATTGTACTTCGGGTCATATTTCGTGACTGATAGTTGACAATCTAGATACAAGATACAGACAGATTTGCAAAAGTCCCACAATTCCTTAGTTTAGAATGGGTTTAATGATGTTGCAGGGACCAGGGAAAAGAATGTCTGTCCTCGCACATATTGCCGCTCTATGTAAAAGGAGCATAAACACATCAATTTTTGTAAGGTTTCCCCTATCAGCACTCACAAAACTTCTTTCTATTGTTATTTCACTAAATAGCTGAACTATTTGCAGAAAACGTATGTAAAAACCTAGTAACTTTGGCTAACACTCATGTAATACACATATAGCTTCGTCTTACTCTTTGTCTGTGGCATCATCAGAACTTCAGCCAATAACACAGTGTTTACCATCACATGACGAAATCTTGATATTTAATGATTTTTAAACTTTAATTATATAAAACCAAGAGATATTTTGTGAGAATATTGGCCATAAAGGCGATTTGAATGTTATATTCAGTCCAAGAAACAACAATCTGAAATACATTTTTAACACAGGAAAATTCTTTAGTCACTTTATAAAATCTTCTGTGTTTCGAATACAGTGTTCACATTTTCCTCCCAAAGAGTACAAAAGTGATGAGGATACACAGATTCAAAATGCATTACAACCAGCAGGCACGGGACCGCAAGAACAGGAAACGGAGAACTCCACAAGGAGCTTTTTCTACCTTATGTCGTTGGCGTGTCCTCTAAGATCGGCAGGCTATTCGAGAAATGTCAAGTAAGGAGTATCATCCGCTATACAGTGTTAGTGCAAATGATGCTGTGACCTGTTAAAGACAACCAAAGTTTAAGGAGACCAGGAATACTCGTACATAACAAACCGTGCCAATGTGGGAAATCATACATGGGCCAGACATTTCACACAGTTAAAGACAGATGTGACGGACACAGATGTCACGTCATCAGATTAGGTGATACAGAAAAGTCTGCTGTTGTTGAACAGTCTTAACATGTGGCATAGCATAAACTACAGACAGACAAAGATCCTTTCGTCCATCTTCATGTACTCGGTCTCCATTATTACGAAGCAGTTGAAATACATATAACCAATGATGTAATTAAGAGAAGCACTGGACTTTAACTTTAGGAAGGAATGGGAACAGGGATGGTGGTACTTCAGAATTATCGATTATTCCAGTGAGTCGACACAAACGGAGAATCCGTGTCGGGACACTTAAATTTGGTGCCAATATCCCAGCCGCACATGTAGGCCGTGCCACAACTTGCGGCTCCACTTTACCTGCATTGGACGTGGGACGACCGTGGCCCGTTTCTGTGGCAGGGGGCTCTGGATATCGATGTCCTCTACGATTTGTCTACAGTGAGATTATAATCCCACCCACTGCCGCCTGCATTTTTATAGCTAGCCAGTGCATATATTGGTGAGCCATCTGTAGCAGTACATGAGTAAGCACATCAAGATGCCTTGTTTGTTGAAATACTGAGTCACAACATTATATGACATGACACAAGTGAAGAACTGAAGCACGTGTCAATGTTAGTAAAATATTAATTAATGAAGTCACAGTTGCAAATCACTAACACAAATTACTTACGGAACATTAGAGACTCACACATGCTGACAACAGAGAAACCATTTCAGTTCCAAAAAATTGTAGGAACACACAAGGTAATAGTGACACCTCAATTTATCTCCCAAGATAAGTTCAAGAAAGGCAGTCTACTTTTACAGTATTTGTATACTCTGAGAAAATTTTTGACATTCTTGACTGGAAAACACCCTTTCAAATACTGATGGTAGCAGAGATCAAATACAGTGAGCAACATGTTATTTACGACTTGTAGAGAAATAAGACTACAGTTAATACAGACCACAAAAGGATGCAATTTTGAGAAAGGAGGGAGGCAGGATTGTAACCTTTCCCAAATGCTATTCAGTCTTTACACTTAATAAACAGTACAGAAAACTAGAGAAATTAGATTGTGAATTAACCTTTAGGGAGAAGAAATAAAGCCTTTCAGGTTTGCTGATGACACTGAAATTCTGTCACAGACAGCAAAAGGACTTGGAAGAAATTGAATGGACTGTGTGTTGAACAGTGATCATAAGCAACATCAACAAATGTAAAACAAGGAAAATGGATTGTACTTAAATTAAACTGGGCACTGCTGAGAAAATTAGATTAGAAAATGAGGCACTGGAAGAAGCAGATGAGTTTCTCTGTTCACACAGTCAATACAGATTATTTTAAATGAAGATTGGTAATGCCAAGAAAACCATATACGAAAAACAGGAATTTGTTAACACGGAATAAAAATGGCCAAGTGAAAAGGACACTACGGTTACACGTAAATAAATTTCAACAACAACATTATAATTACAACTCACAAGGAACAGTACAAAACTGCATAATTGCCACCGAAACAGCACATCGGAAGGCAGTGGACTGCTCCAGTGCAAAAACTCTGCATTGCTCGTGGATCCAATTTTCCAGTGTCCTGCGCTTCTCCGTCACAGGTGAACGTCTAGTCTCTCGGAGTGTGTTTTACGGGGCCAGAGACACGAGGGTCACACGGGAGACACTGGGGGTGTAAGCGGGACGTTCCAGGAATGCCCGTGGAAATTTTTGAAGCAGCTCGAGGGCCTCGTCAGCCACACCCGGCCCGGCGTTACCCCGGAGAAGCACTACCCCGTCGAGAGCTTCCCGCGCACCGGTTCTCGACAGCACATTTCGGCCTCGATGACGTGTCGCCCTACCGCTCGGCACTAACTGTCGCACCCCGCGGAAGTCGGTCGACGAGTAGCGGTCCCCGTGTGTCGAAAAAGGAACCGGGCGTCACTTTTCTAATCTACGGGGCAGAGCGGAATATTTTTGGGCATAGGGATCCGGGACGGCGCCACCGCGCGCCCGTCTGCTCGGAGGGGACGTCAGAGTGGCGATACCGAGTTCTATCACATGCTACGGTCAAATCAGTTCGTCACTCTGCGTATCTCGACAGGCGGTCCGCAAACACCCACCCTTGCCGTCTTTCGATTTCTAAAAGACGCTCGGGCACCCACTGTGCACAAACTTTGCCACAACGGAGATTCTCGTGGATTGCGTGATGTGCAGTTCCCTCGTCTATTGACAATTCCGTCCGAGTGTCAGCTGTGGCGACGAGGCAATTCGTCTCTACGAGCTCGCCCGCGGCCAAAATCGTGGCACCGGTAGTGGCGACGTGTGCCTGCCGAGGGTACTGCGTGTAATCCGTGTTCGCAAATCCGATTCGAGACACTGCTCTCTGTACACCTCTTTCGTCCTGTGATAAATTCGTCAAGCTGCGGTGTCGCAACTAGTGCGCGATCGCCCGTTTGTCTATTAAAAGCTTTACTTCAGAATGTATGTGGGCTGCAATGTAAGCCGGTGGAGTATTAAACGGTCAGTAACGGACGAGTTGTGTCCTGCAGACTGACGTCACGACCACCTGTTGCAGCTGCGCGTGTGAAAGCAGTGGAGTAGCGCTGGCAGGCCACTTACACTATACGAAACTAAAAATATTAATAACTAATCAAGGAACAACCTGAGGAAGATCATATTTGATGTACAATCTTCTAATGCGAAAACAAACAATATGTCAAAGTCTGAGATCAAAAATAGTTGTATTTTAGAAGTTAGTAAAAAAAAAAAAAAAAAAAAAACACACCCACACCCACACACACACACACACGCGTAATTTTCCGACAGTCAGTAATTTAAATAAATACAGTGATGTAATAGTTCACTTTCAGTGTTCATACATAAATTTGGAAAATTTTTTGTTTCAGGAAACCTCTGTGACTTTTCTATAATAATAATAATTATTTCAAGAATTCTAAGTAAATATGTGTATTGTGTGTTAGGGTGCGTGTGAATGAGAATGCATGCGTTGAGAGTATGTGGGACATCCGGCATTATTAAAAATCATCCATGTAATTCTCTACAGGAACTGGCAAGTGTTCCAACTCTGTAACACGGGAATGAATCCACTAATCCAGAATAAGATTTTCACTCTGCAGCGGAGTGTGCGCTGATATGAAACTTCCTGGCAGATTAAAACTGTGTGCCCGACCGAGACTCGAACTCGGGACCTTTGCCTTTCACGGGCAAGTGCTCTACCATCTGAGCTACCGAAGCACGACTCACGCCCGGCACTCACAGCCTTACTTCTGCCAGTATCTCGTCTCCTACCTTCCAAACTTTACAGAAGCTCTCCTGCGAACCTTGCAGAACTAGCACTCCTGAAAGAAAGGATATAGCGGAGACATGGCTTAGCCACAGCCTGGTGGATGTTTCCAGAATGAGATTTTCACTCTGCAGCGGAGTGTGCGCTGATATGAAACTTCCTGGCAGAGACGAGATACTGGCAGAAGTAAGGCTGTAAGTGCCGGGCGTGAGTCGTGCTTCGGTTGCTCAGATGGTAGAGCACTTGCCCGCAAAGGGGCAAAGGTCCCGAATCCACTAGTGGTTCCCCTACTAGTGAATGTCGGATGTCCACGTATGTATGCTTATGTATAAGACAGCCAGAACATTCCCGACTACATAATAAATTTCCAGATATAGAGTAAAGCTTATAGTTCATTTTGTTTTGTTTATTTAATTAGAGAGTTTTGTGTTACTTAATTTGATGACGTCAATGAGCCTAGAGAAGCGGTTGGTGCTTGCTAGATTTTGGCGCGAGCCGCGCCCTAGAAGTGAGTTCTCATTGGTCATAAGTGCTGACAGCCAATGAGAAGCGAGACGGTTGGCCACCCTGCGAGGAGATATAGTTTTGAGTGTGGGAGAGTGAGAGGGGAGCGGCGAGCTAGCTTTGATTGGAGGCGGTTATGTTGGATGTGACTTTTCGCATCATGTGTAAGATGAAGTCTTGGGATGACTTCCGCATTATGGTCCAGTGTTAATAGTATCTGGTAGTGACCAGAAACTGTTTATGAAAACTTTAGTGAGTTGTGATAATTCATTCCGACGAAAATCATGAGTGAACTCTGAATAGTATAGCGTGGCGGTACTGAGTATATTCTTAATGAGTATTTTATGGCGAGCATAAACTTTTACTAAAAACAACCACTGAATACCGTGTGCAGAAGTAATTGGCCGATCACTGACTGTGTTACAAGTAATTGGTTTCGGAATTTGGGAAGGTAAAATTTCTCGCTGTTTTAGGTATGGTGATAACCGTGAGCAGAAACTTTAGCAATTTTCGTAAATGTGGGCTGACGATCTTGCTTAACGGCAATAAAGATCTGTTGTTGTTGTGGTCTTCAGTCCTGAGACTGGTTTGATGCAGCTCTCCATGCTACTCTATCCTGTGCAAGCTTCTTCATCTCCCATTACCTACTGCAACTTACATCCTTCTGAATCTGCTTAGTGTATTCATCTCTTGGTCTCCCTCTACGATTTTTACCCTCCACGCTTCCCTCTAATGCTAATTTGGTGATCCCTTGATGCCTCACAACATGTCCTACCAATCGATCCCTTCTTCTTGTCAAGTTGTGCCGCAAACCCATCTTCTCCCCAATCCTACTCAATACCTCCTCGTTAGTTATGTGATCTACCCATCTAACCTTCAGCAGATCTATTGAAGGTTTAAATTTGAACTTCATGTTTAAAGTACGAGTGATGTCCCCTTTCCGAATCATTTCTTTTAAGTACATAGACAATTTTCAGCAAATTTTACTTATAGCGGCCTCTGGCATGTAGCTATGAGGTTACAGTTTTCTCAACACTGCTTTTCTGTGATCTCATAAGTAGCTGCAGTCAGGAGTTTACGTCCGAAGATCTACCGCTGTAAAGAGGTAGGTGAACAAAAATTAGAAAAGAAATTGCATTGCAGCAGCAACGTATAATCCGTCGCAATTGGTGCATCGCACGCACACACGTAAAAAATCCGTCGCAAAGCATTCTCCCTTTCAGTGTGAAGAAATTGGATAACTCCTCTTTATGCCAGTCGGGGGAGAATCCGTCGTGCAATGAACTGTGGAAACAACTTTCAGGAAATGATAGAACTGCCGAGAAGCCTTTAAACTCCGCTTGTGAAGCTGGGGTAACACCACGCCATTCTCAGCAGACACATTCGCCCGCTGGGATTACATACAAAACTGCTACACCGTTTGGGGAGACATCACAAATACGAGGGTCGAATGAAAAGTAATGCCTCCACCTTCGTTAACCTGGTTTGGATGGGAATATTTTAATAAATCGAACAAAGAAATAATCCTCAGAATGTGATCTTTAATTACCAATATTCACTCTTCCACATAATCACCAACCAACTGGGTACTTTTATGCCAACTATTAACAAGTTTTCTGAAGCCGTCACGGAAGAAGTCGACATTCTGTTTGCGCGACCACAGTCTCACTGTTTTCTCGATGTCTTCGTTGGAAGCATAATGGTGTCCCCGCAGATAGTCTTTCATTATCGGGAACAGATTGGAGTCAGACGGTGCTAAATGTGGACTGTATGGAGGATGCCGTACGGTGGTGACATTCAGTCTCTAAAAGTTCTGCTGTGGTGGCACGTGAAGTGTGCAATTTGGCACTGTCATGCTGCAGGAAAACACTTCCTCTTTCCTTTCGGATCCTCGTTATCAGTCGTTTCAGAGTTCACAGTGCCGTGATGTACGGCTCTGAATTTATTGTTTTTCCACGATCGAGGAAATCGACACGGATAACACCATCTGTGTACCAGAACACTGTGGTCACGATTTTTCCAGCTGAGCACTGCGTCTCGAATTTCCTTTTCCGGGGCGAGTCTGTGTCGATATTCCGTAAACTGACATTTCGTCTCTGGGTCATAACGGTGTACCCATGTTTCATTACTGTCGTAATTGAATGGAGAAAGGCGTCACCTTCATTCTCGTAATGTGAGAGATGTTCCTGGCAAATTTCAAGTCTGTACACTTTCATTTCAGGAGTCAGCATCCGGGGATCCCATCGTGCACAGATCTTCCGATAGCTGAGCAAAGCAATAATGTGACCCACACGTTCTTGTGAAATGCCGATTGTGCTCGCAATTTCTCTCTGAGTCATACAACAAAACTCCTGAATCAATCTGTCAAAATTTTGTTCGTGAAACTCGGCGGTTGCTGTCACAGGACGTCCAACTTTTCGTTTGCCACGCAGGTCAGATGTTCCCGCCTCGACATCTTTAAACGTTCTCACTCGACGGCGGACAGTACTCACCTTGAGACAATCACCATAAACTGCTTTCATTCTCTGATGAACCTCCTGTGGGGGTACACCTTCTGCTGTCAACCATTCGATGACTGCACGTTGCTTAAATCGCATCGACCGACCGCCTGCGCAGGGTTCCGTACTTTACACTGTAACGACACAACCGTTCAATGATAAGGCATCCCGCCAACTGGAGCTAGAGAGAAGAAGCTACGGTAGCTGGCCACATACCAATGCTGCCAACTGTTGAAAGAGCTATGAAAGTGAAAGCATTACTTTTCAGTCAATCCTCATATAAATGTTAGAAAGTCTTCCTGATGGCATTTTCTGAAGTGTAGCCTTGTATGGAAGTGAAACACTGATGATAAGCAGTTCACTTTTGAAACATAGTACTAAAGAAGAATCCTCAAGACTACATGGGTACATAAAATAATTAATGAAGTGGTACTGAATAGAACTGGGGAGAAAAGGAAGTTATGGCACAATTTGACTAAAAGAAGGATTCGGTTGATAGGACACGTTCTAAGACATCAAGTGATCGCCAATTCAGTACTGGAGGGAAGAGTGGGGGGGCTAAAAATTGTAGAGGGAGAACAAGAGATGAATACAGCAAGCAGCTTTGGAAGAATGTAGGTTGCAGTAGTTATTCACAGATGAGGATGCTTGCACAAGATAGAGTAGCACGGAGAGCTGCATCAAGCCAGTCTTCGGACAGAAAACAACAACATTAATAACAGCAATAAACATAGTGAACTGCCAAATGTAGCAGTTGTAGCGGGACTTTGAATTTCGCCGCACTACACTCGTTCCCTCAGATAAAAATTATACCGTCGCAGCGGTATGAGCGCTCGACGGCAGAGAAAATACTACAATTTTAACTCTTTTTTTGTTTTTCTATCCGTTTCTTTATTGTCTCTCGAGAGCGGAAGCTTAAGGCAGACGTGATCTGATGAAGACGTAAAAAACTTATTAGCTAGTCTTGATCTGATATTAATGTGTAGACACTGTGGAAGTTGTTATTAAATTCGGAGGATGGCAGTAGCAAAGTAAATTAAATTGCATTCAGTATAAAGATGATTTTAATTTGTATAAATTAGTGATTCCTGGACAACTGCAAGATTTTGGAGCGGACTTTTCACGCTGAAATGAAGTAGGAGATTTTTGAAGACCTGGATGCCGCACGAAAGAAGACATGTTAACATGGTAAAGGATGAACTCTTATCTACGCCATTCCCCCACGTCAGTTACATTTTCTTATTATCTGTTCTTTTTCAAATAATTTTTGTAGTGGAAATTGTTTTGATTTTTGCTCAGAAATGCCACAAGGACCACCCCAACAATAGCTTTTCCGAATCACAAAGTCCGATAACTTTTCTATAATACGAAGTCCGATTTGCATTTCATTCTTTCCCTTTTTTCACGGTCATTAACGATTTTAAAAATCCCTTTTTATTCACCATTTCTTCCCACATTTTCTTTTCTTCTCTTTTTCTTTTTTATTAACCACTAAACTGGCTCCCGCAACAGGACGCAATTTTTAGATGTGTCGTTTTTGAGCAAATTTGAAACTTTAATTTGTATTTTTTCCCTACAGAGAATAACCAAAAATCCTGAAGTTTAAAGGGTAACTAAAACACCAACTTTATTGTACCTAAGCAAATGATTATACAACAATAATGTAAAGAATTTTTGTAACTAATTCAATCTGTTTTTCTTTTCATGCCATATATTGATGCAAAACTGTTATTTTGAGACCTTTTGGTGATTATCCAATGGAGATGTATTAAGAAAATCCATATTTTGACGAATACGATTTACGCAGAAGTGATTGACCAGCCGCTGCAGGACAGAAAATTTAATGGTGAGTCACACAATTATGTTTCATTCAAACATTCAATAGCCAACTGCAGAATCCATTTTTTCCCTTTCCACACATCCTGTAGTTTTCTTTTAGATTTTTCCAAAATTATCTATCTCTATTGTAGTTTGTGGTAATTATAGTATTGTTGTAGCATACGAAGATCGTGAATTTGACCGCCAAACAGTCATTTGTTACGAAAAACTTTGTCCGTCCAGCTGCATCTTTCCCAACCATTGTTTTTCAATAGAGCAATCATTTACATTGACGAGAAAATATTTCAACCTAAATTTGAGTCAAATCTTTATTAATCAGACTTATATTATTCCCTTTTTGACTTACGATTATACATCCTATTACAATGGAATGCGGTAAGGTAGAGATAGTTTCGGCAGATGAGTTAAGTGAACTAGATTAATCGTTCAACCAACAAGAACGTCCGCGTTTCCCTCCATAGACGAGTTCACAGATCAATGCAATGATTTTGCCTCAAACTCGCAACATTTGTGATAATACACAGATGGCGACTTTAAATGACGAAATGTGGAATGGATGCAAGACTAGACCGTCAGCGCCATTGTTAACATCAATGTCAGAACCGAATATGAGACAAATTCAGCAATGTGATACAAATCGGACACAGGAGACTGACAAACTGGACCGACTATTAGAGTTATTTGCAGACATGAAACGAGACGTTAGTCAGAAGATTGACGCCAAACTGGACGCACTTGGTCAGGACTTTAAACAAAGGCTAGATAAAAACGACGAAAAATTTGACGTATTAAACCGTACTATGACCGAAAATTTTGAACGAACGACACAGCAGATGACAGAATTAAATAACAACACTCAACAGCTCAGCCAGCTATTTGAGACATTGTCCGACCGAGTCACTAAACAGGAAGAAACTTGGGTTACATTCACACATGAAACAAAAAACAATATCACCCGATGTGAGAATCAGTTAACTCAAATAGTTAATGTGCAGCAGGAAGTGAACACTCGTGTGGAAGAGTTAGCTCAGGCCCACACTTCAGCTAGCTCCACCCAAGAAAAGCTGACTGAAGAAGTGGGAAATATTACCCAACAACTCACAATGGTAGTTCTTGAACAAACCCACCTCAAAGAAAAGACAGAGAAGTTAGAAGACCGAGCGGACCTCGCGTCACTAAACAACGACACCAACATGGCCGAGAGAATTGTACATGAATGTAAATTGTGTGACGACTATCTGGACAAAAAACTTGAAACAATTACACAGGACATACTTTCGAAAACAAAAACACATGTTAAAGACGAGACAAAACACATAGAAGACGAAGTGACAAAATTACGAGACAATGTTGTGCCGTGTTTGGCGATTGGTGCAAACGCATCATCAGGGAACGACAAAACAGCTAAAACCAGGCTAATGACACAGACAGAACACCTATTGTGGAATCACCTATTTCAAGTCAAAATTACAATGTGCCGCTTTCTTTTCCACCAAACGAGCAATATTACGGTACGACACCTAGAGTAGCAAGTGACACAAACCACGTCAATAGTGTTATGCCAACCGGCATGGCCGATGACACGTTTGTAAGGCATGGGTATTTCCAGACATTTTCCAGTGAGGACAAGTACAAAGTCACCCTATTGTGTTTATTAGATCATTTGACAGTGTTTTTCCACGCAGATGGTCAGAAATCGATAAAATCAGATATGTCACCAATCTCATGAGAGGACGAGCAGCTAAGTGGGGTGCCGCTATGAAACGGCGGTGCCTTACGTTTGGAGAATGAGCAACAGAGTCTAAGGAATGAAGTGTGCTACCCCGAGACCTATGACCCTAAAAAAGAGACATTATGACAATACTTTGAGAGGTACCTAGACAAGACACTGTACTGGTCCAAACCAGCCGACCCGCCACTTTAAAGAGCCACTTACCCTTTCCATACCGAGACAGATTAATAGGAGTACCGGAAAACGACATTAAGACTTTTTTAAACTTCTTAGATCAAGTGAACGTAGTTTACAGAGGCGATTCATGCCATTCAAATTTTACTCATATTAGTAACCAAAATCAAAATCAGCATCCACCCCAAAGGAACCGTAGTGAGGGTGGTTGGTAGAACCATCCGTCCGCGCTGCGATACAATACGATGCCTGCGCGCGAAACATGTTCAAATAGAAACGTGTATGACAGTAGGAACAACCGCAGAAATTCGTGGAATAATAATAATAACAACAATAATTATCACCCATATCAAAATGGTAACTACAGGCAAAATGAAAATCACAGGCAGTACAACAACAACAGCAATAGGAGACGTGAGAATAACCGGTACAACCCGCGCTACTTTGACAGGAACATGCGATATAACAGACATAATTACCACCAAAACAACAACAATCCTAACAATCACCGACAGAATATGTGGAACACACAAAATTCACACATGACAAATCATGACCCTTCACAGAATCCACAGCCGTTCCCCAGTACAGTTATGCACTCCCCGCCACGAAGTAGCAATAACAATTGCGGCGCGCCATCAGCTGACGCGTGGGCGCCAACCGGCTGGAATGTAAACATAGTGGAGCTGGTCAATGAACCCGGCCAAACACAGCAGATGACAGAAAACAGTCGATGACCGAGCTAAGCCCTCGTGCTTCGGTCGTGAGGTGTTGTAAGAGCGCAACGACTGAGACGGTTTGTTTCCTCAGGTATAACGACAAAATGACAGCAAAACAGGAATTAACAAAACTATCAGGTTGATGACCTTGTTCTTTTGCGTCCACATCCCAAGTCTACAAAACTAAAACAACTGAGCAGAAAATGGCAGCTATTATACTCAGGTCATTTCAGAATAGCAAGCATACCTAACCCAGGTTGTTACTCCCTACAATACCCGTTATCTCACAAGCCAAGGGGGCTGCATCCCCACAGACATTTGAAACCCTTTGTGCACTAAAACAACATAATATAATGATAACTAAGTTGAACATGAGCAAGTTGCTGTGATAACGAGATCATAAATATTTGTATTGAATACACGAACATTAAGTTATACAGCCTAATAACACAAACTTTAATTTATGGAAATTATATACTGCAGTTACACTTGTACAGATAATTATGAAGAGAATGTAAACCCAGGTGAATACACTTACTGAATGAGGAAAGATATTCATATAGGAATGAGATCTACACACGTTACAGTTGTTGTTAATTGTAAATTATAAGGTGAATCAACAATTAGTTAGTTATTTCAAGGCACTCTAATGAAAGGGATAATAGCTATTGAGATCAGTAATGACATAAGTATGTAGCAGAATGAATGAGGATGTAAGAATGAATGATCAGTATGAATGAGTTAATATTTGAGTTAATATAAGAGGGTAAGTTACTGTGAAGTAGTTGATGGAGACAAGAGATTATTTGAGGAAAATATTATTGGAGTTTTACGAGAATGGAAATGCCAAATGGCCCCACATATGTGATATATTAAAGTCTGATGATGAGGAATATGTTTAATGTATAAGGATATATATATTATGATGAATATGTGAGTAAGGAATGAGTGAGAATGTTTTGGTAATATTGTGCTACATAGAGAAGTGAGTAAACAGTCTACATCTTTAAGATGACATAAGAATTTCAGTTTGAAAGAAAACATTTGTAATGAGTTAGAACACATGAGTACAAGATGTTAAACGTGAATCTATTTTCAGTGCCCTTGAAAATGAATGAATGCAAGAAAAGCAGAGTGAACGTAACAATGATTACAGCTGTGGAAAGAAGTGTAATAAGAATGTAACTTGGAAACACATTAGCTTTAATTTATTTCAGAAGTGTAACTTGGTAACCTTTTGTTAAGTTTTGTTAAGCCACTGTGTGGAAGAAAACATTTATAGTTCATGTTCAGACAGGAGAATGATATTTTAAGGAACTTAAGTTGAAATATAGTTTTTATACAGCCCTCATGTGAATACATTTGTGTAAGAATTTTTTTTATGAAAGTGAAATTTAGTGCCATGTTAGCCTTTGTTATACTTACATACAACAGAAAACCCTGAGGAAGCAAAAGATAAAAGAGTTATTAAGGCCGTTTTGCGGTTCGTACAACACCTCCACTTAAGCGAACAGATGACAAAATTACATCTACGTTGAAGACAACATTTGACTTTTCAGGTAATGCAAGGTAAGTGCAAAGAAGCAGTGACCACCCGTGCAACCAACGTCGAGCAACGGACACTGCGGAAGAGATATTATACTGTCAATTATAATACTATTTTCTTTATTTATGTTTTATAGAAAGAAATGATATATATACACAACATACATGATGTTTAACCTTCATTAAAGTAGAAGAAAGTCCATGGTTGAACTCTTGAGAGAGAATTTGATATGTTATTATATAATACACATTATGAGAGAGAGAATCTCTGTGAGATATATTTTCCATTTGTATAGACGGTATCCACAAGAAGTGGAGATATCGAGGAAGTACTGAGCAGATATGTGATTTACTCATGCACGGATTTGTTAAGGTATAATACACTTAGTCATATGAACAGTCAGAACACAAATAGAGAATCTGTCATGATGTTACACTACACAGACTTGACGTAAGGACACTTACATTTACTCATGATTTGGTAAATGGTAAGCACCTCCTTTCACACACCCCTTGAAGGTGATGCAAATGTTATAATGTATTATGTTCTCTTTTTATGTATTAGCTGTAGGATTTGGTAGTTTATAGGTAGTGAATAGTTTCTTCCATTCTATCTTTCTTTCTTTCTCCATTATCCTACCACCTCCTGCAGCTGGGTATTGTTTGTTTATGGAATGTAAGAATATATTGTGTGACAGTAAACTTTCAGGTATGAATAAAAAGACATGAATATTGATGGCATTACAAGCCTGGTCAACCACTAGCCAAGATATGGAATCAAAAGAAAGAAAGAAATAATAAATGAAGGAAAGCCTGTGCTTTAAATATTAAGCCTGATATCCCTTGGCACGCCAAAAACTGAATTAAAAATAATAATAATAATAATAATAATAATAACACCCAATAAAAGAAAGCCAATGGGACGTAGTATAATTTTTTAGTGTAAATATTTCACATGCATATTCTTGTAAATTTAGATGTATTTGTATATGTGTTAAAACTTTGCATATTGTCAACATATTTTGAAATGTGACCACGAAATGTAAGCTTCCATAATTAACTATGTAAACAAGCTGGGACACAGTGAACTTTCTTAAAACGTAAATACGGCAGAAAAGTGTTGCAAACTGTGTTAAACTGTGAACGTTACAAACGAAGAATTTTGTGTTATTTGTGAAACTTATGGTGCATAAACCAAATAACTGTTTGTGAATCGATATAAACTGCAATTTACTTCGACAATAATGAGGATTTTCACACTGCAAATGAACGTTTGTTGGCGAGTGTAAACAACGTGATGGAAACCCCTACCTTTGCCAACATCGACGCCGTTCTTCCTGGCCGGCCTTCAGATGCTTTGGAGACAAAAAATTCAGCACCTGTCGTAGGCAATGTGGAGGCTAAAAACTACATTGACCATATATGCCCTGGGAACAATAGTCATGAAAACGCACAAGGACCTGGAGTGTTGTGTCGTAACAGAAGACATGGACATTGCTTCAGATCACGCACACGCTCAATTTTATGATGTCTCCGGACCTAACACGCCATTTATGCTGGAATAACAACTTGTAATGAACACTATGTGAAAGTGAATACTGTTCAAGACTGTCATAACACAGCGATTTTGAAACTGCCGCACGCGAAATTCAGTGATGCTATTGCGCATGCGCAAAGACTACGTACTGCCAGAGATGCATTGGGAAACCAATGCTGGAAGCGCACAACATTAACTGCGGTGGCGAGCAGCTTGTTCGAACACACACTATGTAAATATATGTACATGATTTTGTACAAAGGATCAAAACTGTAACAACTGTATGTAGTATATAGGTTTAGAAAGTGTAAGTATTGACAAAGGTTATCCCCTATGAATACACGTGGCCTTTCCTATGAAAATATGTATATATTGACATGTAGGTATATCTATTATATTGTTTGCTAGTTGTTGTTGTTGTTGTTGTTGTTGTTGTGGTCTTCAGTCCTGAGACTGGTTTGATGCAGCTCTCCATGCTACTCTATCCTGTGCAAGCTTCTTCATCTCCCAGTATCTACTGCAACCTACATCCTTCTGAATCTGCTTAGTGTATTCATCTCTTGGTCTCCCTCTACGATTTTTACCCTCCACACTGCCCTCCAATGCTAAATTTGCGATCCCTTGATGCCTCAAAACATGTCCTACCAAACGATCCCTTCTTCTAGTCAAGTTGTGCCACAAACTTCTCTTCTCCCCAACCCTATTCAATACCTCCTCATTAGTTACGTGATCTACCCACCTTATCTTCAGCATTCTTCTGTAGCACCACATTTCGAAAGCTTCTATTCTCTTCTTGTCCAAACTATTTATCGTCCATGTTTCACTTCCATATATGGCTACGCTCCACACAAATACTTTCAGAAACGACTTCCTGACACTTAAATCTCCTCTATTTGGCATTTCCCCTCATGAAAGCCAGCACTGGCCAGCCAGTCTACCTCCTTTATAATTGGAAGATCAAGCCTCTTTCTTCCACATATAACTGACAGGTGTGAATATTACCAAAACGTTACTTTAGTAAGTCTCAGTCGTAAATTACGGACACAAATTATTTACAGAAGAATTGGAAAATCATACAACCCAACATAGGGGATTGTGAGTTCCAGTCTGGGAGAAATTTAAGAACACACAAGATAATACTGACCTTTCAGTTTACCTCACAACACAGGTTCTTTTATAGGATTTGTATATTCTGGGAAAGATTTTAATATTGTTCGCTAAAAAAAACTAAATTCTTATGGCACCAGAGATAAAATTCAGAGAGCAAAGTGTTATTTACAACTTCTACAGAAACCAGAGTACAGTTGAGACTAAAAGTCAAGGAGTGGAAAAAGGAAGCGAGTGAGATTGGGTTTTAGCCTTTGCCTGGTGTTATTCAATCTGTACACTGAATAAGCAGTACACAAATCTGTGGAGAAATGTGGAAAGGAATATTAAAGTTTAGGGAGAAGAAATAAAAATTTGGAGGTTTGCCGGCAACATTGTAATTTCATCACAGAGAGGAAAGGACTTGGAAAGAATGGAATGGGTCATATCTTTAAAACTTATTACAAGATAACAAAAAAAAAAGTAAAGCAAGGGTAACAGAACGTAGTAGAATTAAACCAGGCAGTGCCGAGAAGATCAGATTACGAAACGAGACACTGAGAGCAACAGCTGAGGTTTGCTATTTGGACAGTAAAATAACTATTTGTAGCGAAAGTAGCAAGACAAACAGAATATAATATGTACACTGGCAACGATAAGAGAAGCATTTCTGAAAAAGAAATATCTGTTAACACTGAATGTAGATTTAAATGTTAGGAAGCCTTTTCTGAGAGTATTTGTACAGAGTGCAGCCATGCACAGAAGTGATATGTGAATGACAAGCAGTTCAGACAAGAAGATAACAAAAGTTCCTGAATATATAAGAAAAATGCTGGAGATTAGATGGGTACATGAAAAAACTAATTAAGAGGTACTAAACAAACCTGGGGAGAAAAATTTATGGCACAATTTGACCAAAGGAAGGAATCAGTTGACAGAAAAGATGGTAAGGGATCAATAAATCATCAGGTCGCCCCCCCCCCCTTTTTTTTGTGGGGGGGCTGTAGAGGCTGGAATACAAGTGGATGTAGGTGGCAACAGGTACGTCAAGATGTAGAGGCTAGCACAGCATAGAGTGGCAAGGAGAGTTGCATTAAATGAGGCATTGGAGTAAAAACAACAACAACAACAAACATAGTGAACTGTCAAACGTACCAGTGTTAAGTGAGAGAGATTCCTGCTAAGAGGAATGAGAGCATGCCTTTATATCTTTTGCTGTCACATCAGTGTACACCTGCATGACAATCAATAAACAACCAACATCAGGCATATGTTGCCTCCCTACCTTTTGTCGCACATCGTCACCAACAACATCGGGTTGCTCACTCCTCACTCTTAGACAGTTCGGCTCCTGCAACACAAACAGAAACTTTGGTCCAAGCTCCTGAGAAGAGTAGCCCAGGCAGGAAGTCTTTAATGTGTTATTCTTTTCTGTATGCTAGTACTAAGTCGCATCAAATAATAGTACCTGGCGTGCTCGTCAATGAGCAATGCCCACAATTTACATGACAGCAATGGACAGTTTTTTTATTCCAAAGTGTAGTGTATATATATATGCTTATGGGAGTGGGGGGCTTTGGTACTAAGTGCCTTGCCTATTTCATCTTGATATGTGCAGGAAAATTTCTTTTGTAAAAATATTTTAATTGGACTAACATTCAGGTACTGGCATCATTTATATATGCACTGTTCATATTTTACATGTGAAACAGTCAGCCTTAAGTGTCTCTGGACTGGAGTGAGGCTAATAGTTCAAATCTGTCCACCAGGGTAATAAACCTTGATCTGAGATAAGTTTTAACTGTTTGGAAAAAATTTTGCTCTGCTTGAATTTTATTAGTAAAAAAACATGTTTTTCTGTGATGCTTTTGAAGTGTGCCACTTCTATGGTTTAAACATGTACAATCGGATCAAACACTGCACACAGATAGATAAATGGATGAAGTCAAAACGAAACTTTTCTAATTCAATAATCTTTACCCGTTGTCATGATACTGTGGTTTAAAGTTGAGCTGAACATAGTATTTAAAAAAACTGTTCTTATGCGAATTGAAAGCTGTAATGCTTTACAGTGA
Organism: Schistocerca cancellata; assembly: GCF_023864275.1. NCBI lineage: Eukaryota > Metazoa > Arthropoda > Insecta > Orthoptera > Acrididae > Schistocerca > Schistocerca cancellata. Next base: position 146,752,470 of record NC_064636.1, on the reverse strand, counting down.
ACGAAATAAATAAAAAATGCATTCTTACAATAAAGTTGAAACCTCACTTTTAAACATCTATGCTCAGTCATATTTTATGTGCAAAAAACAGTTTTTTTTTTCCTTTCCTTTTTTTCCCCCACATCACATCTATGTTTCAAGATCAGGCAAATCAGATCAAATTTTGCAAGAAAGTAAGAAAATTTATGTAATTAACGATCGTCCTGTTGGTTTTGTGAAAGCCTGTTGCCACAATATAAGCAACATTGTTCAAAAGACTACAAAAAGGTGATCTATACCAGATCAGTCATCGCCTGAACCATCAAAAGTCCACATCGGTTGCCAAGTTATGGCAGTGTCATGTCAAAATTACGGTGAATAGAAGTTGGGAACCATAGCTGAAAATGCTTCTATATTGGAAAAAAAAAGCAAATATGTCCTGAGAAAAGTTAGGATGTAGAAGAAGGGAACCAGCTTTTTGAATTATCTGGCAGCTTCAAAGACATTTGAATCAAAACATCTTGACATATTCACACTTTTCTACTGCCCCAAAATTCACAAGATTCACCAGCTATAGAAAATAATATACAATACGAAGTACCAGAAGTGCATAGATGTAATAGCTAAAAGAGTTTTTTTAGGGGGATAAAATATCTGAAGGTGGATGCATTATATTGTGTTATGTTATATTACGTGACAAGTAAAAAAGCATGAATATGCAAATATGTTTTGATTTAAATGTCTCTGAAGCTGCCAGTTATGTTGAAAAGCTAGTTCACTTCTTTTACATTCCTAACTCTGCCCAGGACATACTTGCCTTTATGTGCTACAACAGGAGCAATTTTCTTACTGGTAGTTATATTGGCACGTATATGCAGTAATTTTACTTTATGGATAAAAGTTTACAACTCTCTTAAAAAAAAAAAGGAGAAGAAAAGTCTGCAGTAAATATAAAGGAATAAAGCTTCTAAATAGTTCTTACAAACTCTGCACAAGAAATAGTGACAGTAAAATGCACTTGTAATCGAGGAATAAAATGGCTTTAGAAAGAGTTGATCTTAAGTGACCCATGTTACCAGTGAACTGCAGTAGATAGAGAAACAATGAGAATACAACCCGCACACTCTCATTACATTCAGACTGAACAGTTGCAAGACTTGGAACATCATCAAAAATGAGGGTCTCCAAGACATTTAATACAAGTAATACAGAGTTTAAACAATGGAAAATCCACGATGGAATGTAAAAATATTATGAAAAGGAAAGTTGCTACTCACAATATTGCAGAGATGTGCGTCGCAGATAGGCACAACAAAAAGACTGTAACAAATTAAGCTTTCAGTCATTAAGGGCTTCGCCAATAACAGATGACAGACTGTGTGTGTGTGTGTGTGTGTGTGTGTGTGTGTGTGTGTGTGTGCGTGTGCGCGCGCGTAACTGTTGTCTATTGTTGACGAAGGCCTTAATGGCCGAAAGCTTTATTTTTGACAGTCTTCCTGTTGTGTCTATCTGCTACTTAACATCTCCGCTTTATGGTGGGTAGGAGCTTTCCTTTTCATAATATTAATACAGCAATTATGACAAATACAGAGAATGAGAAGACAGGGCCAACAAAGATCAACAGAGGAGTTTGACAAAGGTATAGCCTTTCACACACTCTACTCAATATATACCAAGGTGACATTCTTAGACCCTGGAAATGAGAAGTTAAACAATGTGTGAAGTTAATATCCGGGCACACACATAGTTAATCCATTCTCTACCAATATCCAAATAATTATTCACAACAAAGAAAACGACTTCCAGTTTGTAATACATTGCCTGAACGAAAAAAGAAAGGACGTACATCTAAAAATTTCAGTAAAAACTAAGTACAATGGAACTTCGATTTTACGTTCTCTGAGCAATTCTATGCCATAAATTAGCAGCCCCTGTGAAAAATCCATAGGATTAAGACAAAAAATTCTCGAATTTAAGTTTCTTCCTAGTAAGGTTTATCTCGATTCTACGTTCTTATCCGATGTCTCGGTTGACTTTGTCCCATTTCCTGCCTGTTGACATTTGATGTGACCGAACGAGTTGTAAGCGCCACAAAAGACAGACTGTTCACACAGTGGGCGGTCGTGGAGTTAAGGGAATATTTTAGGCCATTGTGGAGTGGAGAGACATGAGAGAGGAAATGCTGGTGCAATGCAGGATCAGTTTTGCCCACATAACTAGCAATGTTTGGCTTCACTGCACAATTATGATGCAAATAATGCTAGGTTGCAGCAGCAACGGAGAAAGGGGACAGTCGGCGCAAAGAGTTCTAGACCGGGCCAATACGTGACGAAGGGGTCCAGCCACCAGCTTCTCTCGTGCCACTTACAACTCAGTGTCATTTTGGATGTACTGTATCCAGCAACAATGTCGATCGTCAACCTTTAAATTCAAACACTGAGTTCCGAAGAACGTGCTCGGTCAGAATCGGGGAAATGTAATACGAGATTAACGGCACCACAAAGTGTACAGTTGCCAAAACTTTCATTTTAGAGGCTCTCACGAAATGATGAAACTGTATTTACACTGGTGAATATGTAACGCAAGCCGGTGTAGTCGTGTAAATTAGGCTTACGACACGTAGGGTCGATTAGACTTCACACTACTTTTTGCAGCTGTGATGTCACTAGTGAGCTTTCGACTATTGATTTTTGCGAGCATGTGTGAACTACCACAGTGTGTACTGTGGGCATTTCGCTTCTTCATTTCCTTTGTGGAGTGTGTACCACAGTATGCCATTTCAAAGCAGTGACACATTGAAAATGTATCACAAAAATGTCACCCTTATCATTAAATACCAGTTAATAAAGCACCAAAGACACAAGGCTTCAAGAGAAATTATGATAACTGAGACGAGACAAAATTTATACGATTTATCTGTAGCCTAAGAAATAACGTCATAGTCTACAGAGTTAGACGTAGTAAGTTCGCATCCCGTTAACTTTTTTTCCACCTTAGCACTGTTAACACATTCTGGGACTTCGTTGTCAAAATAATACGAGTACGTTCTGCAATATTCGATATAGTTTAACATTTCTGTCTACTTAGAGAACAAAGGATGAAATAAATATTTGGCTGTCCATTTCAGAATATGTTGTGATTTCACAGATCATTTCTGGCTGCCTTCACAGTGCCACTACATCCTGCAAAAAGTTGTGTAAAATGTACTCAATCCTTCACACATAAAATGAGCTTGCCTGCTCGATGTCTACAAGCGACACACTAACGTCACTGCACTCGCGTCACCAGATTACGCTGCAGTGCCACTGGCTATGGAAGGGTAAGGACCCCCCCCCCCCCCCGCAGTTATATTCTGGCAACTTTCACAGTACTTTACAGTTGTCGGTTTGCTTTTTTCTGGGTGAGCACAAAGGAAAGATCTCTCAAGAACGCATGTTTTGTCATATCACTTGTGGTCGTAGTATGTCGGAAAATAGCTAGATTACCTTGTATCCAGATTGCAATTTCAAATTTTTGATGAGTTTTTGCTTGCTGTTACACATCTGTTATTTTTTAATAATTGATGAAATTCTTTACAACAAATTATTGTATAAACATTGATTTGTACATTTAATTTCCTTCACTTATACAGGTTTTATACAATGTATTGGAGAGGATTAGGATTTTTAATCGTGTACACTAATTACAAATGTTTTTGCTTGTATTTTGGGGGTTTTAATGTTTTCCTTGAATCTGCATTTTCCCCAATTTTGAATTTTTTTAGATATGGACTGCACAAAAACTTAAAATAGGGCTTTCATTGTAATTTCCTTCAAAGGGTAATTTTATAGTTCACTCAAAAGTGGTACTAGATGAACAGCCAATAAAACTGGTGTCACATCTTCAGGTGGCCAGGCTGTGATATTAGCAACGATCACAGAAACGGTGTTACTGATAAATGAAACAAGTATCATGTGATATGTGGCACAATACACAGACAGAACACTGAGTCACAAGACAGGGGAGGATACAGAGTTAAAATTTTACGAAGTAATGACTATCGCTACTCCAATATATGGGAGCAGATCTTGAACAATAACTAAAGAAGTCAAAAGAAGAACACATTGGCGGAAATGAGACATTTGAGGAAAGTTAAAGGGTGTAACCTCAGAGGTCAAATACAAAACCTATTGCAAGAGAAGAACTTACTTTATACTGTATCAGTAATAAAGATAGAGGCAGGATCCATAAAATGGAAACAACAAATCAACACAATGGGGAAAACCAGATTAGACAAACAAGTATTCAGTTATACAGCAATAGGAAACACACACCCACACACACACACACACACACACACACACACACACAGACAGAGAGAGAGAGAGAGAGAGAGAGAGAGAGAGAGAGAGAGAGAGAGAGAGAGAGAGAGAGGAACAGATGGCTTTGGTGTGGACAGAACTAGCTGTTAGCCTACTCCATGAAGTGAAGAAGAAAAAGAAGAAGTAGTTAAAGAACAGTGTCAATTTTACAATGTCCCTCGACTTTTGCATTACAAATGATCAATGACAACAACAATTTTAACTATTACTCTTTAAAGTCACAGTTTCTAAGTTTGCTCTTAGACTCCCATGTTCTGATTGGCGGCAGCCGGGGAAACTTTGTGCTGTAGTGATTAGCACTATTAATAGTCTATACACAAACAACATAATTGTTACACCAATGAAAAACATAATCAAATGCTAACAAACACAAAGGGGTAAGAGAGGGATGCTGTATTTATCTCACTCTCTTCATTATGTACATATACGAGGTGCGACAATAAAATAATGAGACTGATGTGGGGGGAGGGGGGGGGGGGGGGGATGCCGCTTACCATTTTTGGCAAGCTTAGTGTTGCCTCCTTCAAAGTAGTTCCTTTCTGTTTGCACACACTTTTTCCAGTGCTTCTGCCATTGATGGTAACATTTCTGGAACTCAGCTTCTGTAATATCCTCCAACACCCTTGTCACAGCTTTCTGAACATCTTGTGTTGTTTGAAAATGGTGTCCCTTGACCGCCATTTTGACTCTTGGAAATAGAAAAAGAAATATCTGGTGAATAAGGTGGTTGTGGTAGTACTGAAACTTGTCTTGAGGGTAAAAATTGCTGTACTGACAGAGCAGTACGAGATGGCGCATTATCGTGATGCAGAATCCAATTATCAGCAACGTTGGCACAGACACAAAGAACTCTTTTACAAAGTCTTTCTGAAATTTCTTTGTAGTAATATTGGTTAACTGTTTGTACAGGAGGCACCCACTCTTTATGAACAATTCCCTTGGAATCGAAGAAGCACACAAGCACGCATTTCACTTTTGGCTGTGACTGCGGTCTTCATCTTCAACATTCGTTCTGCCTTCACTAAACATTTTATGCCAACGAAAAACTTGAGCTCTTGACATAACCTCCTCTCCAAAAGCCTTCTGAAGCAGTTTCACCCAATTTGACATAACCTCCTCTCCAAAAGCCTTCTGAAGCAGTTTCACCCAATTTAACGCAAAAAGAAATGGCATACCGTCGCGCAATATTATGCGGTTCCATTTCCGTGACGAGAGACAAAATCACGTGTGAACTTATTACAGCACAACTCACGACCGAGCAGTTGCATCGATGTGGCGCTTGGACTGGAATCAGCTTATAGACTGAGGTCAAAGATATTGTGCCTATCAAGCCTGCAGGGTTGCCACATTTTCCAAAGAGAATCAGTCTCATTACTTTATTGTTGCACCTTGTACAAAGTGAGTATTAAATAAGAAAAAGTGAATAAGCCTCGGCAGCCAGGGACAATGGTCATGTGCGCGAGTTGTGTTAGTGTCCCCCCCCCCAGAAGGAAGCCTTCGAACCGAGAACTTGCCCGTTGAGTAGTCTTTCTGGTGTCTGCGACTCAACATCTCCACTATACGATGTTGTTGTTGTGGTCTTCAGTCCTGAGACTGGTTTGATGCAGCTCTCCATGCTACTCTATCCTATGCAAGCTTCTTCATCCCCAAGTAACTACTGCAACCTACATCCTTCTGAATCTGCTTAGTGTATTCATCTCTTGGTCTCCCCCTACGATTTTTACCCTCCACACTGCCCTCCAATACTAAATTGGTAATCCCTTGATGCCTCAGAACATGTCCTACCAACCGATCCCTTCTTCTGGTCAAGTTGTGCCACAAACTTCTCATCTCCCCAATCCTATTCAATACTTCCTCATTAGTTATGTGATCTACCCATCTAATCTTCAGCATTCTTCTGTAGCACCACATGTCGAAAGCTTCTATTCTCCTCTTGTCCAAACTATTTACCGTCCATATTTCACTTCCATACATGGCTACACTCCATACAAATACTTTCAGAAATGACTTCCTGACACTTAAATCTATACTCGATGTTAACAAATTTCTCTTCTTCAGAAACGCTTTCCTTGCCATTGCCAGTCTACATTTTATATCCTCTCTACTTCGACCATCATCGGTTATTTTGCTCCCCAAATAGCAAAACTCCTTTGCTACTTTAAGTGTCTCATTTCCTAATCTAATTCGCTCAACATCACCCGACTTAATTCGACTACATTCCATTACCCTCGTTTTGCTTTTGTTGATGTTCATCTTATATCCTCCATTCAAGACACTGTCCATTCCGTTCAACTGCTCTTCCAAGTCCTTTGCTGTCTCTGACAGAATTACAATGTCATCGGCGAACCTCAAAGTTTTTATTTCTTCTCCATGGATTTTAATACCTACTTTAAATTTTTATTTTGTTTCCTTTACTGCTTGCTCAATATACAGATTGAATAACATCGGGGAGAGGCTACAACCCTGTCTTACTCCCTTCCCAACCACTGCTTCCCTTTCATGTCCCTCGACTCTTATAACTGCCATCTGGTTTCTGTACAAATTGTAAATAGCCTTTCGCTCCCTGTATTTTACCCCTGCCACCTTTAGAATTTGAAAGAGAGTATTCCAGTCAACATTGTCAAAAGCTTTCTCTAAGTCTACAAATGCTAGAAACGTAGGTTTGCCTTTCCTTAATCTTTCTTCTAAGATAAGTCATAAGGTCAGTATTGCCTCACGTGTTCCAGTATTTCTATGGAATCCAAACTGATCTTCCCCGAGGTCGGCTTCTACTAGTTTTTCCATACGTCTGTAAAGAATTCGTGTTAGTATTTTGCAGCTGTGGCTTATTAAACTGATTGTTCGGTAATTTTCACATCTGTCAATACCTGCTTTCTTTGGGATTGGAATTATTATATTCTTCCTGAAGTCTGAGGGTATTTCACCTGTTTCATACATCTTGCTCACCAGATGGTAGAGTTTTGTCAGGACTGGCTCTCCCAAGGCCGTCAGTAGTTCGAACGGAATGTTGTCTGCTCCCGGGGCCTTGTTTCGACTCACGTCTTTCAGTGCTCTGTCAAACTCTTCATGCAGTATAGTATCTCCCATTTCATCTTCACCTACATCCTCTTCCTTTTCCATAATATTGTCCTCAAGTGCATCGCCCTTGTATAGACCCTTTATATACTCCTTCCACATTTCTGCTTTCCCTTCTTTGCTTAAAACTGGGTTTCCATATGAGCTCTTGATGTTCATACAAGTGGTTCTCTTATCTCCAAAGGCCTCTTTAATTCTCCTGTAGGCAGTATCTATCTTACCCCTAGTGAGATAAGCCTCTACATCCTTACATTTGTCCTCTAGCCATCCCTGCTTAGCCATTTTGCACTTCCTGTCGATCTCATTTTTGAGACGTTTGTATTCCTTTTTGCCTGCTTCTTTCACTGCTTTTTTATATTTTCTCCTTTCATCAATTAAATTCAATATTTCTTCTGTTACCCCAGGATTTCTACTAGCCCTCGTCTTCTTACCTACTTGATCCTCTGCTGCCTTCACTACTTCATCCCTCAAAGATACCCACATTCTTCTTCTACTGTATTTCTTTCCCCCATTCCTGTCAATTGTTCCCTTATGCTCTCCCTGAAACTCTGTACAACCTCTGGTTCTTTCAGTTTATCCAGGTCCCATCTCCTTAAATTCCCACATTTTTGCAGTTTCTTCAGTTTTAATCTACAGGTCATAACCAATAGATTGTGGTCAGAGTCCACATCTGCCCCTGGAAATGTCTTACAATTTAAAACCTGGTTTCTAAATCTCTGTCTTACCATTATATAATCTATCTGATACCTTTTAGTATCTGCAGGGTTCTTCCATGTATACAACCTTCCATCATGATTCTTAAACCAAGTGTTAGCTATGATTATGTTGTGCTCCGTGCAAAATTCTACCAGGCAGCTTCCTCTTTCATTTCTTAGCCCCAATCCATATTCACCTACTACGTTTCCTTCTCTCCCTTTTCCTACACTCGAATTCCAGTCACCCATGACTATTAATTTGTCGTCTCCCTTCAATATCTGAATAATTTCTTTTGTTTCATCATACATTTCTTCAATTTCTTCGTCATCTGCAGATCTAGTTAGCATATAAACTTGTACTACTGTAGTAGGTATGGGCTTCGTATCTATCTTGGCCACAATAAAGCGTTCACTATGCTGTTTGTAGTAGCTTACCCGCATTCCTATTTTCCTATTCATTATTAAACCTACTCCTGCATTACCCCTATTTGCCTTTGTGTTTATAACCCTGTAGTCACCTGACCAGAAGTCTTGTTCCTCCTGCCACCGAACTTCACTAATTCCCACTATATCTAACTTTAACCTATCCATTTCCCTTTTTAAATTTTCTAACCTACCTGCCCGATTAAGGGATCTGACATTCCACGCTTCGATCTGTAGAACGCCAGTTTTCTTTCTCCTGATAACAACATCCTCTTGAGTAGTCCCCGCCCGGAGATCCGAATGGGGGGACTATTTTACCTCTGGAATATTTTACCCAAGAGGACGCCATCATCATTTAATCATACAGTAGAGCTGCATGTCTTCGGGAAAAATTACGGCTGTAGTTTCCCCTTGCTTTCAGCCGTTCGCAGTACCAGCACAGCAAGGCCGTTTTGGTTATTGTTACGAGGCCAGATCAGTCAATCATCCAGACTGTTGCCCTTGCAACTACTGAAAAGCCTGCTGCCCCTCTTCAGGAACCACACGTTTGTCTGGCCTCTCCACAGATACCCCTCTGTTGTGGTTGTTATCTACGGTACGGCTATCTGTATCGCTGAGGCACGCAAGCCTCCCCACCAACGCAAGGTCCATGGTTCAGGGGGGGGACTATATGATGAGTAGCAATCAATTCTTTTCATAATATCGAATAAAAAAGAAGTATTTTTAGACTGTCACAATACTAAATGCAACCCTATATGCAAATGACCTAACACTGACTGCTTTTACGGTCTGGGGAATATTTTATTGGCGTTCCCGGGTGATCTCGCCATTCGGGAAGGTCGAAACAAGTACGCATCTGTATTTCGGAACTGTCTCCACCCCTAAATGCAGTTAATTTTTCCTCAACACAAGGGCATCTGTAAGCAGGACGTCCGTTGTTCGAAGAGCACCAGGTCTAGTTTACCACACTCCCCTGGCCACCAGTCTCCCCGGATTTAAACCCAATCGAGAATGTGTGGGACCAGCTCCGTCGGGCTGTACGCACCGCTCCCACACCCTGTCGTTACCTTCCGGAACCCCACCGACTGTTTCTGCACGTCTTGCAGCAATCCACATTGCGAGACGTGATTATTTGAACTTATGAAAGGTGGCTACATTAATGTGACTGGGCAGTGTAATAAGTACTGAATGTATTGTGAAACAGAAGTGTGTTTATGAATACGTACCAAGTTCAATTTAAGTTATAAGGGGCATTTAAAAAGAAACAAGCCAGACTCTGGAATGCACAAATCAGTGTCAGGAGGGAACACTGTGGCACGTGTAACGAGGTGTGATTGCGACCAAAATATGAAAGTCCACAGCCCGTCGCTAGAGGGCACGCAGACACGTCACGTGACTATACAGAGCAGCGTGCACCAATCGTCCGATGCTGCCAGTCACATTGCAAACCGTGACACGGAGGCGTCAACAGAGGAGCAGAGAGGTGGTGTTCGTTTTCTGGCAGTGGAAGGAGCAGGAGGAACAGACAATCGTCAACAAATGTCACAAGTGTACGGCAAACACTGCACGTCCCTTGCAAGGGTCAGGTGCGGCACAAACGCTTCAGGGAATGACGGGTGTCGTTAGCCGATTATGCGCGGTCTGGAGCACCACACTACATTACTGATGACATCATCCGGCTGGTGGATGCACTCGCTATCCAGGACCGCCGAGTGACAGTGAAAACCACACCGTCGTGAAGGAACGACTGCTCGTGCGCAAAGTGTGTGCCCAGTCGGCGCACCGCAGTCTCTGGCCACACCGGGAAGCATGTCGAATGGCCCACTGTCTCGCTCATCCGCAACGCTATGCTCGGGAAGGGAACGCGTTCCTGGCACGAGTGGTGGCTGGAGACGATCACGGTGTCATCACTTTGAACCAGAATCAAAATGTCTCCAGTGGAAGCGTCCAGTGTCACCACCACCAAAAAAAGCCGAGGCCGTCCACACGAGTGCAGGAAAGGTTATTCTGACGTTCTTCTTTGACCGAGGTGTCTGATTCACTTCCTGCAGCACGGGTCGACAGAGAATGCCCAGCGTTATTCGCAAACCTCGATCGCCCTTCGGTGAGCGATCAAATAAAAATGATCGGGCAATCTCACCCGTGGGGTCATTCTGTTCCACGACAATGCAAAGCGTCGTACGGCCGACACAGCCGCGACACTCCTGCAGAAGTTCAAATGGGAGGTTCTCGGCCGCCCTCCGTACAGTCCGAACCTCTGTCCGTGTGATTACGCCATTTTTGGTCCCCTTAAAAAGGCCCTGAGGGGCAAACGATTCACCTCTGAGAACGACATCCCTCTGTACGTAGGGAACTGGTTAACATCGCAGCCCCGGGAATGTTACGAGACAGCCATTCGCCGCCTTATGTCACAGCGGGACAAGTGTCTCAACAGCCAGGGTCAATACCTCCAACATACAGGTACTGGTTTCTGTAATTATGCCTCCGGCTAGTTTCTTTTTGAATGCCCCTTATAAATCAATGGATAGGTGGCCGCCCAGATATTGGAGATAGTCGAGTTAAGGCCCCACGACTACCACTAATCTCAATTGAACTGTTTGACTGTAAAGAGTTTGGTCTGTAATATATGAATGACAAAAGTCAGGTGGAGAAATACGCATGTTATTTTTGTAATGTAATAATGCTAAATCTACATATCTTACAATTGTTCGTAGACACTTTACTGCATTCAGCATTAGACACAAGGCCAAATAACAGAGTGATGTGGACGAAGTGTGGCAAAACAGCTACTTAGACTATGTAATTTATTCTCACAGATAGTTGAAAAGTCGTAACATGTCACGGAACCACAAGACAGGTGCCGTACGGTAGGTGACTTGAAAAGGTGCAAAGCTGCAACTTCAGTGCAAAGTGAAGACAGGTACGTAATATACACTACGGGCTATTAAAATTGCTACACCAGAAAGATGACGTACTACAGATGCAAAACTTAACCGACAGGAAGATGATGATGTGATATGCAAATGATTAGCTTTTCAAAGCATTCATACAAGGTTGGCACCAGTGGCGATCCCTACAACGTGCTGAACTGAGGAAAGTTTCTAACCGATTTCTCATACATAAACAGCACTTGACTGGCGTTGCCTGGTGAAACGTTGTTGTGATGCCTCTTGTAAGGAGGAGAAATGCGTACCATCACGTTCCGACTTTGATAAAGGTCTGATTGTAGCCTATCGCGATTGCCGTTTTATCGTATTGCTGCTCGCGTTGGTCGAGATCCAATGACTGTTAGCAGAATATGGAATCGGTTGGTTCAGGAGGGTAATACGGAACACCGTGCTGGATCCCAACAGCCTCGTATCACTAGCAGTCGAGATGACAGGCATCTTATCCGCACGGCTGTAACGGATCGTGCAGCCACGTCTCGATCCCTGAGTCAATAGATGGGGACGTTTGCAAGACAACAACCATCTGCACGAACAGTTCGACGAAGTTTGCAGCAGCATGGACTATCAGCTCGGAAACCGCGGCTGCGGTTACCCTCGACGCTGCATCACAGACAGGAGCGCCTGCGATGGTGTACTCGACAATGAACCTGGGTGCACGAATGGCAAAACGTCATTTTTTCGTATGAATCCAGGTTCTGTTTACAGCATCATGATGGTCGCATCCGTGTTTGGCGACATCGCGGTGAACGCACATTGGAAGCGTGTATTCGTCATCGCCAAACTGGCGTATCACCCGGCGTGATGGTATGGGGTGCCATTGGTTACACTTCGTGGTCACCTCTTGTTCGCATTGACGGCACTTTGAACAGTGGATGTTACATTTAAGATGTGTTATGACCCGTGGCTCTACCCTTCATTCGATCTCTGCAAAACCCTACATTTCACCAGGATAATGCACGACCACATGTTGCAGGTCCTGTACGCGCCTTTCTGGATACAGAAAATGTTCGACTGCTGCCCTGGCCAGCACATTCTCCAGATCTCTCACCAATTGAAAATGTCTGGTCAATGGTGGCTGCGCAACTGGCTCGTCACAATACGCCAGTCACTACTCTTGATGAACTGTGGTATCGTGTTGAAGCTGCATGGGCAGCTGTACCTGTACACTCCATCCGAGCTCAATTTGACTCAATGCCCAGGCATATCGAGGCCGTTATTACGGCCAGAGGTGGTTGTTCTGGGTACTGATTTCTCAGGATCTAAGCACCCAAATTGGGTGAAAATGTAATAACATGTCAGTTCTAGTATAATATATTTGTACAATGAATACCCGTGTATCATCTGCATTTCTTCTTGGTGTGACAATTTTAATGGCCAGTAGTGTAATAGAGACTGCCCTATTGTTCCGTGCATCAGTCGGTGGTGAATAAGAAAACTGTGAGAAAAAAAGCAGAGTTTCAGTGACAAAGCCACATTTCGTACGTGTGGAAAGGTGAACTGTCAAAAGGTGTGTCTGGCGCACAGTAACTTCGTGTGAAATTGAGGATCACATTTGTTATTCACTTAAACTTAATGTCTTTAGTGTGTCGTCTTCTGCAAATGCTTAGAGACAATTTTTCTTTGAGAACAAAACTGTGCTTGGTTACGTGTACCTGGACATGCTGCAGCAGTGGCTTATGCCACAATTACAGCAAGACAGAGGAGACTTAATTTTTGCAACAAGACAGTGCTTCACCACAGTTTCTTTCAGACATTCAAACACTGAACTGCCTCAGCACACTGGATAGCCTTCCCATCGCGACTCTCCTTTCTTCAGCACCCCTACGGTCGCCGGACTCTGTACGATATTTTTCTCGTGGGGTTATGTCGAGGATCACGTGTTCCTGCCTCCATTGCCACTTAATTTGGAAGAGCGGCAAGGAATTAATGCAGTGACACTTTTAAGTGTGACATTTTGGGATGTGTACAACCAGAGATCGATCACCGTACTGAAGTTCGCGACGTCAGGACGGTGCCCGTATTGCGGAGCTGTAATGTCAGTTGAAAACTTCGAAAGATACTTTATCCCCTGACACATTTCTGTTTTCTGTACAGCTTTTACTTTTCACATAGATGTCTTTAGAAACACCAGAGTTACTTACAAATAACTGTGTGCATTGTGGATGCACGCCTCTGAGAAGTCCACCGTCAACGATGATGGAGAGATTAAAATGAAAATGAAAATATGAAATATACATCAGTTTCCTACCTGTAGTTTTCCAGACACACTGGTGTGTTCAGAATTCTCACTCTCCTCCTGTTCCGAATTGTCACTCTCCTCCATCTTTATTGTCACAGAATCCAACTCCTGTAACAACAACAAACACCTTCATTTAATTCCTGTGCAGAATGTCAGAGTGGCATAGAACTGGGACACATAGAACATTGATGTGTGCAAGTGCTACGTTTGGGAACTGTCTACCGTTAAGGTCAGTCATCGCATCCCACAAAGCGAGTCACACGAGACCGATAAAAAGCCCTTCTGAGAAAGGGTTGCAGTTGGGCATGTAATAGGTAATCTGTAAAAGAACATGTAAAATTGTTATTTATGTAAAACATCAGTTGCACTTATATTTCAATTGTTTATATTTACCTTCCTGATTAGTTATACAATTAGTTTTACTGGAAGATAAAGTAATTAAAAGTTACAGCTAACTGGAGCCACGACAATGTCATATAATTGAAAAACATTATCAGCTACTGAGCCGCTGGGAAGATATTGTTGCTACTCGTAAGGAAGGAGACATTCACAACTTTCTGAAGACATGTTAAGGACTGTCTGAAATTACGTAACTTACAAAATAAGTAACATTAATAGTTCAGACCCTCAAAATCCCAGTCACCTATTTTACTTTAATGACTGCAACATTCTAAACATTGACAATATGATTTCGTTGCTGTATCTTTCTGTAATCAGATAACACCCCTCACTAATTAATTCAGTCAGTAATTAATATTTCAAATAATTTTGAATCATAAAACATTTATTTCAAGACAGATGCCATACTCGTAAATACGCAATTTCACATAAAGCGTAAAAAGAATGTTTGATGTACTTTTGTTAATTACTAACTTGAAACATTTTTCATAAACCAAACAATAGTGAAGTTTTATAGTCCATGCAAAATAGTAATATCTAACCTAGCAGAATATGAAAACACTAAGAGTTTCAGAAATCACATCACATTTTTATGCCTGTCTTTGAACAGCGACATCTCATCCCGAATCGCCAGTCTACGCCCGGAGATCATAAAAGTAGCACTGTAATGATGTCGGTTTGATAGCGAATCTGTGACCGGCAAGATCCCTGTTTCATTTAAAGTGTAATTCTGTACCATAAGATAGCAAAAATGTGTGCCAAATATGTTTGTAAGTAATCTGAAGCTCAAAAACATCTTTCTATCTGAAAATCTTGGACGAGCTAGTAAATACACTTCCTAGGAGTGTCAATATCTGCAAACTGGTTTTCCTCCAGACATGTCTGCAAAGGCAGAGATGTGTAGAAGGTGCCCCAGGCCCCGAACAAAAGTAATTTTTATTATTTAAATTTTACGAAGAGTTCACCTATTTTGTCCATCACCTTTCAGCTCACGTGACGACAAACAACTGCTTCACAGTGGAATAGGGCGAACCGTCATCAGCAAAGCCGCACTGACAATCGAATCGTATCGGCAGAGCACGTGGCTGGGGAGTCTGAGGGTCCCAGCACTGTCACTCTCTCTCTCTTCTGTTCCGAGTCACCGCCAGTTCCTCCACCTTTAAAGTTTCCCTTCTCCTTCGAGATGGGTCCAAAGTTACCTGAGTTACCGTATTTACTCAAATCTAAGCCGCACTCGTATCTAAGCCGCACCAGAAAAATGAGACTCGAAATCAAGGAAAAAAAAATTTTTCCGAATCTAAGCCGCACCTGAAATTTGAGACTCGAAATTCAAGGGGGGAGAGAAGTTTTAGGCTGCACCTCCAAATCGAAACAAAGTTGGTCTATTGTAATATGAGACACAATTTAGGTAGAATAAATGATGATACAGCTACAGTAGTTTGGTTCGAGTCGTAAGCTTAGCAGTTAAGCTTTATCAGGTAGCCATTGCTATGCGTCAGGCGTGCTTCGTCTGGTTTGAATCAATTGCTTATTTTTCTTTGATCTGATAAGTGCCGTTCTCTTTGTTGTAGGTGTTTACGTCACTATAGGCTGAAAATGCATTATTGTACTGTGTCGTGCATTGTTTGTCGCATTCTGATAATAAGTGTTTACGGCCTGTCGCCGCTCTCGCCATGGCTTGCTTTTGTGCGCGCTACCGCCACTTACAATAAAAAAAAGAAAGGAATTGTCTCATTAGCGAAACAATGGCAACAGACTGCTATTTGTTGTTACTTACACTGCTGCTTTCTTTGATAAAGATCAACAAGAACCAAATAATAGACTGCGTTTGACAGATGTTCTGAACGAGAGTTTAGCGAAAATTTTTCTCCGTTTGAATATCTTTGCAGACGCCTCTTTTGTACATTACATTCTGCACAGAAATTAGAGTCATCTTAGATTTAAAAATCTAGTCAAGTGCCGTGCTTCATTTCTGATTGTATCAATATTAGGCATAAGAATAATACGATTATACGAATATAAACGTGACATGATATGTATATTCTTCCGCATTTGCTGCTGTCTCACACTAGTTTCATAGGTTATTAGGCAGACAGGATTTAAATGAGATAGCAGCAAACATGAAAGAATACATGGCAAAATGTTTATATTCGTATTATTCTTATGTTGAAGAGAATACTGCATGTGATTCGCAATTCATAAAAGTTCCTATTAGCAACCATAGAAACCATCTCTTCTCACAGATAGGAAAAAATTCAGAACGTAGAGTTGGCCATATTGACAAACATCCCAAATAGTCTTGCCAGTCGGATTTTCGTAGTACATTGAAATGCTGCTACATTCGAAGATGAACAACATAGAATTTGTATTTACTTCGTTGGATAATGTATGAAAATGCAGTGGTCAAAACTCGGGGCGGATAAAAAAACTCGTCTTACACTTTTTCTTTTTTTTTTCAATTTATTTACTGACGCAGAGGTTTTGGCACCAATATTTATCTTTGTGCCTGCAAAGCATGCCTGTGTAGCGCTACATATATTCGACGGCAGAAGTTAGTTGTGGCGGCACCTACCAACATTTTTCAGAACTTCCGCTTACTTTGCACTTGATTCTAAGCCGCAGGCAGTTTTTTGGATTAGAAAAACCGGAAAAAAGTGCGGCTTAGATTCGAGTAAATACGGTACCTTCTCTCGCCCTCCTGAAAGTCCTCGCCACGTAAACACGATGAGCAAATAGACTGGTACGGATTCTTTTACTGAACCTGAACACTGTGTATTAATTACAAGCCGATACTGCTTTCCGATCCCGACTACATCTCCGGGAGCACGTACAGATGTGCGGCCCTTTACCTGCATAACATGTAAACTGTTAAACTGGAACGTCCCATACACTACGGTACAGTGCAAATAAAGTGGGATGGACCACTTTTGAAATTCATTTCTTTTTCGATCTAAATCAGTTGGAACTACACTTCATAGCATCAGTTTTCTGGATACATTTTTACAAGAGCAAGATAAGTTTCAGATTTTGCCAAAACTGAGTGCAACATGTAACTACAGGCAAGAGGACAGCCAGTGTCCTGACTTTGCTGTGTTCCAACTCAACATTCAAAAACTAGCTGCAAGCACTCTGTCGATACCTAACCGATTCCCTCTGGCTGAAATTTCTTTGATTCTGTTAAGTAAATTTTGTGCATATTGGAAAATAATAAAAACTGCTTGAAAATTCATGCTTCCATCCATACATTTTTAAAATATATTTCTTGATCTGTTGTGGCAAATGATTATACTTTTTGATTTTTGTTTTCCCCATTAGATACTACAGCTAACGTCGTTAGTGGACAGTCAGAGCCAGCTTTTATTTGAATTGAGATAATTGCTCACAGAAGCCATCTTTCACAAACCATAATTGCACCAAATCCACAATATGAGAGCACTGAACTATTCTACTATGTGCATCACAGAAACAGACATTCGTAACAATTGAGCTATATCGAACAATGCAGGAAGTCAAAATATCTTGCGTCAGGTACCCTGTTTCTCATACAAAACCTTATTATGACAATACAAATAATTTAAAGCAATGGATTAATGTGTGTGTACACATACACACACACACAGCCTGGATAAAAATTTAACTACAGATTCACATTACACATATCAAGTGCTACTTAATGGTAACATAAAATTTTAATTTTTGGGAAAATATAAGAGGTGATTAAAAGGTTTACATTTTAGGGTGTTGCTACAGCATACACGCAATGCACCTCAACTCCAAAGTCGGTATATGAGCACCGACACGTAAGCAACGGAGTAGTGCAGCATTTGAGCCTTTCTGATTTGTGTGTGGTAAATCTGGAAATGTGAGCTGTGCCAACATTATTACCAAATGGCTCCAAACACGATCAGTGTGTGCTTATTCGTACATCCGTCAGAGAACGAAGAATGTGTGCGGTGCAGCACTTCTGTCGAAAGCTACCACTGCGGAACGGCAAGCCGAGTTCCGCGCCGGTCGCAATTTGACACGAGGTGCCGGTCAATCTGCCTCTGCAGTGCTGACGTACACTGGATTACCAGCAGCACAGTATCGCAGCATGCTGCTGGAAGAGGCAAAGTAACATGGTGCAATCCACTCGTAAAGCAGAACATTGTATAGTGAATTGTTTCTGGCAGCAGCAGAAAAGTTGCAACTCTGCCCATACAGACGGCTTCCACAGCTATCAGGAATGGCCCAATACAGATGCAATGCTTAGAAAAGTCAACCAGAACCGTGGGTCAGGGGAGACTTACTGGTAAGTCCTGTAAATAAAGTCTCCACACTCTTCACTCCATTCTATTGAAAACTGTTGCAAGTGATAGCAGAATAATGCGAGTGACTTTGGAAATTTAACCATTCATAACATCACTTTCTTTACATGTTCCGTGCCATAAAGTTTAGCACAAAGCCCTCCTTCATGTAGAGAACAATGAATTCGAACGGTGGATCATTGTAATTTTTGCTCTTTCATTGCCAACTAAATCTGTAGATTATTTCTGCACAATATTATAATGTCGCTTCATAGCAAATCTGCAACACTCAATGCTTAAGCAAATTGCAACATCTCGTCCTTCCCTGGTATCGTTGCCAGTCATTTTAAAGGGCTCGTAACAGTAGATAGCTAGACTGCCTGTTTTCTGCAAACAGCCACCTGACCTGTGAACGACCTCCGCCCCACAATTCTACCGAACTTCAGAGAGTCGTGCTGACCGGAACGAGCCACACCGGAGTACTAAGTGAAATGTCGCGCTGACAGCACGGGCCTCGGCCCGCCCGTGGTCCGCACACGTGAATTTCGGCACGCCGTGGATGGCTCCGTAACAGATGGTAGCTCTCGACGGTGCAGTTCTCCAGCCGATCACTGGTGGGTGGGCTGTCAGTACCAGACAGGCTGTGAGGGAAAACACTGTTACTCCGTCTGTCTGTAATTTTTCTTCTCCGAGTATTTTTTAATAGTAACGTAGCCATTTTGTATATCAGTGCAAGTCCGTTACCACGTGGAAGACCTAACTGGAGGTAGTGATAAATGTTTAAAATTACTTTACAGTTGAAAAATGATTCCTATCTGTAACTAAATATGAATTGGTGATATATGGGGTAATTTGTTGCAGTTTCATGATGGCTAGATGTTACAGTGTAACAACCTACCTTGTGTCACATGCATTTCTTGTAACACATTTTCCTTGTGAAGGCAATGTGAGAAATTTCAAAAAGAAGACAAAAAGCAACACAACACCGAAAGAAGTAAATCGTAATGAAATGAACACCCTCAGCTGCTTACAGGCGTTGACATACGTCAATGGGGACAGACGAAAATGTGCGCCCCGACCGGGAGTCGAACCCGGGATCTCCCGCTTACGTGGCAGACGCTCTATCCATCTGAGCCACCCAGGGCACAGAGGATAGCGCGACTGCAGGGATTTATCTCTGGCACGCCTCCCGCGAAACCCACATTCTCGACGTATTGTCCCGCACTACATTCGTAGTGGCCCCGCCCATTATACTCATCACTCGCGGCGCGCTGCCGATTCCCGTAAGAGTTCGGGCACTGTTTGTGTATTCGCACAGAAGAAGTGGCCGAAAGAACAGATACCATCTTAGTACATATACTGAAAGTAGTGGCAAACAAAGTAATGTCAGCTTACCAGTAATGTGGGGTGTGCGAGTAGACCACCACCTACGGGTACACCCCAGGTAATGGTGTAACAGACAAAAAGGCTACTCACATCGAGAAGCACAATCGCAAACACTGCTTGACGTCCGAAATGAACCACACGAAAGGTGGTCACCCTTTACAACCACTCGATTTAAATAATCGGACCTTCAGTCCGGGTGTTACAATTGAACTGCGAAGAGATGTCCAGATCGAAGGACGAGTGCATTGCACGAACTGCCGAGAAGGAGTGCACCGACACCATCTGTCTTCGAGAACTCCACACGAATAACGCCAATGAACTCGATGACAGGCGGGTTCAAAGACAGCAACCTATGCCTCGTCTAGCACACACAGTTCGGCAATCTACGTAAAAGATAATCTGATTGCATTTTGTGCAGAGCCTGTGGTTTGTACTCAAGATGGCCTGGAAATCTTAAAACTCCAAAACATAACCACTGTTTTGTTATACAAATCTCCTAAAATAAGATGGCCCAACTGCAACATAACCACTGTGCCTCACCCTGCCGTATACACGGGCGAGTCGTATACGTCGACAACTTCGATGGCCGTCATACCTCCAGGGGATCACATCTAACGACAGAGACGGTGGTGAAATTGACGGAAGCTAGCGACCTGCAACTACTGTATGATGCCAAAGAAAGTAAAACTTTCCACTCGGCTAGGTGGCAGAAAAACCTCCGTTTCGTCAATAGAGACCAATCTGACAGCCCAATGCCCTCTTGCCATAAAGTGTTAAACAGTTTCCCCTAAGTCAGTGTAAGCCCGTCAGCCTCACGATACGTCTTCAAGTTCTAATCATTAAAACGGCCAAACTAAAATGATAGATTGTTAGAAAATCAAACTTCGACATGTTCTGTAAAGAGAGCAAATTGAACATTCAAATTGTTCCTTCTACTGCAGGAAACTAAGACATTTGTAGCCATCCCGAAAGACGCAGCCGAGAAGAACATACCTCGGAGTTTTCGTAACGATTATATATTGGGTCGGTTGAGGGATACAGAAGTATTGCTAAACAGATATGAAGAAACTGGAGATCCTCTGATTGGAAACCAAATAATAGAGTTATTAAATTCCACCAGAGCACAGAGGTGGCAACGGACTACAGAAGAAATAAACTTTGCACACTCCAGTAGGAAGAGGTGGAGCCTCCTCAGGTATTTGGGCGCTGGTGCTCCCCCCACTGGAGAAGACAGATAACAACCAAATTGTCGATTGCCTCGTGGAAATTTCAAAATCTTCATCTTCAGAAACACATTCACCAAGATAATAAAAAAAGGGCAGTAACTCCAACAGCTCATTCACTCCCACACAATTCACAACAGTCACAGGCATTCCCAACGGAAACCCTAAATTCAGCTCTGAAGCAAATTAAACACAGAAAGGTGCCTGGCCCAGATGGTGTGTTCCCTGAGTTCTTGAAAAATCTAGGTCGGTCCACGAAACAGTTGCTGCTGAATTTTTACGAGATCCTCCAGTCCGGTGACATCCCCAATGATTTTAGGAAATCCTGAATCCTTACTGTTCTCAAACTGGGAAAGCCATCAGATAGTCCGTAGAGCTATCGGCCCATCACATTTAATCATGTGCTATAAACTCCTAGAGAGATTATTACAGAACAGAATTTCCTCTACAATCGATAAATTAATCATTCCACGACAGGCCGACTTTAGTTGCTGATGCTGTGCCGACTGTGTTCTGGCGCTAACCTCATTTATAAAAGCTCGTTTTCAAAAAGGTCTTCAAACCGGATGCGCATTTATAGATTTACCCTCAGCATATGACATTATCTCAAAAAAGGAGATAATATATGTAGAAACTACGAGGGCTATCCACAAAGTACATTATGTTTCGTTTGTGTCTGTTAGGGGTGGGGCTATCGCGGCCATCTAGGCGTCACGGCATTCCGCCGCTCAGTCGGCATCCTGCCGTGCTAGTGAGAGGTTCGTGCTGTACTCCGTCGAGTTACTGTGACAGTTTGAAATGTCAGCATTAATTGAAAATGCCGCGAAGTGTGAAGTGCATGCTGTAATAAGATTTCTGACTGCAAAAAACTTTACACCGATAGAAATCTATCGGCAGCTTTGTGAAGTGTATGGGGACAACATAATCACTGAAGGGGGAGTGTGTCAATGGGTCATAAAACTTAAAAATGGCCGAACTAATGTTCACGACGAAGAGCGAAGTGGAAGACCCAGCATAGTGACTGCCAAACTTGTCGAAAAAGTCAATGCCGCAGTCCGTGAAAACCGTAATTTCACAATAACGGAACTCTCTATGAGTTTTCCACAAATTTCACGAAGTTTGTTCCACGAAATCATTACCGAAAAGCTCGGTTACCACAAGTTTTGTGCAAGATGGATACCAAAAATCTTGACAGAGATTCACAAAAATCAGCGGGTGGCTGCAGCGTTATGTTTTTGGACGCTTACGAGAAAGATGACGACTCATTACTCGATCGCATCGTTACTGGTGACGAAACGTGGTTTAAGCGTGTGAACTGCGGACAAAATTGCAGTCAATGCAGTGGGGGCACACAAATTCCCCCCAAAAACCCAAGAAATGCGTGCAGACAATGTCGGCAAGGAAGGTGATGGCGACTGTCTTTTGGGACAGAAAAGGTGTGATTTTTGTGGATTTCCTGGAAAGAGGCACTACAATAAACTCTCAAAGGTATTGCCAAACTTTGCACAACCTCAGAAGAGCAATACAAAACAAGCGCAGGGGAAAGTCGGGCTCAAAGATCTTGCCGATTCACGACAACGCTCGGACCCACACGGCAAATGCCACTCGTGAAGTTCTCGAATCTTTTAAGTGGGAGTTGGTTACTCATCCGCCATACAGTCCCGACCTGGCACCGAGCGACTTCCACTTATTCCCAGCAATGAAGAAGTGGTTGGCTATGCAGCGTTTTGAGGACGACGCACAGCTTCAAGAAGAGGTAACCACGTGGTTGAAGGAGCAGGCGGCCGAATTTTACGACGAAGGAATTTCCGAGCTCGTCCATCGCTACGATAAGTGCCTTAATTTAAATGACAACTACGTAGAAAAGTAGTATTTAAGTGTGGCTTTCATCTGTATATAATAAAAAAAAAATTCCAATACTTTATTTATTTTTAATTCCAAAACGTAATGTACTTTGTGGATAGCCCTCGTATAACACACAATTCCGTGTAAAAAGATCACCAGATTAATCCAGAATATGCTTAGTACTAGAAGAATGACAGTACATGTTAATGAAAGAGCCAGATCTACCCGTACACTAAAAAATGGCCTTCCCTAGGGGCCAGTCCCGCACCACTTCTTCTACCGCATACGACATCAACAGAATTTATCTATGTTGACAACATGGCACTGGAAAACCAACATCAAACATTGGAGGAAGGACGTGATCAACTACAAGACGACTTAGAAATAATGCACAAAATACCAAATGAAATGGTGCCTCAAACCTAATCTTCCCATCTCAGCAATAAGTTGGCTTTCAAAATACTTGATTTTTACTTTGGCAGAGAAAGAGTATGGCACAACACTTGTCGCACATACCTAGGAGTCACTCTGGACAGATCACTGACTGACAAAAAGTGCCCACAAAATACAGTCTAGGAACAACATT
Organism: Schistocerca cancellata; assembly: GCF_023864275.1. NCBI lineage: Eukaryota > Metazoa > Arthropoda > Insecta > Orthoptera > Acrididae > Schistocerca > Schistocerca cancellata. Next base: position 146,729,025 of record NC_064636.1, on the reverse strand, counting down.
CTCGTGGGATGAAAATGGAAACATAATCTGAGCAGTTCTCTTAGGTTGTTCGCAGATGATGCTATAATTTACCGTCTAGTAAGGTCATCCGAAGACCAGTATCAGTTGAAAGCGATTTAGAAAAGATTGCTGTATGGTGTGGCAGGTGGCAGTTGACGCTAAATAACAAAAAGTGTGAGGTGATGCATGCGAGTTCCAAAAGAAATCCGTCGGAATTCGATTACTCGATAAATAGTACAATTCTCGAGGCTGTGAATTCAACTGAGTACCTGGGTGTTAAAATTATGAACAACTTCAGTTGGAAAGACCACATAGATAATATTCTGGGGAAGGCAAGCCAAAGGTTGCGTTTCATTGGCAGGACACTTGGAAGATGCAACAAGGCCACTAAATAGACAGATTACACTACACTCGTTCGTCCTATGTCAGAATATTGCTGCACGTTGTGGGATCCTTACCGGGTGGGATTGACGGAGAACGTCGAAAGGGTGCAAAAAAGGGCGGCTCGTTTTGTATTATCATGTAATAGGGAAGAGAGTGTGGCAGATATGATACGCGAGTTGGGACGGAAGTCATTAAAGCAAAGACATTTTTCGTCGCGGTGAGATCTATTTACGAAATTTCAGTCACCAACTCTCTCTTCTGAATGCGAAAATATTTTGTTGAGCCCAACCTACATAGGTAGGAATGATCATCAAAATAAAATAAGAGAAATCAGAGCTCGAACAGAAAGGTTTACGTGTTCGTTTTTCGGGAGTGAGTTGGTAGAGAGATAGTTTGATTGTGGTTCGATGAACCCTCTGCCAAGCACTTAAATGTGAATTGCAGTGTAGTCATGTAGATGTAGATGAGAAGTGCTACATTGGCCTTCAGCTATTCTACCATAGAATACTGCACTGCAGTGCGGTATAAGAGCCACCGTACCTATAAAGTCGACGTACAGCTAAATAGAGCAATGAGGATCGTGTCGGGTGCACTAAAATCCTCTCCCACTGTGTGGCTTCCGATCCTAGCCAATATCGCACCACCTCAACTCCGCAGGACAGCCACGGCTCGAGAAGAGTGGTTAATAGTTATCAGCATCGGCCAGGAAAACTACCGGCCATCCACAAAACTTCACAAGGTGCGGCACTTAAATCTGGACAAATGAAATAGTTTTTAAAAGCAAATTTATTAAAAAGAAAATACAAATGAAAATCCTTTTACATTTAAGTAGTGGTATCTTTCAAGAGTAACATTACTCGACGTAGCCCCCTTCAGCCACAATGTCCACCTCTAATCTCGTACCGAAGCGATCGCACGCACTCTTTAAAACAGCGCTGTCCGTATTCACCGACACTGCTTCAATAGCGGTGCGCAGAGATGTGAGATCAGGGTAGCCATCTTATCTGTAACTCTTTCGACATCGCTCGAAACGTAGTAATCGAGGGGGTCAAATACGTGCTATTCGGGTGCCAGAACTCCTCTGACCAGAACATGTCAACTTTATCCGAGAGCCAGTTTCGGACTAAATGGCTCTTATCAGCCAGCGCACTGTCCCGTTGAAAGACATATCTCCCAGAAGCCACAATTATCACCCACGGCTTCACAACATTCGTCAAGACTTCCAAATAAACTTCTTTCGTGACAGTTTGCCCTATTCGAAGAAATGTGGCGGCACAGTATCACCCTAACTTGACACGGCACCCAGACTTCTCCGAAGCACTATACTTGGCCACAATATAGTAAAAAAGTTGATCTCGGGTACCTGAAGGTTCAAACTCTTGCAGTGGGTCAACACCGAGGAGAAAGTCATCTGATAATCACAGTTCTTTGGTCGTACTACACACTCGTCCGTAACATCTCTGCCATTTTGAGGTTCTGACTGTCTACTCGACGACTACGGCTTTCCAGAAAGCCAATCGTGACCTCTGGCAGATCTATGATGTGGCGTGAAATTCAAATTGAAATTTGTCCGGGTTTAAGTCCTGCACCCTCCTCCACCAGATCGTCTTAGGTCTCGTCGCCCTATCAGGAGAACCCCAATTTGGAACACGACATTACTGCCAAATGGACTGAACGTGTTGCCAACAGTACAGAAAATAAGAAGGTGGACATTATCCCACGAGCAGCAGACAGAACTCTGGAAATGGATCCTCCCTGTCGAATATTGAACTGCCCGAAACAGTTTAGAGTAGGCACCGGTAGAAGTTTAGACATGCTGTTCAAATGGAGCACGGAAAGCTCACCAGAGTGCAACTGAGGAGCACCAAATCAGAGCACGGACCACAGCTAAATGAGTACCCCGGCAGATCATTCCCAGATGGCATCACAGAGCCGCACTCCGCATCTCCGGCAGAGTGATGCTTTGCTGTCTGATCTGGATATAACTGTTTATGTTAAAGTTTCTTGTTTACCCTTTTAATGCACCTGTTCAGACTATGTATATTTCATGCCCAAATGTCTACATTTTAACTGTCTTAACTGACTATACAGTATATCTGTAACTGTTCATTTTAAGTATCATATGTTTTAGGTAATATCTACATACTTAACATACATCTGCTTGGTGCTAGTCATTGTTGTTAGGTAATGTTTTGTCTTCTGTAATTTTTTTATTTCCATGTGAAAATATATGTGTAAAAACAAAACAGACTTTTCTATACTACTGACATCTAATCACTTGTAAGAGAAAAACAACAATAAATACTACAAAACTATTACATTTTTATCAATATGCAAAAGGCTACACTATGTGTAACAACTTACCCCACCCACTGTAAAATCGTGTTCCATTGGGCATGGCTGGAAATTGTGTCCAGTCAGTGATATTCCTGATTGCTGAGCATGAGGAAAAAAGTGAGGTGAATCTATAATAATGGTCTTGCATCATAATGTATTTCACATTAAAATAATTCTAAAACTTTCTTGTGCAAAAATCATTGAAAAACTACTCCCTTTCTCCTCTACTTGGCATTTCCCCTCATGAAAGCCAGAACTGGCCAGCCAGTCTACCTCCTTTATAATTGGAAGATGAAGCCTCTTTCTTCCACATATAACAGACAGGCGTGAATATTACCAAAATATTATTTTAATAAGTTTCAGTTGCAAATTACGGACACAAATTATTTACAGTATAAGGGAAAGACTCGTACAATACACCGTGGGGAAGGTGAGTTTCAGTTTGGGAGAAATGTAGGAACACACAAGTTAATACCGACCCCTTACTTTATCTCATAACCCAGGTTCAAGGAAGGCAATCTATTTTTATAGCATTTGTAGATTCTGAGCAAGCTTTTAATACTGTAGGCTGGAAAAAAACTCTTTAAAATTCTGATGGCAGCAGTGCTAAAATACAGCAAGCACAGTGTTAGGCCTTTGATTGTGTAAATCATGGAATTCTTTTAGATAAGCTAAATCATTATGGTTTGAGGGGCCAGTGCACAAATGGTTTAATTCATACTTAACTGGTAGAATGCAGGAAGTTGAAGTAAGTGGTTCGTGCAATGTTAAAACAACAGCTGATTCCTCAAACTGGGGGCCTATCAAGTATGGGGTCCCACAGGGTTCAGTCTTAGGTCCTTCACTGTTCTTGATATACATTAATGACTTACCATTCCACATTGATGAAGATGCAAAGTTAGTTCTTTTTGTTGATGATACAAGTATAGTAATAACATCCAAAAACGAAGAACTAAGTGATGTAATTGTAAATGATGTTTTTCACAAAATGATTAAGTGGTTCTCAGCAAATGGACTCTCTTTAAATTTTGATAAAACACAGTATATACAGTTCTGTACAGTAAATGGCACAACTCCAGTAATAAATATAGACTTTGAACAGAAGTCTGTAGCTAAGGTAGTATTTTCAAATTTTTTAGGTGTGTCCATTGATGAGAGGTTAAACTGGAAGCAACACATTGATGGTCTGCTGAAACGTCTGAGTTCAGCTACGTATGCTATTAGGGTTATTGCAAATTTTGGTGATAAGAATCTCAGTAAATTAGCTTACTGTGCCTACTTTCATTCACTGCTATCGTATGGCATCATATTCTGGAGTAATTCATCGTTGAGTAGAAAAGTTTTCATTGCTCAAAAACGTGTAATCAGAATAATTGCTGGAGCCCACCCACGGTCATCCTGCAGACATCTATTTAAGGATCTAGGGATCCTCACAGTAACTTCACAGTATATATATTCACTTATGAAATTTGTTGTTAATAATCCAACCCAGTTCAATAGTAATAGCAGTGTGCATAGGTATTACACCAGGAGAAAGGATGATCTTCACTATGCAGGGTTAAATCTGACTTTGGCACAGAAAGGGGTAAATTATGCTGCCACAAAAGTCTTTGGTCACCTACCAAACAGCATCAAAAGCCTGACAGATATACAACTAACATTTAAAAATAAATTAAAAGAATTTATAGATGACAACTCCTTCTACTCACTGGCTGAATTTTTAGATATAAATTAAGGGGGAACAACAACAACAACAACAACAACAACAACAACAACAACTTAAACATTAGTGTCATGCAATATTTTGTGTAATGTAATATCTTGTACAGACATCTTTTATTAACCTGACACGTTCCACATCATTACAAAGTGTCGTATTCATGATCTATGGAACAAGTATTAATCTAATCAAATCTAATCTAATCTACTTACAACTTGTACAGAAACCAGACTACAGTTGAGACTGAAAGTGAAAGAGCATAAAAAGGGAGCAGTGGTTGAGAAGGAAGTGAGACGCGATTGTAGCCTTTTCCTGGTGTTATTCAATCTGTACACTGAATAAGCAGAACAGAAACCTGTGGAGAAATATGGAAAAGGAAATAAAATTTAGAGAGAAGAAATAAAAGCTTGGGATGTCTATTGAGGACATTGTAATTCTGTCACACAGGGCAAAGGACATGAGATAAAACTGACAAAAGCAAAACGAGGGTAACGGAAAGTCGGCAAATTCAACTGGCAGCGCTGAGTAAATTACATTAGGAAATGAGGGACTACAAGAAGCAGACGAGTTTTGATATCTGAGCAGCAAAGTAACTGACGACGATCACAGCAATGAGAATATAGAGAGTACAATGAACAGAAATTTGTTGCAGTGTTATGACGCCTTTGGAGAAGGAATTTGTCTGGAAAGTAGCCCGTACAGGTGTGAAACACGAGTGATAAGCAGTTCAGACAAGAAGGGAATAGTGTGGTATAGAAGAATGCTAAAGATTAGATGGGTACATCACAAAACTAATGAAGAGGTATTGAATAGAACTCCGAAGAAAATTAGTTTACGGCAGAATTGGAGAAAAGAAAGGATCGATCGATAAGACACATCTTAAGGCATCACTAAATTGTCGGTTTGGAAATGCAGGAAACTGTGTGGTACAAAACTGTAGATGGCAACAAAGGTATGAATACAGTAAGCAGGTTCAGAAGGAAGAATAGTTATACAGGGAGGAGGACGCCTGCAGAGACAGCTGCATCAAACCTGTCTTCAGATCAAAGACAAGGATAACAACAACAAACATAGCAAACTTTTACACAAAGATACTTCTGCTAAGGGTAACCAAAGCAACAAGCACGCTCATGTTGTCTTCCTACCTTTTGTCGCGCATTTTCGGGTAGCCCAGTCTTCATTCTTACACAGTTCTGCTCCTGTAACATAAACAGAAATTACTGTTCTTCCATCTAAGCAAAGTAGCCAGGACAAAATCTTTAATACATTACTGTTTTCTGTGTGCTAATGGATCAGATCCGACAACAGTATCTAAGAGTCACAATGAGCAATGGACAAATACACTTCCGCTGCCACAGAGACCAGAAATAATGAGGTGTATGACTATAAATTATTAACTGGATAAGTTTATCATTCCATGGGGTCAATTTAATACAGGGTGATTCAAAAAGAATACCACAACTTTAAAAATGTGTATTTAATGAAAGAAACATAATATAACCTTCTATTATACATCATTACAAAGAGTATTTAAAAAGGTTTTTTTTTTTCACTCAAAAACAAGTTCAGAGATGTTCAATATGGCCCCCTCCAGACACAAGAGCAATATCAACCCGATACTCCAACTCGTTCCACACTCTCTGTAGCATATCAGGCGTAACAGTTTGGATAGCTGCTGTTATTTCTCGTTTCAAATCATCAATGGTGGCTGGGAGAGGTGGCCGAAACACCATATCCTTAACATACCCCCATAAGAAAAAATCGCAGGGGGTAAGATCAGGGCTTCTTGGAGGCCAGTGATGAAGTGCTCTGTCACGGGCTGCCTGGCGGCCGATCCATCGCCTCGGGTAGTTGCTTGAACCAATTTCAGACGATAAGGTTTCATAACTAACCTTTTTCGTAGGACTCTCCATACAGTTGATTGTGGAATTTGCAGCTCTCTGCTAGCTCTGCGAGTCGATTTTCCAGGGCTGCGAACAAATGCTTGCTGGATGCGTGCTACATTTTCATCACTCGTTCTCGGCCATCCAGAACTTTTCCCTTTGCACAAACACCCATTCTCTGTAAACTGTTTATACCAACATTTAATACACCACCTATCTGGAGGTTTAACACCATACTTCGTTCGAAATGCACGCTGAACAACTGTCGTCGATTCACTTCTGCCGTACTCAATAACACAAAAAGCTTTCTGTTGAGCGGTCGGCATCTTAGCATCAACTGACGCTGACGCCTAGTCAACAGCGCCTCAAGCAAACAAATGTACAACTAAATGAAACTTTATAGGTCCCTTAATTCGCCGACAGATGGTGCTAAGCTCTGCCTTTTGTCGTAGCAGAGTTTTAAATTCCTAAAGTTGTGATATTCTTTTTGAATCACCCTGTATTGTTAGAAGCCTCCACAGATATGGATATTGATCTGTAAGTAATATGTATGAGAACTCCAAGTACAGAATCACAGCTTTTAGGGGGCAGGGGGCTCATTTTTCAGATCCGACCAGTGGCCACTTGTACAGCCATTAAAATATCTGGGTTACTGTAGTTACGTTATAATATTATGAAAAGGAAAGTTGCTACTCATAGCATAGCAGAGGTGCTGAGACGCTGATACGCAAACAAAAAGACTGTCACAGATAAAGATTTCGACCAGTAAGGCCTTCCTCAAAACTAGACAACACACACGTGCCCCCCCCCCCCCCCCCACACACACACACAAATGCAACTCACCCACACATGACTAGTCTCAGGCAACGAAGGCCACATTGTGAGCAGGAGCACTAGGGCAGGATGGGAGTGCCGATTGGGTGCAGGTAGTAGGAGGCGGGGGTGGGGAGGGGAGGAGGAGGAGGAGGGGACAGAAGGGTAGGGGTGGCGGACAGCGAAGTACTGCAGGTCAGACAGACGGCAGGCAAGACGTGCGGAGGTGTAGCGGAAAAGAAGAGACGTAGAACGACTGGGTGCGATGGTGGAATGAGGGCTGGGTAGTGCTGGAATGGGAACAGGGAAGGGGCCGGATGGGTGAGGACAGTGACTACATCTACATTTATACTCCGCAAGCCACCCAACGGTGTGTGGCGGAGGGCACTTTACGTGCCACTGTCATTACCTCCCTTTCCTGTTCCAGTCGCGTATGGTTCGCGGGAAGAACGACTGTCTGAAAGCCTCTGTGCGCGCTCTAATCTCTCTAATTTTACATTCGTGATCTCCTCGGGAGGTATAAGTAGGGGGAAGCAATATATTCGATACCTCATCCAGAAACGCACCCTCTCGAAACCTGGCGAGCAAGCTACACCGCGAAGCAGAGCGCCTCTCTTGCAGAGTCCGCCACTTGAGTTTGTTAAACATCTGCGTAACGCTATCACGGTTACCAAATAACCCTGTGACGAAACGCGCCGCTCTTCTTTGAATCTTCTCTATCTCCTCCGTCAACCCGATCTGGTACGGATCCCACACTGATGAGCAATACTCAAGTATAGGTCGAACGAGTGTTTTGTAAGCCACCTCCTTTGTTGATGGACTACATTTTCTAAGGACTCTCCCAATGAATCTCAACCTGGTACCCGCCTTACCAACAATTAATTTTATATGATCATTCCACTTCAAATCGTTCCGCACGCATACTCCCAGATATTTTACAGAAGTAACTGCTACCAGTGTTTGTTCCGCTATCATATAATCATACAATAAAGGATCCTTCTTTCTATGTATTCGCAATACATTACATTTGTCTATGTTAAGGGTCAGTTGCCACTCCCTGCACCAAGTGCCTATCCGCTGCAGATCTTCCTGCATTTCGCTACAATTTTCTAATGCTGCAACTTCTCTGTATACTACAGCATCATCCGCGAAAAGCCGCATGGAACTTCCGACACTATCTACTAGGTCATTTATATATATTGTGAAAAGCAATGGTCCCATAACACTCCCCTGTGGCACACCAGAGGTTACTTTAACGTCTGTAGACGTCTCTCCGTTGATAACAACATGCTGCGTTCTGTTTGCTAAAAACTCTTCAATCCAGCCACACAGCTGGTCTGATATTCCGTAGGCTCTTACTTTGTTTATCAGGCGACAGTGCGGAACTGTATCGAACGCCTTCCGGAAGTCAAGAAAAATAGCATCTACCTGGGAGCCTGTATCTAATATTTTCTGGGTCTCATGAACAAATACAGCGAGTTGGGTCTCACACGATCGCTGTTTCCGGAATCCATGTTGATTCCTACATAGTAGATTCTGAGTTTCCAAAAACGACATGATATTCGAGCAAAAAACATGTTCTAAAATTCTACAACAGATCGACGTCAGAGATATAGGTCTATAGTTTTGCGCATCTGCTCGACGACCCTTCTTGAAGACTGGGACTACCTGTGCTCTTTTCCAATCATTTGGAACCTTCCGTTCCTCTAGAGACTTGCGGTACACGGCTGTTAGAAGGGGGGCAAGTTCTTTCGCATACTCTGTGTAGAATCGAATTGGTATCCCGTCAGGTCCAGTGGACTTTCCTCTGTTGAGTGATTCCAGTTGCTTTTCTATTCCTTGGACATTTATTTCGATGTCAGCCATTTTTTCGTTTGTGCGAGGATTTAGAGAAGGAACTGCAGTGCGGTCTTCCTCTGTGAAACAGCTTTGGAAAAAGGTGTTTAGTATTTCAGCTTTACGCTTGTCATCCTCTGTTTCAATGCCATCATCATCCCGGAGTGTCTGGATATGCTGTTTCGAGCCACTTACTGATTTAACGTAAGACCAGAACTTCCTAGGATTTTCTGTCAAGTCGGTACATAGAATTTTACTTTCGAATTCACCGAACGCTTCACGCATAGCCCTCCTTACGCTAACTTTGACATCGTTTAGCTTCTGTTTGTCTGAGAGGTTTTGGCTGCGTTTAAACTTGCAGTGAAGCTCTCTTTGCTTTCGCAGTAGTTTCCTAACTTTGTTGTTGTACCACGGTGGGTTTTTCCCGTCCCTCACAGTTTTACTCGGCACGTACCTGTCTAAAACGCATTTTACGATTGCCTTGAACTTTTTCCATAAACACTCAACATTGTCAGTGTCGGAACAGAAATTTTCGTTTTGATCTGTTAGGTAGTCTGAAATCTGCCTTCTATTACTCTTGCTAAACAGATAAACCTTCCGCCCTTTTTTTATATTCCTATTAACTTCCAAATTCAGGGATGCTGCAACGGCCTTATGATCCCTGATTCCCTGTTCTGCACTTACAGAGTCAAAAAGTTCGGGTCTGTTTGTTACCAGTAGGTCCAAGATGTTATCTCCACGAGTCGGTTCTCTGTTTAATTGCTCGAGGTAATTTTCGGATAGTGCACTCAGTATAATGTCACTCGATGCTCTGTCCCTACCACCCGTCCTAAACATCTGAGTGTCCCAGTCTATATCTGGTAAATTGAAATCTCCACCTAAGACTATAACATGCTGAGAAAATTTATGTGAAATGTATTCCAAATTTTCTCTCAGTTGTTCTGCCACTAATGCTGCTGAGTCGGGGGGTCGGTAAAAGGAGCCAATTATTAACCTAGCTCGGTTGTTGAGTGTAACCTCCACCCATAATAATTCACAGGAACTATCCACTTCTACTTCACTACAGGATAAACTACTACTAACAGCGACGAACACTCCACCACCGGTTGCATGCAATCTATCCTTTCTAAACACCGTCTGTACCTTTGTAAAAATTTCGGCAGAATTTATCTCTGGCTTCAGCCAGCTTTCTGTACCTATAACGATTTCAGCTTCAGTGCTTTCTATCAGCGCTTGAAGTTCCGGTACTTTACCAACGCAGCTTCGACAGTTTACAACTACAATACCGATTGCTGCTTGGTCCCCGCATGTTCTGACTTTGCCCCGCACCCGTTGAGGCTGTTGCCCTTTCTGTACTTGCCCGAGGCCATCTAACCTAAAAAACCGCCCAGCCCACGCCACACAACCCCTGCTACCCGTGTAGCCGCTTGTTGCGTGTAGTGGACTCCTGACCTATCCAGCGGAACCCGAAACCCCACCACCCTATGGCGCAAGTCGAGGAATCTGCAGCCCACAAGGTCGCAGAACCGTCTCAGCCTCTGATTCAGACCCTCCACTCGGCTCTGTACCAAAGGTCCGCAGTCAGTCCTGTCGACGATGCTGCAGATGGTGAGCTCTGCTTTCATCCCGTTAGCGAGACTGGCAGTCTTCACCAAATCAGATAGCCGCCGGAAGCCAGAGAGGATTTCCTCCGATCCATAGCGACACACATCATTGGTGCCGACATGAGCGACCACCTGCAGATGGGTGCACCCTGTACCCTTCATGGCATCCGGAAGGACCCTTTCCACATCTGGAATGACTCCCCCCGGTATGCACACGGAGTGCACTTTGGTCTTCTTCCCCTCCCTTGCTGCCATATCCCTAAGGGGCCCCATTACGCGCCTGACGTTGGAGCTCCCAACTACCAGTAAGCCCACCCTCTGCGACCGCCCGGATCTTGCAGACTGAGGGGCAACCTCTGGAACAGGACAGGCAGCCATGTCAGGCCGAAGATCAGTATCAGCCTGAGTATCAGCCAGAGACAGAGCCTGAAACCGGTTCGTCAGACAAACTGGAGAGGCCTTCCGTTCAGCCCTCCGGAATGTCTTTCGCCCCCTGCCACACCTTGAGACGACCTCCCACTCTACCACAGGTGAGGGATCAGCCTCAATGCGGGCAGTATCCCGGGCAACCACAGCCGTAGCCCGATCGGGGGATGCGTGGGACGAGCTGGCCGTCCCCGACAAACTCCCATCCGGACCCCCACAGTGATGCCCATTGGCAACAGCCTCAAGCTGTGTGACCGAAGCCAACACTGCCTGGAGCTGGGAGCGAAGGGATGCCAACTCAGCCTGCATCCGAACACAGCAGTTGCAGTCCCTATCCATGCTAAAAACTTGTGCAAAGAACGTCTGAACTAATCTACACAGAGCGAAAACAAATTGACACAAAATTTAAACGGTTATTAAAATACGAGATTGCCTAGTAAATGCAGTAACTTGTGCACTGCTGACACACTGCTCGGCGGCGGAAGGAGACTACGCGAATTTACACTATTCAGGTACTAAAACGCGATGCTACAACTCTCAAATACTATAATACGCCCGAAATTTATGAATTTAACAATGCAAGTACCAAAAACACGCAAATAAATTAAGAATTAAACTATGTAACAAATGAGTGAGCTAGGAGTATACGAGTTGCTGCTGCAGCTGCTTATCCAACGGCGGCAGGGAGCACACGAAGTTTAAAGCCAGAAGGTTATGGGAACACAGAATGTATTGCAGGAAAAGTTCCAACCAGTGTAATTCACAAAGCTGGTGTTGGTGTTAAGGGTCAGTGTGGCACAGGCTGTGAAGCAGTCACTGACACGAAGGATGTCACGTTTGGCAGTGTGCTCGGCAACATCAGGGTCCACTCGTTCCTCGGCCACAGTTTGTCGGTGGCCATTCGTGCGGACAGACAGCTTGTCGGTTGACGTGCCTAAATAGAATGCAGCACAGTGGTTGCAGCTTAGCTTGTAGGCCACTGGTTTCACAGGTAGCCCTGCCTTTGATGGGATAGGTGATAACTGTGACAAGACTCGAGTAGGTAGTGGTGGGAAGATGTACGGGACAGGTCTCGCATCCGGGCCTATTACAGGGGTACGAGCCATCGGGTAAGGGATCGGGAGCAGGGACTGCGTAGGGACGGACGAGTATGAAGTTAGGTGGACGGAGGAATACCACTGTGGGAAGGGTGGGCAGGACATCTCTCACTTCAGGGCTTGATGAGAGGTAGTCCAAACCCAGGAATAGAATGTAATTCAGTTGCTCCATTCCTCGGTGGTACTGAACCTTTCCTACAGAAGCCGCAGCCCCACAGAAGTATCAGTCCGTTACATAGGCCTCACCTTTTGTCCCACTCTCAAATTCAACCGTGCAGGACTTCTAAAGGACCTTCTCTCCTTCTCCCAGTTCCTACAGTAGAAACAAGTTTTTGACACCAGCCCTACCATCAGATTCAACCAAACACCAATGCTGAACCCGAATCCCTCAACGTGCAAACTAACCTTACATCTGCAGAAAAGAACCGCAGTCCACTATCCAAAAACTGATTCCGACCTTATAATCCTGTCTGTGGACAAAGACTCCACCACTGTTGTTTTGAACTGCAACGATTATCTGGCAGAAGGACTCTGCCAGCTGTCGGATACTTCTACGTACAAATCTTCCCACAGTGACCCCGTTACAGAAATCCATTAGAATCTCCCATCACTCCTCAAATCCTTTGGCCCATCCCAGAACCTCTCCCCGGAGTCCATCTCTCTGCTCACCCTTTCCACTCCCTGCACTCCTAAATGCTTCCTAAAGCCCACAAACCCAACCACCTAGGATGCCCCAATGTGGCCTGTTGCTGTGCCCCCACTGAGAGAATCTCTGCTCTCGTAGACTGACACCTTCACCCTCCTATATAAAAGATACCGACCATTTCCTCCACCAACTCTCCACAGTTCCTGTCCCTTTACCACACTGTGCCCTGCTCGTCACTATCGATGCCACCTCCCTTTACACTAACATCCTCAATCCCCACGGTCCTACCGCTACTGAACGCTACCTTTCCCAATGCCCGACGGATTCCAAATTGACAACCTCCTTCCTAGTTGCCGTGACCAACTATATCCTCACCCACAATTACTCCTCCTTTGAAGGCATTACCTACAAACAAATATGGGGTACAGCTATGGACACCTGCATGGCACCATCCTATGTCAACCTATTCACGGGCCATTTAGAAGAGTCCTTCCTAAACACCCAGAATCCTAAAACCCTCACCTGATTCACATTCACTGATGACATCTTCACAATCTGGATCAAGGGTGAGGACACCCTATCCACATTCCTCCAGAACCTCGACAACTCTCCCATCAGCTTCACCTGGTCCTACTCGACCCAACAAGCCTCCTTCCTAGATGTTGCCCTTCACCTAAAAGATGGCTACATCAGTACCTCCAATCATATCAAACCTACTAACCACCAGCAATACCTCCACTTCGACAGCTGCCACCCATTCCGTACTGAGAAGTCCCTTCCGTACAGCCTAGCCGCCCGTGGTCATCGCATCTTCAGTGACGAGCAGACCCTCTCGAAATATACCGAGGGTCTCACTGAAGCCTTCACTGACCATAATTATCCTCCCGTCCTTGTACAAAAACAAATCTCCCGTGCCTTGTCTTTCCAGTCTCCAAACCACCTCCCAAAGTCCCACAGTCCGACCACAGAGGAGCATTCCCCTCGTAACTCAGTATCACCCCAGAACTGGAGCAACTCTATTACCTTCTCCGCCAGGGTTCTGCTACCTCCCATCTTGCCCTGAAATGAGAAATGTACTGCCCACTATCCTTCCCGCCCCTCCTACTGTGGTATTCTGCCGTCCACCGAACCTGCACAATATACTCGTCCGTCCTTACACGACCCCTGCTCCCGATCCCTTACCTCGTGGCTCAGACCCCTGTAATAGACCTAGATGCAAGACCTGTCCAGTACATCCTACTACCACCACCTACTCCAGTCCGGTCACTAACATCCCCTATCCCATCAGAGGCAGTGTGAAACCAGTCATATGGCCTACAAAATAAGCCGCAACCACTGTGCTGCATTCTATGTGGGCATAACAACCAACACGCTGTCTGTCTGCATGAATGGCCACAGTCAACTGTGGAAAGAAACAAGTGGGCCCTGATGTTGCTGAGCACACTGCCAAATATGACATTCTTCATCTCAATGACTGCTTCACAGCCTGTGCCATATGGACCCTTACCACCAACACCAGTTTTTCTGAACTGCACAGGTGGGAACTTTCTGGCTTCAACCTTTGTTAGTCACTGTCCTCACCCATCCAGCCCCTTCCCTGTTCCCATTCTAACACTACACAGCCGTCATTCCACCATCACACCAAGTCTTTTTATTTCTCCCCTTTTCCACTTCTCCCCCCCCCCACCTATCCCCTGCTGTCTGTGTAACCTGTGGCACTTACTGTCCACCACCCACCATACCATACTATACTACCCCTCCCCCTCCCCTACCTGCCTCGGCTCCCTCCTATCTGCACCCAATCGCCACGCCCATCATGCACTGGTGCTGCTGCTCGCAGCGTGGCCTCAGTTGCCTGAGACTACAAATGTGTGTGTGTGTGTGTGTGTGTGTGTGTGTGTGTGTGTGTGTGTGTGTGTGTGTGTATTTTTGACAAAGGCCTTACTGGCTGAAAGCTTTATCTGTGACAGTCTTTCTGTTGTGCTATCTGTGACTCAGCACCTCCACTATACAGTGAGTAGCAACTTTTGTTTTCATACTATTTTTACATTCCATACTGGATTTTCCACTGTTTGTAGTTATGTTACAGTATATTAAGCAAGGTTTGAACAACAAACCTGAGCTGGCACCCAAACAAATTGTGCGAGTTGATTAATTCCTTTCACAAAAGATTTTAATTGGGCTGAAATTAATGATCAGCTAATGACACCATTTGTATGCACACTGTTCAAATTTTACATAATCTACCACATTTTAATAACTCTGGACTGGAGTGAGGTTGATGGTTCGAATTTGGTCCACTGGTGTATCTGGCCTCGGTCTTCTAAGGTAAGTTTTAACAATTTCTAAGATCCTTCTTCTTATACATGTAACACACAAAACTCATGCATATGTGAACTGAATAAGTGGACACAGTCTAAAGTGAATCAAATAAAAAAATGCATTAATATGATAAAATCTGAAATTTCACTTTCCAAAATCTGGCTTCAACATAAACAAAAAACATATTTTTTATGTGCACTATTTCTATGTTTTTAACTTTTATGACTCAGTTCAAATTTTTGTAACAAGGTACAAAAGTACACATAATTAATGTCATTCTATTGTTTTGTTAAAGATTATTCACTGCCACTATATAAGAAACATTGTTTGAGAGACAATAAAAAATAACTATAGCGGATCAGTCATTGCCCGAGTCAACAAAAATCTACATTGGTTGCCAAGCTATGGCAGTCAAATGTCAAAATTATGGTAGAGCAGAAGTTGGGAATCAGAATAAAAATTGCTCCTATCGCAGCACAAAAAAAGACAAATATGTCCGAAGTACAGTTATCGAGGTAAAAGAAGCGCACCAGCTTTTGACTTACCTGGCACTTTCAAAGGTATTTCAATCAGAACATCCCAATATATTCACATTTTTTTTATAAGTTAGCCCTCCTTTCCCAGTGCAAGGTGTTGGCACGCCTCCATATCTACATCTACATGATTACTCTGCAATTCACATTTAAGTGCTTGGCAGAGGGTTCATCAAACCACAATCATACTATCTCCCTACCATTCCACTCCCGAACAGCGCGTGGGAAAAACAAACACCTAAACCTTTCTGTTCGAGCTCTGATTTCTCTTATTTTATTTTGATGATCATTCCTACCTATGTAGGCTGGGCTCAACAAAATATTTCCGCATTCGGAAGAGAAAGTTGGTGACTGAAATTTCATAAATAGATCTCGCCGCGACGAAAAACGTCTTTGCTTTAATGACTTCCATCCCAACTCACGTATCATATCTGCCACACTCTCTCCCCTATTACGTGATAATACAAAATGAGCTGCCCTTTTCTGCACCCTTTCGATGTCCTCCGTCAGTCCCACCTGGTAGGGATCCACACCGCGCAGCAATATTCTAACAAAGGACGAACGAGTGTAGTGTAAGCTGTCCCTTTAGTGGACTTCTTGGATCTTCTAAGTGTCCACAAAAAAAAATCTGTTTTGTGTATTATTGAAAAATGTAAAAAATGTTCATGAACTCTAGATTGGATAGGAGTGTGTGAGAGTGAGAGAGTTAGAATAAGAGAGAGAGAAAGAGAGAGAGAACTTATACGTAAAAAGGAAGTTCAATATATACTAATAGCAATGTGAAATGAAGATCTGTGAAGTATATGAAAGTTGGAAAATATGGTACACTGTACTGAGTGAAATTGTGGTATTTATCTGACCACATTATGTGCAAAAGTGTGGTACAGAACACTTCCTTTTTTTATATTTTTCGCAATACTGGCATCCTCACACCTCAGTTATACATTCTGCTCTGCAAGTACATCAATACCAAATCAACAGACTGAATGTGAAGATAATAATAGGAACAAAGATCAGACACACACACACACACACACACACACACACACACACACACACACACTGTCTTTACCACTTGATTAACAGGCATAAATTACTAGTACATAATATGCCATCAAACTCCTTCGTGTGTGACACCGTCCACGTCCCTGCATGCTGTTACATGGCCCATGCCTCACCACATGACAATTAGGAGCTCACATGGCAATGAGGAGCTAAAATAAATGTCATCGAGACAATTGTATCGTAAGTTCATGCAATCTTAAGTGAGTTGACTGAAAAGGGGGGCGGGGCAGCCGAGAGGGAGAGGAGAGTGAAATGTCCCATATATTCATATATGTTTTTAATATTTGGCATACATCTGGCTTTATAGTACATTTAACCAGTGACTGGACTTTTTTTGTTCTATTTAGTCTGTAATATAATTGGAGAAGGTACATTAAATGCGCTAAATAAATATTTGAGAGTGTTCCCATTAAGGAAAATTGAGCTGTTGCCTACAGGAAAGAGGAAAATAGACAAACAAAACCTGGCAAAGAAACAACAAAGAAGCAGTTGGTATAATCGCTAATGTGGGGCAAATTCAGTAGTTTTTGAGACAGTTTCAAAGGCACTGGCTTGCTATTAAGCCACTTTGCAATGCCTGTGACAGCTAAAATTTACTACAATAGACTCAGGAAAATGATATATATAAAAATCGGAGATAGTGGTGGCTGTCCCAGGTATCAAAATACGAACGCATCTGGGATGTGAGACTTGTCGCAAAAAAAATTAAAATGCCTCTTCATTTTTCTCTTCAAAGCACCTACGAAGAGAATATGTTTATAGTAGCTATGCAATGACTAGAGCTAGGATTTTTGAATATTTGTATGATAGTGCATATAAATGCATGTGTACAGGGTTATTGCATAGACAAATAACTTTTGCATATTTATCCATATATTTTACTTTTGCAGCAATGATTCTTGAAATGCACGTATTTCACCACAATAGTTTAAGAAGAAGAGTAAGACCTGAGCAAATTTCTCTTTTACTGCTCTGTTTGTGTAGAATTACTTCTCTGTCATATTTACAAATCCATAAAAAGGCACCTAAAAATGAGGCGAACATAGCAATCATATCTACATATATACTCCGCAATCCACCATACGGTGCATGGCGGCGGGTAATCAGCAATGAGTGGTTCCGGTACTATAAAAATATGTCTCTCGACAGCTTAACAAAACTGAATAGCGATCAACAATCATGCAGCAAACCTTTAAAGTTCGGTCCGCCATCGCGTCGTAAAAGTCAGTATGGTTTGTATTGTGTAACAAACGAAGTCACTGGCAGCAACAATGACATTTCCAAGAATGAAAAAGTTCCATTGTCAGCTACCTATAAATCGGTAACTAGTGTGCTGTTCTTCATGATTTCTGAAGGGTGTGCAGGAGGAGACCATATTACCACAATGCCAAAGGAGAAGAACAGTAAAGCTTATTTACTTCGACAGTGGATTGATGGAAAACCTACTCTAAAAACAGATGGAAATGTAGTATTACGCCAAGTGTGTGGGAAGCATGTAAGTTCTATTTTTGCTTTCTCAAAGTTAAAAATCAATGTGATTTTCGAGTTAGTTTTTTACTTAATGAAAATAAACTCACTTTATTTTTGCATTCTATGCAAGCAAAAAAGGAAACAATGGCAATGATAATTTTTCGAAAGATCTCTGCAAAGCTTTCGTTTCAGCCAACATCCCCTTCAATAAATTAAATAATGTAGAATTTGGAGGGTCCCTCGAAAAATATACCAAACAAAAAGTTCATGATGAATCAACAAGGAAAAATTATCTTGGAAAAGTTTATGAAGAGGTAAATTTAAACATTTATCTTACGAAATTTGTTTGCATGTCAGCTACCCCCCATATCCCCCACCCTCCATTTCAGTTTCATTAAAACTTTTCAGGTTTTTTTTTTTTAAGAATTTTAAATCTATTACACAAAAATATATTAAAATCGAAACATAAAATTTCGTATGGCCTGTAGTGTCAATGAGTTTACGGTCAAGAAACATTTTTAATATTTTTTGTTATACTTATCTCCCCCCCCCCCCCCCCCTATTTTACACTTGTGTTTCCCCCCCCCCCCCCCCCAAAGTGAGACCCATATTACCATGGCTGTTCTTTACAAATTTTCAATAAAATAATTCTTTTCAGGTCATACAAGAGATCAGTGATGATATTGGGGATTCAAACATGTGGTTATCAGTAGATGAAATGACTAACTCATGTGGGAGATATATTGCCAACGTTGTCGTTGGAAAAATGGCGGAATCTGAACCAGGAACACCTCATCTCATTGTCTCCAGAGTACTGGAAAAAACAAACCATTCTACTATTGCTAGGGTTGTTCGTGATGCATTACGCGTTATGTGGCACGCTAAAGAAAACGAGGAGAAACTGCTGGAGATAGTTACAGATGCAGCAGCATATATGATTAAGGCTGCTAAAGCTTTGCAGGTATTTTATCCCAAGGCAGTTCACATAACTTGTTTTGCACATGCTCTTCACCGACTGGCTGAAGAAATTCAAGCGTATTTTCCAGAAGTAAATGCCTTACTTTCCTCCGTGAAAAAAGTGTTTGTGAAGGCGCCATCAAGAGTAAAATTATTTACTGAAATGATGCCAGGTATTCGTTTAGACCCACAGCCGATCACCACAAGGTGGGGAACACGGATAGAAGCAGCTCTGTATCACAGTGAGCATTTAGAAGACGTGAAAAGGGTGATGGACAGAAAGAAGCAGCATGTATCCCAGCTGCAATTAGTGCTTGCAATGAGGAGAGTCTGCAGAGTAAATTAGCGTTTGTTTGGACCTATTTCAGTAAACTCCCAGCCACAATCACATGTATGGAAGAAAAAGCAATGCTTCTATTTTTTGCCCTTGAGGTCTACGAAACAGCTGTCGTCGGAGACATACCAGGAGGAATAGGAAAGTGTCTTCGCAACAGAATTGAGAAAACTGAAGCAAGGAATATTTCTTTGGGATGTGAATAAGGTGTTACAAGGAGAATGTGAAGAACAGCTTAATGTTTATTCTGTAAGTGACATAGCCTCTTTTCGGTACTGTCCTGTGACTTCCTGTGATGTAGAGAGATCTTTCTCTTCGTATAAAAACATTTTAAGTGACAGAAGGAAATCATTTCTTCCAGAAAACTGTGAAAAATATTTAACTGTTTATTGCAATAAAAGCAGCTGATGCTAAAATAGACTAAGAGAAAGAGACAAACAGACAGTAATAAATATTAACTTTGTTAATTAATATTTTAAGAATAATTGTATAATCAGATTACTTTAAGAGGATTAAAAGATGTGAGAAAGTTGAGATAATGAATTTTATTTATTATACATATTTTAAAGTTTTTAGAGCATAATTATCAGATTTTTAATGCATAGATGCATACATATATTCATACTTTTCAGTGCATATGATTCCGAGCCTACTAATGACATTCTCAATGTACAAGGCACTTTACAGACAAAACCACGGCATCCGGGACCATGTGACCAGGCTCGTTACGAATGTTGCCAACACAAAATCCGTTCTGCGCATCCGAAGCTTAATACAGAGATATTTCTACTCTGAGCGACTCCCACCACTTTACCACCTGCACTCCTACTCGTTACAGTTGACGCCACTTCTCTATGCACTGACAACTCTCATCTTCTGGTCTTGCCACAATTGAACACTACCTTTCCCAACATTCTGCAGACTCCAAACCCATTACCTCATTCCCCACTCACCTAATTAACTTTTTCTCCTTTGAAGGGAAGGTATACAAACAAATCCATAGGACAGCCACGAGCACCCGCATGGCACCCTCCTATACCAACCTATTTACGGGCCATCTAGAGGAGACCTTTCTACCCTCCCAAAACCGCTAACCCTCGGTCTGGTTCAGGTTCGTTCATAATATCTTCACAATTTGGACAGGGCAAAGACACACTATCTTCATTCCGTCACAATCTCAGCACCTTCTGTCCCATCCACTTCACTCGGTTCCCCTCAACCGAGTGTGCTACCTTTCTGGACATTAACCACCAACACACTGACGGCTCCATCCACCCTTCTGTCCACATTTAACACGCAAACTATCTACGGTATCTGTATTTTGATACGTGCCATCCCTTCCCACACCAAAGTAGCCCTCCCGTACAGTCTCGCACCCAGGGGAAGGCACATCTGCAGTGACACGAACTCCCTTTCCCAGTACGCCGAGGGTCTCACCGAGGCCTTCGCAGACGGGCAATACGCCCTAAACCTAGTCTACAGACGGACCTCCTGTGCCATTTCCCCTCACACACCCAATCCTCCCACCACCCCCAGGAATCACCCCAGGCTGAAACCACCGAATCACACCATTCACCAGATCTCCGATTACCTACCGTCGTGATGTGAAATGAGGGACATCCTACCCGAAATCCTTCCCGACCCTTCCTAAAGCGGTGTTACGTTGTCACCCAATCTCCACAACATCCTAGCCCATCCCCGTGCCACTCCCAATCCCGAACCCTCGCCACAGGCATTGTGTCGCTGTGGAAGACCCGGGTGCACGACTTGCCCTATCCGCCCGCCCAGCAATTCCTACTCCAGTCCTGTCACAGGCTTATCCTACACAGACGGGGGCTGGGCCACCTGTGAAAGCAGCACCTGTCACACCAGCTCTGCTGAAATCATTGCACAGGACGAACGGCTACTGCCAAACTGTG
The DNA here is from genome assembly GCF_023864275.1 of Schistocerca cancellata. NCBI lineage: Eukaryota > Metazoa > Arthropoda > Insecta > Orthoptera > Acrididae > Schistocerca > Schistocerca cancellata. The sequence continues at coordinate 146,707,679 of NC_064636.1, read as the reverse complement.
GCCCGCCCTGCAGCACAACACGCAGCCGAACGTAACACACTCGATTGCTACGACTGCTCCAAAAGCTGTGCCATCTGGATCCTCCCCTGCACCACTAGTTTTTCTGAACTGTGCAGATGGGAGTTATTCTTACAACAAATTCTGTGTTCCCGAATTTAGCCCCCTTCGACGTAATGTACTGTACCCTCCACCCGACAGTTTCGGCCGCCTCGTCCCACCGCCTCTTCCGTTTTCACGTTCCCCACCCTCTTCGTGTGCCGCCCTCTGCAGACGTAACTGCCCATCCTGTCCCCCTCCCTCCTCCTCTCCTTTCCTCTTCCGCGCCTCATTCCCCTAGCTCACGGACCTGCTCCTGGCAGACTCTATTGCCCCCAAACGGCGCTCTTCTGTCGCCCGACCTGTACTCTGCCGTCCCACCTCCTTCCCCGCCCCACTCCAGAAAGCTGTTCACGTGACAGCCACATTCCGATCGGAGCCGACAGGTGGTAGCGGTCTCGTGTACATGAGGTGTGCTCGATCGTGTGATCGTTTTTTTCTGCTGAGAAAGGCTTCGGGCAAAACTATAATGTGTAACAGTCTTTTCGTTGTGCCCGTCTGCAACTGGACACGTCACCTTTACGGTGAGTAGCAATCTATCCTCCTCTCAATATTGTCGATATTCTAACATTTCTTTTGCCCCGAGGTATATACTCGAATATTACGCTAGCTATTCGTTCGTCAGACGTCCTTCGAATGTGTTCGCACCATTTCTTTTTGTACTTCTCTACTTCGTGAAGTATGCTTCTGATGCACTATTCATTTCTAATTTCGTGGTCCTTTTTCGGATCTACGAGTTTGTGACCAGTTAGTCGTTGCTCCGAACTTCTTCCATTGACTGGTGGTTGGAGTCCTACTCTGATACCTACCCTGGAACTAGTGCTGCCATCACACTATAAACTTTTTGTACTATATCTTTCCTGAATTTCTTGAGGAGAGTGCGATTTAAAGTAGCTGCCGACTGTTAAAATTTTTGCAAATGAATTCTCGATCATTCAACATAATATATGAGATCTCACATCCTAGGTATTTAAAACTATTTATTTGTTCTAGCTGTTTATCGTCAGGTATTCCTTATTGTGGAATGCTATTATTTCAGATTTATGTTGAGAGACTGACATATTATAATCATTGGCAATGTCTAAAACTGCTCTCTCTAATTTATCTTATGAGTCTCCTAAAATTATCTGATCATCTGGAAACATGAGTATATTTATAAACATTATTATTAAGCTTATAATGGTGTACTACTTTATCCTGCCACCTCTTTTGTCTTGTATTTACCTATCAAATAATGTGGATGACAAATGACGCTATTGTCTCACTCCTTGAGAGATGGTTTTTGAAAACAGACTTCCTTTTTGTACTTTCATTTACTTGTGTATGTACGTATGTTGAATTACACTTATGAGTTGCTGAGGTATACCACTCTTTTCAAAAATTTCCCATAATTCAACTGCATTAACTTTCTCATAGTTAATAAGTGTTATTTACAAGTGATATTGCATTCTCTTGTGTATTTCAACAATGTGGCACATTGGAAAAACACTAAGTGAGATCTTTCCATACAAAACCCGCTCTGTTACAAAACATGCCTGAGAGTATCTTTAGTCTACTTGTTAGTTTTGCATATTCTTGTATCCATAGCTTAAGAGACTAATAGCTCAATAGCTGTCACACATCCTGTAGTCCCCTCTCTTAAGCTGGTATTACACGACATGCCTAACACGTACGAGTAAGGTGTAGATGGCCTGCCACCTATTGGCAGAATAGGTGAAGTTGTGATTTTAGCAGATGGTTCATCCACAGAGGAGAAATACGAACCATTCTATTCTTCCATGGGTCTGTACATGCACTGCAGAATCAAGCAGGCTTTCGGCATGTTATTGTGGTAGTAGATGGGCGTGAGCTATTGAGGACACTTTTGGCTATTGTGCAAGATGTTACATACATTTTTATATGGCAAATTTCTTATAAATACTGTAATAAAACAACTAAAAATGTCATTTTTGTGTTGCCACTGAGAAAAGCTGCAATCTAATGATAGCTTCTTATTTTAGAAATGGACTGCAACAAAGAAAGTTGAGCCATACTGCATGGAAAGAAATCTATATATGACACATTAGATACGCTGTACCATAATCAGATACGTCTACAAATGTTTAATTCTGAGTCTGTATGTTTTATGTAAATGTGCATATATGTTTAGTTTCGGTATGTGTAAGTATCACCTCGATTATACGATTGTTATGTTTCGTATTACACTATTAATATTCTCATATTACGGTGAAGTGCCAAAGAAACTGGTGCAGGCACTCAAATACAGAGTGATGTGAACAGGCAGAATACGGCGCTGCAGTTGCCAACACCAATATAATACAACAAGTCTCTGACGCAGTTGTTAGATCAGTTACTGTTCCTACAATGGGCAAGTGAGGTAGAATGTGGTGTTAAAGTCGACGCACGAGCGATGGGACACAGCATCTCCGAGGTAGCGACGAAGTGAGGATTTTGCCGTATGACCATTTCACGAGTGTACCGTAAACATCAGGAATCCAGTAAAACGTCAAATCTCCTACATTGTCGTGGCCAGAAAAAGATCCTGCAAGAATGGGACCAATGACAAGTGAAGAGAATCATTCAACATGACAGAAGTGCAACCCTTCTACAAATTGCTGCAGATTTCAATGCAGGGCCATCAAGAAGTTTGCAAACCATTCAAAGAAACATCATCCATATGGTAGCTTCCGGAGCCAAAGGCCCACTCGTGTACCCTCAATGACTGCACGAGACAAAGCGTTATGCCTTGGCTGAGCCCCGCAACACCGACATTGGACTGTTGATGACTGGAAACGTGTTCCCTCGTTGGACAAGTCTCATTTCAAATTGTATCGAGCGGATGGATCTGTACGGATGTGTATGGAGACAACCTGATGAATCCGTGGACCTTGCATGTCAGCAGGGAACTGTTTGAGCTGGTGGAAGCTCTGTAATGGTGTGGAGTGTGTGTAGCTGGACGGATATGGGGATCCCTGATGCGTCTAGCTACATCTCTAACAGGTGACACGTACGTAAGCATCCTGTCTGATCACCTGCATCCATTTGTGTCCATTATGCATTTCGATGGACCTGGACAATTCCAGCAGAACAATGAGACACCCACCATGTCCAGAAATGCCACAGAGTGCCTCCAGGAATAATTCCGCTGGCCACCAAACTCCCCAGACATAAACATTATTGAGCATATCTGGGATGCCTTGCAATGTGCTGTTCAGAAGAGATCTCCACCCCCCTTGTACTCTCACAGATTTATGGACAAACCTGCAGGATTTATGGTGTCAAATCCCTCCAGCACTACTTCACACTTTAGTCAAGTCGATGCCACATCGTGTTGCAGCACTTCTGCATACTTGCGAGGGCACTACACGATATTAGGCAGGAGTACCAGTTTCTTTGGCTCTTCAGTGTATTTCAGCAGATCGAGATACTGTTGAGAGAACATCCGTAAGAGTCAGGGCAGTTGTGTCAGACGTAACCAGTGATGACTGTGAAAGCCATTTCGAATCTTTGAAGTTGCACTATGTTAAACAGCTTCCCTCAGTGCTGCGTCACATGCTCAAATCCCGTCATATGCGATCGACACCAGCTTGTCAAAATAAGGTGTATTCACTCTGATGAAGTTTCCAGATAACTGTGGATGTTCCAGCCTCAGTTTCTTAATTAACAATGAGTATAAGTCCCTGCCTTCGCCCCTTCTCTCCAGTCAGAGTCAAACACAATTCAATCTCCTGACATTACGTTGTCATTCTGCCCTTCTCCTAATGACTAAGCCGACACTGTCACGGCAAATGCAACATAAATAACTGTGCTCTCTGTGTCTAAAAGGCTGTGAAACATAAACAGAGATAATCATTTGCTTGTACCAGCATGATATAAAATGAACATCTTAGTCCATAATTCTCTCTCTCTCTTCCCAAGCATTAATCCTGACTTGTGGGGTCTGCTGTTTTGCTACATCTCCTCCATTTCTCCCTGTCGTTGACATCTTCTGACCAAAAACGTGCATTGAAGTTGTCAGTCCATCTCTTTGCCGGTCTTCCTTGTGGTCTTGTTCCTCCCGGGTTGATGTGGAGCGCTGGTTTTGCGACGGAGTTGTCTTGCTTTCTCGTGACGTGGCCATACCAGCAGAGAGGGGCTTCCCTAACTTTGTCGGTGATCGGCACAACACCAAACCTTTGACGGACGTCTGTACTTTTCACAACAGTTAATAAATATTAAATTGGTGCATATGTTCATAGTGTTTTTGTTTTGCATGTTGGCACTCCAGTTGCTATTTCTTATTTGTAGTTCACTGTTGCTTTTTCAGTTCACTTACTGCTATTTTATCATTTACAGATAGTGAATTGAGCTGCGGATGCTAGAAAATGGTGTGCCAAGTGGTGAAATCAGATCACTTCTGATACATTATCCTGTTTCACCTTTGGAGTTTGAGAAGATCGTTTAAACACATTAATCTGCAATGATCCACATCAAAGTACTCGAGAACTGTCAGGTGTGATGAAGAGTAATCATTCCACCATCATACGACATTTGCATGCAATGGGGAAGGTTCAAAAATTGGGTGTAAAGATACCACAATAAAATGTGTGTGATATCTTATGGGACTTAACTGCTAAGGTCATCAGTCCCTAAGCTTACACACTACTTAACCTAAATTATCCTAAGGACAAACACACACACCCATGCCCGAGGGAGGACTCGAACCTCCGCCGGGACCAGCCATACAGGTACCACATATACTATAATCCAAAATAACAAAAATCAGAGGGTGGCCGGATGTGCATCTCTTCTTGCTTGTCATCAATTGGCTTGTGAACAACACCAACCTTCTTGTCCCGTATTGTTACTGGTAATGAGAAATTGTGTCTCTAAGCAAACACGAACCGTGGACTTTGCTATTGGTAGGGAGGCTTGCGTGCCTCGGCAATATAGATAGCCGTACTGTATGTGCAACCACGACGGAGGGGTATCTGTTGAGAGGCCAGACAAACGTGTGGTTCCTGAAGAGGGGCAGCAGGCTTTTCAGTGGTTGCAGGGGCAACAGTCTGGATGATTGACTGATATGGCTTTGCTGTGCTGGTACTGCTAACAGCTGAAAGCACGGGGAAACTACACCCATAATTTTTCCCGAGGGCATGCACCTTAACTGTATGGTTAAATGATGACGACATCCTCTTGGGTAAAATATTCCGGAGGTAAAATAGTCCCCCATTCAGATCTCCGGGCTGGACTACTCAAGAGGATGTCGTTATCAGGAGAAACAAAACTGGCGTTCTACGATGCGGAGCACAGAATGTCAGGTCCCTTAATCGGGCAGGTACGTTAGAAAATTTAAAAAGGGAAATGGATAGGTTTAAGTTAGATATAGTGGGAATTAGTGAAGTTCTGTGGCAGGAGGAACAAGACTCCTCGTCAGGTGAATACAGGGTTATAAAAACAAAATCAAATAGGGGTAATGCAGGAATAGGTTTAATAATGAATAAAAATTAAAATAAAAAAGAGGAGAGAGCATGGGTAAGCTACCACAAACGCCAAGATAGTCACGAAGCCCACACTTACTACAGTAGTACAAGTTACTAGCTCCACAGACGACGAAGACATTGATGAAATGTATGATGAGATAAAAGTAACTATTCAGATAGTGCAGGGAGATGAAAATTTAGTAGTCATGGGGGACGGGAATTCGATATTTATTTATTTATTTATTTATTTATATACTTGTTCCATAGATCTGTACATGTGAGCAAGTCACTCAGATGTGGAACGTGTCAATGTACATAATAAAATACATAGAATAAAGACATTGTTATAGTATTAATAACAGTGCACAAAAGTCATACTTATTAGCTTAAAAACTAGTCAATATAAATGTGAAGATAGCAGTTTCATATATAGGGCATTATTTCATCTATTTTAACCTTCAACAGTAATCAAAACTTCCCACTTTGGGTTTAAAAGTGACCCAAAAATGGAAATGAGAAAAACAGGAATTTTTACATTAGGGCATTATTACATTAGTTTAACAGTGAACAGTGTCAAAAAATTTAAAATCATCTTTCCAATCTGGGTTTTACTTATTTCTCTGAAAGAATTCCTCTAGTGAATAAAGTGAGGTCTCAAGTAAATAATTTTTCAAGCTACGTTTAAATACTGATGTACTACTCCTTAAACTTTTGATGCTGTTGGGTAGGGAATTGAAAATTTTCGTTCCAGCGTACTTTACCCCTTTCTGAATAAGTGTCAAGTTCTTTAACTCACAGTGGAAATCCTCTTTTCTTCTGGTGTTATGTTCATGATGTAGGCAATTCGTTTCATACAGAGTGGGGTTATTTATTACGAAGCACATCAGTGAATATATGTACTGAGATGTTGCTGTCAGTATTTCAAGTCGTTTAAAAAGATTTCGACACGAGGTTCGTGGGGGTACACCACAAATGATTCTTATTGTTCTTTTTTGTGCTGTGAGGATTTTCTTTGCGGCAGGTGTATTGCCCCAGAAGATGATGCCATAACACATGACTGAATGAAAATAGCCAAAGTAAGCTGACTTTGAGATGGTAATGTCATTGAAGCGTGACAAAATTCGTAAAGCATATGTTGCCGACATCAGCCGTTTTAGTGTTTGTAGAACGTGATGTTCCCAGTTCAGCCTACTGTCCACGTATACGCCTAGGAATTTTGATAAGTACACTTGCTTTATCATCTGATCATTCTGTGTGATAACTATTTCTTTTGGGTTTTTGTGGGTTGTCTGGAACTGGATAAAATTGGGTTTTTTTTTTCAGGTTTATTGAAAGGGAGTTAATACTAAACCAACCCAGAACTTCTTTAAGGATATCATTGACCTCAGATTCTAAGTCAGTAGTTGACACATTATCCACCACAATGCTCGTATCATCAGCGAACATTGTAAATTTACACTGCTTATTGATGGATAAAGGCAGATCATTAACATATATGAGGAACAGCAAGGGCCCAAGCACTGATCCCTGTGGCACTCCCTGCTGCACAATTCCCCACTCAGAGTCCACTATATATTGTGATACACTATCTGAAACATCTAGAATAATCTTCTGCTTCCTATTTTCTAGGTACGATTTTAACCAGTTTCCTACAGGTCCTGTAATTCCATAATGACAGGCCTTCTTGAGGAGTATCTGGTGATCTACACAGTCGAACACCTTTGATAGGTCGCATAGGACACCAATTGGCAGCCTCTTTCTGTTTATAGACTCTAGAACATCATTTGTGAATGAGAAAATTGCGTTATCTATTGAAACTCCCGTTTGAAAACCAAACTGCTGACTGTTAATGATGTTCAGAAAGAAAATTAGTAAGTAGTAGGTGAAAATGGAATGAGGTTAAGGAATGAAAGAGGAAGCCGCCTGGTAGAATTTTGCACAGAGCATAACTTAATCAAAGCTAACACTTGGTTTATGAATCATAAAAGAAGGTTGTATATGTGGAAGAGGCCTGGAGACAATGGAAGGTTTCAGATAGACTATATAATGGCAAGACAGAGATTTAGCAACAAGGTTTTAAATTATAAGACATTTCCTGGGGCAGATGTGGACTCTGACCACAATCTGTCAGTTATGAACTGTAGATTAAAACTGAAGAAACTGCAAAAAGTTGGGAATTTAAGGAGATAGTACCTGGATAAAATGAAAGAAGCAGAGGTTGTAGAGAGTTTCAAAGAGAGCATTAGGGAAGGTTTGCAAGAATAGGGGAAACAAATTCAGTAGAAAGAGAACGGGAAGCTTTGAGAGATGAAATATTAAAGGCAGTTGAGAATCAAGTACGTAAAAAGACAAGGGCTAGTAGAAATCCTTGGGTAACAGAAGAGATATTAACTTTAATTGATGAAAGGAGAAAACATAAAAATGCAGTAAATGAAGCAGGCTAAAAGGAATACAAACATCTCAAAAATGAGATCGACAGGAAGTGAAAAATGGCTAAGCAGGGATGGCTAGAAGTCAAATGTAAGGATATAATAGAGGCATATATCACTAGGAGTAAGATAGATACTGCCTACAGGAAAATTAAAGAGACCTTTGGAGAAAAGAGAACCACTTGTATGGATATCAAGAGCTCAGATGGAAACCCAGTTCTATGCCAAGAAGGGAAAGCAGAAAGGTGGAAGGAGTATATAGGGGGTCTATGCAAGGGTGATGTACTTGAGGACAATATTATGGAAATGAAAGAGGATGTAGATGAAGATGAAATGGGAGATATGCGTGAAAAATTTGACAGGGCACTAAAAGACCTAAGTCGAAACAAGTCCCTGGGAGTAGACAATATTCCATTAGAACTACTGATAGCCTTAGGAGAGACAGTCATGACAAAACTCTGGTCTGGTGAGCAAGATATAAGAGACAGGCGAAATACCCTCAGACTTGAAGAAGAATACAATAATTCCAATACCAAAGAAAGCAGGTGTTGACAGGTGTGAAAATTACTGAACCATCAGTTTAGTAATCCACGGCTGCAAGGTACTAACACGAACTCTTTGCAGGTGAATGGAAAAACTGGTAGAAGCTGACCATGGGGAACATCCATTTAGATTCCGCAGAAATGTTGGAACATGTGAGGCAATACTGACCCTACGAATCATCTTAGAAGATAGAGTACGGACAGGCAAACCTATGTTTCTTGCATTTATAGACTTGAGAAAGCTTTTGACAACAGTGATTGGAATACTCTCTTTCAAATTCTCAAGATGGCAGGGGTAAAATACAGGGAGCGAAAGGTTATTTACAATTTGTATACAAACGAGATGGCAGTTGTAAGAGGTGAAGGGGCATGAAAGGAAAGCAGTGGTTGGGAAGGGAGTGAGACAGGGATGTAGCCTATCCCTGGTGTTATTCAATCTGTATATTGAGCAAGCAGTAAAGGAAACAAAATAAAAATTTGGAGTAGGAATTAAAATCCATGGAGAAGACATAAAATCTCTGAAGTTTGCCGAAGACAATATAATTCTGTCGGAGACAGCAAAGTACCTCGAAGAGCTGTTGAATGGAATGGACAGTGTCTTGAAAGGAGGATATAAAAAAACGAGGATAATGGAATGTAGTATAATTAAATCAGGTGATGCTGAGGGAATTAGATTAGGAAATGAGACAAAGTAGGTGAGTTTTGCAATTTGGTGAGCAAAACAACTGATGATGATCGAAGTAGAGAAGATATAAAATGTAGACTGGCAATGGGAAGGAAGGCGTTTCTGAAGAAGAGAAGTTTGTTAACATCGAGTATAGATTTAAGTGTCAGGAAGTCGTTTCTGAGAGTATTTGTATGGAGTGTAGCCATGAATGGAGGTGAATAATGGACAATAAATAGTTTACACAAGAAGAGAATATAAGCTTTCGAAATGTGGTGCTACAGAAGAATGCTGAAGATTAGATGGGTAGATCACATAACTAATGAGGAGGTATTGAATAGGATTGGGGAGAAGAGGAATTTGTGGCACAACTTGACTAGAAGAAGGGATCAGTTGGTAGGACATGCTCTGAAGCATCAACGGATCACAAATTTAGTTTTAGGGGGCAAAATGGAGGGTAAAGATCATTGAAGGAGACCAATAAATGAATACACTAAGCAGATTCGGAGGGATGTAGGTTGCAGTAGTTACTTGGAAATGAAGAAGCTTGCACAGGATAGAGTAGCATGGAGAACTGCATCAAACAAGTCTCTGGACAGAAGACCACAACAAGAACATGCCAACATAAGAAAAAGAAAGGAAATGTTGAGGGCAAACAATGCAGAACTCCCTGTACAGAGACCTGCACACAACCACAGGAGATAAAGTTATCCTCTGGAGGGATAAAGATGGTGAGGTGTACTACGAATTCCTTCCCTGAGGTGTAACCAGCAATGTTGACATTTGCTGTCAACAAGTGAGATGTCTTGAGATGCAATCCAAAACAACAACCAGGATAACACATGCTCACATTCTGCTAGTGTGAATAAAAGCACTATACAAGAGTTAGGTTGGGAAGTATTCTGGACCGACCTTATTCACTTGTTCTTGCAACTTCAGATTTTCCACCTTTTCTACTCTCTACTGAACAACCTTCAATGAACTTCCTTTCCAGATGAAAATGCACTCCGAACATGGCTCACTGAGTTGTTCACCTCAAAACCACACTATTTCTACAGTTGTGGAATCAAAAAGTTACCACAGTGTTGGCAGACTAATGCAAACAGTGAAGGCGAATGTATTACTGGTGATTAAAGCCTCTGTTGTGTGTATCTGTTGAGTTTATTTAACTCATGGAAAAATGCTACAGACTTATGCACCAACCTAATACAAACCTAGACCTCTCAGAAGTTTTAATATGGGTGAACAGGAGCTTTACAAAAATACTTTCACACTCAGTGACGTAAACAAGGCTGCAGCTACAAATATGCACCTTTAGGATGTCGGTGCAGACTTACACATTAGGTGTACCGTGTAAGAGAGCTAACGGAAAGGCTGGTGGCTTCAGAGTCAAACAGTTTGGGTGCTGGTGCAGACTTGTATGCAACAGTTCTGTTGTGTAAGATGGCTTTAAATAATGGGATAACAACTGCAGTTTGCCCGTCTTCTAGTACATGACAGTATTTAGAAAATTTAATAGTTTAATATTTAAATAATTCCACACTGAGATTGTCTACTCCTGGTTATTTTAGGGTTTTGGCAGACTTCAACACAGCATTTAATTCTTCCACTAATACAACATTAATACGCACATCGCTAATTACAGTGCCCGTATTTTCCTCAAATTTTGGGAGTCAAGCCACTCATTTTCTGAAATGGGGTTAATTTGAATATTATCTTTATACATACCAGAGTTAAAGTTACGAGGTCTGTTCAAAAATTGTACAACACTCGTAATTTCGAGCCAATGGCGGGCTGGAACGAAATGCGGTTGTCACCCCTGTGTTTAATGTGTAACTGCCACAAGTTTCATTGTTGTATGTGTGTTACTTATTGTTGAGTGCCTTATTCAGTAGAACGTTGTGTTGCACGGTTTGCGAATTTTGAGATGGCAGAGTTAGAGAAGCAACATGCCTGCATTAAATTTTGTGTGAAACTCAAGAAAACCTTTACACAGTCAAACCAAATCACGCAGGAAGCCTACGGGGATAAGTGCTGTAGACGTACTCGGTGTTACGAATGGTTCACACGGTTTAAATATAACCGGGTGGAAGCTAAAGATGACCCTAGTACGTGTCTGGAACGTCAACGAAATTGTGCGAGGCAATCAAAGACTGACTGTCCGAGAGATTGCAGAAGCATTTCCGTTGGATCACGCCACAAAATCCTGACACAGCATCTCGGAATGCGTCCTGTTGTCGCCGAGTTCGTACCACGGCTCGAGAGTCGAGACCAGAAAGACCTTCGCTTCTCTATATGTGAAGAGCTTCTGGATCGCACAAATGAGAATGTGACATTCCTTAAGAGAATCCTAACTGGTGATTAGACACGGTTCTACGGTTATGATGTTGAGACAAAGGTTCAATCTTCACAACGGTTTGGGAAAGGTTATCCGAGACCAAAAAAAGCTCGTTAGAATAAGTCAAATGTCAAAGACATGCTGATAGTTTTCTTTGACTCTGAACAATTAAAAAATTCATCACGAACTTGTGTCGCAGGGACAAACTGTTAATCGACGGTACTATCAGGACGTGATGCGACGCCTGCGAGCAAATGTGAGAAGGAAACAGCCTGAAATGTGGGTCTCGCATCACGATAACGCATCCGCAGATTCGTTTCGTATTGCACAAAAAACAAAATCACTGTGCTGCCCATAATCTCCAGACCTGGCCTCAGCAGACTTCTTTTTACTTCCAAAGTTGAAAACTTCGTTGAAAGGACGAATATTTGCAACGGTAGTCGAGATAAAAGAAAATTCGCAGGCGGCGCTTCACGCAATCTAGCAAGAGGTGTACCGAGACTGCTTCTGCAAGTCGAAACGGAGTTGGTAGCAGTGTACCGATCGTGGAGGAGAACATTTTGAAGGAGACCGTGCACAATAAGTAAGAGGTAAGTGGACAAAGTTATGGAATTTTCTGAACTGACCGCATATATTGCCCCAGTATTATCACTCACTCTCACTCTGAAGGAGGGCTCTCACGTACAATCTCACCCCAGCAAATGAGAGTACTCACCTGCGCTGCAGATGGCAGACCCGCTTCCATCGTGCCCCAGAGTCGACTCGGATGCCCCTTTAATTAACGGCAACCCCAGCTGTGACGGAACAGGAAACCACCAGCTTCACGTTTTGCTCAGTACGTCAGTAGGCCGATAGATCGTGTTGCTCAGTCACCTACAGACATGCCAAAGAATTTTCAATATGAACAAATTCGAACAAAAGTTAAGATTGTACTACCACACAGTCCACCTACAAATTATCTAATTATCTACATTTTCAGCAGCCTGACGAGGACCGACGTGCATGGATACTCCCAATGGAGGTTTGGAAAGAAGTTTTAAATTCCTTTGCAAAAGTTCTTAATATCTTGCAAGCAGACGTAAAGTAGAAAATTGTAAATCACCAGATATTCAAAAACATGTGAAAAGACTACATCATCAAGCTCTGCTTCCCTAAATCATCAGAGTATCTACACTTGGAACGTAAATCTCAGTTAAGACTACTGTTCGTACACTATGTGATCAAAAGTATCTGGACACCCACAAAAACATATGTTCGTCATATTAGGTGCTTTGTGGTGCCACCTACTGCCAGGTACTCCATATCAGCGACCTCAGTGGAATAGGCATCAGGAGAGAGCAGAATGGGGTGCTCTGCAGAACTAACGGACTTCGAACGTGGTCAGGTGATTGAGTGTCACTTGTGTCATATGTCTGTACGCGAGAGTTCCACAATCCTAAACATCCCTAGGTCCACTGTTTCTGACGTAACAGTGAAGTGGAAACTTGAAGGGACACTTACATCACAAAAGCATACAGGCCAATCTCGTGTGTTGACTGACAAGAGATCGCCGACAGTTCAAGAGGGTTGTAATGTGTAACAGGCAGACATCTACGCAGATTGTCACACAGGAATTCCAAACTGCATCAGGATCCAGTACTATGACAGTTAGGCAGGAGGTGGGAAAATTTGGATATCACATCACGCTGGTGAATGCCAAACGAAGCCTCGCTCGGTGTAAGGAGCGTAAACATTGGACGATTAAACAGTGAAAAAATGTGTGGAGTGACAAATCACGGTACACAATGTGGCGATCTGATGGCAGGATGCGGGTATGGCGAATGCCCGACGGTTGTCATCTGCCATCGTGTGTAGTGCTGACAGTAAAATTCGGAGACGGTGGTGTTATGGTGTGGTCGTATTTTTCATGGAGGGGGCTCGCAACCCTTCTTGTTTTACGTGACACTGTCACAATTCAGGCCTACCTTGACGTTTTAAGCACCTTCTCGCTTCCCACTGCTGAAGAGCAATTTGGGGACGGCGATTGCCATCTTTGAACACAATCTAGCACCTGCTCATATGCACAGCCTGTGGTGAAGTGGTTACACAACCGTAACATCCCTGTGTTGGACTGGCCTGCAATGGAGTCATGACCTGAATCTTATAGAACACGTTTGGGATGTTTCGGAAAGCCGACTTCGTGCCAGGCCTCTCTCCTCAGTGCAGCACTCCGTGAAGAATGGGCTGCCATTCCTCAAAAAACCTTCCAGCACCTGACTGAACATATGCCTGCGAGAGTGGAAGCTCTCATCTAGGCTAAGGGTGGGCCTAGAGCATATGGAATTCCAGCATTACCCACAGAGGGCACCATGAACTTGTAAGGCATTTTCAGCCAGGTGTCCAGATACTTTTGATCACATAGTGTTATGTTGCAGATTTTAACCTCTGCGGTATATGTACAGATGATACTGTTTTCTGAGCTTACAAGGGAACCTCCCCATCGCACCCCCCTCAGATTTAGTTATAAGTTGGCACAGTGCATAGGCCTTGAAAAACTGAACACAGATCAATCGAGAAAACAGGAAGAAGTTGTGCGGAACTATAAAAAAAATGAATAAAATATACAAACTGAGTAGTCCATTCGAAGATAGGCAACATCAAGGACAATCAAGAGTCACGGAGCGCCGTGGTCCCGTGGTTAGCGCGAGAGTTGCGGAACGAAAAGTCCCTGGTTCAAATCTTCCCTCCACTGAAAATTTTACTTTCTTTATTTTTGCAAAGTTATGGTCTGTCCATTCGTTCATTGACGTCTCTGTTCACTGACATCTCTGTTCACTGTAATAAGTTTAAGTGTCTGTGTTTTGCGACCGCACCGCATAACCGTGCGATTAGTAGACGAAAGGACGTGCCTCTCCAATGGGAACCGAAAACATTTGATCGCAAGGTCATAGGTCAACCGATTCCTCCCCAGGACAACACGTCTGATATATTCTATACGACACTGGTGACAGCATGTGCGTCACATGACAGGAATATGTTGTCGGCCCACCTAACTTGTACACTTAGCGAATGGGTAAAAAGATTCTTCTACCTTGCCCGATTTAGGTTTTCTTGTGGATGTGATAATTACTCCCAAAAAAGTGATGAAAACAAAAGAGTTTGTCACATAAACTGAAAATAAAAAATTAAACTTTTCACTCGATGGAAGACTTGAACCTGGGACCTCTCATTCCGTAGCTACTCTCGCTAACCACGGGACCACGGCGCTGGTTGATTCGCCTTGTCCTTGATGTTGCCTATCTTCACATGTACTACTCACTTTGTATATTTTACTTATTTTTTTCATAGTTTCACACAACTTCTTCCTGTTTTCTCGATTGATCTGTGTTCAGTTTTTCAAGGCCTATCCACTGTGCCAACTTACAACTAAATCTTAGGGGGGTGCGATGGGGAGGTTCCCTTGTTATCACGTAGTATAGACTGAGATGACAAAAATCACGGGATACCTCCTGATATTGTCTCGGAGCACCTTTTGCACAGTATAGTGCATTGCCTCAATAAGTCGTTGGAGGTCCCCGCAGATATATTGACCCGTGCGGCCTCTATAGCTGCCCAGAATTGCAAAAGTGTTGCCATTGTGGGATTTTATGCACAAACCTACGTCTTGATGAAGTCCCATAAATATATGGGATTCTTGTCAGGTGATCTGGATGGAGAAATCATTCACTCGAATTATCCTGCATGTTCTGCAAACCAATTGTGACTTGATGACACTGTGGACTGTCATCCATAAATCTTCCATTACTGATTGGGAACATGAAGTACACGAACGGCTTCAATGGTCTCCATGTAGAGGAACATAACCAATGATGGTTCAGTTGGACCAGAGGACACAGCTCATTCCCACACTGGAGCCACCACCATTGCACAGTGCACAGTGCCTTGTTGACGGAGTAGATTAGATTAGATTAGATTAGATTAATACTAGTTCCATGGATCATGAATACGATATTTCGTAATGATGTGGAACGAGTCAAATTTTCCAATACATGACATAATTAAGTTAATTTAACAACATACTTAAGTTAATATATCAACTTTTTATTTTTTTGTGTTTTTTTATTATTTTTAATATTTTTTTCTTAATTTATATCTAAAAATTCCTCTATGGAGTAGAAGGAGTTGTCATTCAGAAATTCTTTTAATTTCTTCTTAAATACTTGTTGGTTATCTGTCAGACTTTTGATACTATTTGGTAAGTGACCAAAGACTTTAGTGCCAGTATAATTCACCCCTTTCTGTGCCAAAGTTAGATTTATCTTGAATAGTGAAGATCATCCTTTCTCCTAGTATTGTAGTTATGCACACTGCTATTACTTTTGAATTGGGTTTGGTTGTTAATAACAAATTTCATAAGAGAGTATATATACTGAGAAGCTACTGTGAATATCCCTAGATCCTTAAATAAATGTCTGCAGGATGATCTTGGGTGGACTCCAGCTATTATTCTGATTACACGCTTTTGTGCAATAAATACTTTATTCCTCAGTGATGAATTACCCCAAAATATGATGCCATATGAAAGCAACAAGTGAAAATAGGCGTAGTAAGCTAATTTACTAAGATGTTTATCACGAAAATTTGCAATGACCCTTATTGCATAAGTAGCTGAACTCAAACGTTTCAGCAGATCATCAATGTGTTTCTTCCAATTTAATCTCTCATCAATGGACACACCTAAAAATTTGGAATATTCTACCTTAGCTACATGCTTTTGATTAAGGTCTATATTTATTAATGGCGTCATACCATTCACTGTACAGAACTGTATGTACTGTGTCTTATCAAAATTCAGTGAGAGTCCGTTTACAAGGAACCACTTAGTAATTTTCTGAAAGACAGTATTGACAATTTCATCAGTTAATTCTTGTTTGTCAGGTGTGATTACTATACTTGTATCATCAGCAAAGAGAACTAACTTTGCCTCTGCACGACACTCGAACCCAACCGTCAGCTCTCAACTACTGAAATCGGGACACATCCGAGCAGGCCACAGATTTCCAGTCATCCCAGGTTCAATCGATACGGTCACGAGCCCAGGAGAAGCACTGCAGGCGATCTCTTGCTGTCAGCGAAGGCACTCACGTGGGTCGTGTGCTGCCATAGTCCACTAAAACCAATTTTTGCGACACTGCCCTAACGGATACATTCATCGTACATCCCGCATTGATTTCTGTGGTTATTTCGTGCAGTGCTGCTTGTCTGTTAGCACTGACAACTACACAAAACCCCACTGCTCTGAGTCATTAAGTGAAGGCTTCCAGCCATTGTGTTGTCTGTTAATGGAGGTAATGCCTGGAAATTCATACTCTCAGACAAACACTGTAGATCCTGGAATCCTGAGTTCTCTAATGATTTCCAAAATGGAGAGGGGCATTCAATTTTGGAAATCAGTAGAGCACTCAACTACCATTGTGCATTCCAAGTGTAATAATTCCCGTCGTGCGGTCATAATCGTGTCAGAAATTGATGACTTTTGGCACCTCAGTGTAAAGTGTTACATGAAAACAACAGCCAGGAAATGTTAAAAACCGGGGCACCACCTCCTTTGCAAAGACAATCATACAATCATATGTGTGGACACATGCACGCACTCAACCCCCCCCCTCCCTCCCTCTGTGTGTGTATGTGTGGGGGGGGGGGGGGGAGGGTACCTCGAGTACCTCTATCGGTTCTCCCTTCTATTCCAGTCTCGTATTGTTCGTGGAAAGAAGGAGTGTCAGGATGCTTCTGTGTGGGCTCTAATCTCTCTGATTTTATCCTCACAGTCTCTTCGCGAGACATACGTAGGAGGGAGCAATATACTGCTTGATTCCTCGGTGAAGGTATGTTCTCAAAACTTCAACAAAAGCCCGTACCGAGCTACTGAGCGTCTCTCCTGCAAAGTCTTCCACTGGAGTTTATCTATCATCTCCGTAATGCTTTCGCGATTGCTAAATGATCCCCTAACGAAGCGCGCTGCTCTCCGTTGGATCTTCTGTATGCTTCTATCAACCCTATCTGGTACAGATACATTACATGTTTGTTTTTCCTGCTCATCTGTATTAAATTACATTTTCCTATATTTACACCTAGCTGCCATTCATCACACCAACTAGAAATTTTTTCTAAGTCATCTGGTACTCTCCAACGGTCACTCAACTTAGACACCACAGCATCATCAGCAAACAACAACAGATTGCTGCCCACCCTTTCCGCCAAATTATTCGTGTATACACTGATAACGCAAACTATAATGACCACTGCCCACCACAATGTCGGTTGCTGCCTGTCGGCGTTGTGGGCACGTGTCACGGTAACTAAAGTATATACGCAGACTAGACACGGACACGGGATCATACTAGTCAAGATATTGGCTGCAAGTGGAGAAATCCATTGAGATAAGTGATTTTGACAAAGAGCAGGTTATTATTATGTAGAGCCTCTGAACGAAAACATCCAAAATGGCAAACCTGGTTGAATGTTCCTGTGCTACTGTCATGAGCATCTACAGAAAGAGGTAGGAGGACAGTGAAACTACAACTAGGTGCTAAATGGTCAGATACCGACAATTCTTCAGGTAAGTCTTCAGGTCCAGACTGTATACCGATTAGGTTCCTTTCAGATTACACTGATACAATAGCTCCCTACTTAGCAATCATATACAACCGCTCGCTCACCGATAGATCTGTACCTACAGATTGGAAAATTGCGCAGGTCGCCCCAGTGTTTAAGAACGGTAGTAGGAGTAATCCATCGAACTACAGACCTATACCATTGACGTCGGTTTGCAATAGGGTTTTGGAGCATATACTGTATTCAAACATTATGAATCACCTCGAAGGGAACAATCTATTGATACGTAATTGGCACGGTTTCAGGAAACGTCGTTCTTGTGCTACGCAGCTAGCTCTTTATTTGCACGAAGTAATGGCCGCTATCGACAGGGGATCTCAGGTTGATTCCGTATTTCTAGATTTCCGGAAAGCTTTTGACACCGTTCCTCACAAACGACTTCTAATCGAGCTGCGGGCCTACGGGGTATCGTCTCAGTTGTGCGACTGGATTCGTGATTTCCTGTCAGGAAGGTCGCAGTTCGTAGTAATAGACGGCAAATCGTCGAGTAAAACTGAAATGGTATCAGGTGTTCCCCAGGGAAGCGTCCTGGGACCTCTGCTGTTCCTGATCTTATATAAATGACCTGGGTGACAATCTGAGCAGTTCTCTTTGGTTGTTCGGAGATGATGCTGTAATTTACCGTCTAGTAAGGTCATCCAAAGACCAGTATCAGTTGCAAAGCGATTTAGAAAAGATTGCTGCATGGTATGGCAAGTGGCAGTTGACACTAAATAACGAAACGTGTGAGGTGATCCACACGAGTTCCAAAAGAAATCCGTTGGAATTCAATTACTCGATAAATAGTACAATTCTCAAGGCTGTCAATTCAACTTAGTACCTGGGTGTTAAAATTACGAACAACTTCAGTTGGAAAGACCACATAGATAACATTGTGGGGAAGGCGAGCCAAAGGTTGCGTTTCATTGGCAGGACACTTGGAAGATGCAACAAGTCCACTAAAGAGACAGCTTACACTACACTCGTTCGCCCTCTGTTAGAATATTGCTGCGCGGTGTGGGATCCTTACCAGGTGGGATTGACGGGGGACATCGAAAGGGTGAAAAAAAGGAAAACTCGTTTTGTGTTATCACGTAATAGGGGAGAGAGTGTGGCAGATATGATACATGAGTTGGGATGGAAATCAAAGCAAAGACGTTTTTCGTCGCGGTGAGATCTATTTACGAAATTTCAGTCACCAACTTTCTCTTCCGAATGCGAAAATATTTTGTAGAGCCCAACCTACATAGGTAGGAATGATCACAAAAATAAAATAAGAGAAATCAGAGCTCGAACAGAAAGGTTTAGGTGTTTGTTTTTCCTGCGCGCTGTTCGGGAGTGGAATGGTAGGGAGATAGTACGATTGTGGTTCGATGAACCCTCTGCCGAGCACTTAAGTGTGAATTGCAGAGTAATCATGTAGATGTAGATGTAGGAGGACAGTGAAACTACGACTAGGTGCTAAATGGTCGGATATCGACAACTCTTCACAGAAGTGCAGTTCGGAGGCTTGTCTGCTCTATAAAGTAGGATAGATAGTGATACACGGAATCTATGCCAAAAGAGCAGAATGCTGGCGCATGCATAAATGTTTCTGAGCACACCATTCATCGTACATTGTGGAAGATGAGAGCTCAGCAGCAGACCACGCCTTTGTGTTTACGTGCTGACCCAACAGCGTTGTCAATTATGACTGCAGTGAGCACTGGACTGTGAGGATTCGAGCATTTATCAATGGATGTATGTTGGCTCTTCAGCTGAATCCCAGTTTTGCTACATTAGGTTGACGGTTCTCTCCACAAACACTGTCAGTGCAGTGAACGGCGGCTCGAAACGTGCAGTGCACCACAGACAGAGGCTGCTGGGAGCAGTGTTACGGTATCGGAGACGTCTGTTGTTCTGCGCTCACACGGGACTTGTGGTAGTAATTTAAGTCACGCTGACAGCTACGAACTGCCTGCATCGCATCCCTTCGTGCTCTATATCTTCCCTGACAATGATGTCATCTTTCAGCAATATAATCGTCAGTGCCTTGGAGTCAGATCTTTGCTACAGTGGTTTGAGGAACACTAAACTGAACTCGCGTCGATGTCTCGGCGACCTCCACAAACGTACCCACAAACCGTCAGATCGCTCCCACGCAGAAACAGCAATGTATTTCGTTCCAAAGATGGACAAACAAGCTATTAAGCAGGTCGTAAGCGTTTTGGCTCATCAATGTGCAGAGAATAATAGAGGTCCTATCACAGTTTCCTGGGCCACTCCTGACAATACAATTGTCTCTGACAAACACTCACCATCGAGGACAACACACTTAAGAAGTCTTCGAGCTGCTCACATATCTGGGAACCTATTCTGTATGCTCGTACCTTCTTTAACAGTCAGCAGTGGAGTACCGTATCGAATGCTTCTCAGAATATGGCTGTTGCCCTTCATCCGTAGTTCGCAGTATAATATGTGAGTAAAGGGCAGGCTGAATTTGATGTATGCAATGCTTTATGGTCTCTAGAAAAATTATTATATTCAAACTGAGAATATGTTCTAGGGTTCTGCAGCAAACCTATGTTAAGGATGTAAGTCAGTAATTTTGCACGTGCAATCTCTTATCCTTCTTACGTGCAACAGTCACGTGCACTTTTTTCAGTCACTCGGGACTTAGTACTGTGCGAGAGATTCGAGATAAATGCAAGCAAACTAAGGCACCAGTGCCGTAGAATACCCTTTGTAGAACCGAGTCGGGATTCCATCTGGACCTGTCAACGAAGTGAAGCACAGTGTGTTGGGCAGCACGTTCAGCAAGTGACTGGTCCAGCTGTCTGTTGGCCACAGTTTTTCGGTGGATATTCGTGTGGAAAGACAGCTCGTCAGCTGTCTTGACCGTGTAGAAAGCGGCACAGTGTTTCCAACTTAGCTTGTAGACCACATGACTACTTTCACAGGTAGATCTACCTTCAATGGGATGGGTGATGTATGTGACCAGACTCTAGTGGGTGGTGATGGTGGTGGGAGGATGTATGGGACAGGGCTTGCGTCTAGGTCTATTGTAGGGATTTATTTATTTTTTATTTATTGTTCCGTGGGACCAAATTAAGGAGAAGTCTCCATGGTCATGGAATGAGTCAATACATGAAATTATAACACGATAGTCGAAACAGATAAAATGAAATACAAAAAACATATTCTGGTGACAAGTCGTACGTTTAAATAAAGTAAATCAACAATGTAACACTGGAATTTGCTAATTTTTTAGCTCTTCCAAGAGGTCCTTGACAGAATAGAAGGAGTGAGCCATCAGGAAACTCTTCAGTTTAGACTTAAAAGAGTTTGGGCTACTGCTAAGATTTTTGAGTTCTTGTGGTAGCTTATTGAAAATGGATGCAGCAGAATACTGCACTCCTTTCTGCACAAGAGTCAAGGAAGTGCATTCCACATGCAGATTTGATTTCTGCCTAGTAGTAACTGAGTGAAAGCTGCTAACTCTTGGGAATAGGCTAATATTGCTAACAACAAACGACATTGAAGAAAATATGTACTGTGAGGGCAATGTCAGAATTCCCAGACTATTGAATAGGGGTCGACAAGAGGTTCTCGAACTTACACCACATATAGCTCGAACAGCCAGTTTTTGAGCCAGAAACACCCTTTTCGAATCAGAAGAATTGCCCCAAAAAATAATACCATACGACATAAGCGTATGAAAATATGTGAAGTAGACTACTCTTCGTACTGAACTGTCACTTATTTCAGATACTGTTCTAATGGTAAATAAAGCAGCATTTAGTTTCCGAACAAGATCCTGGACATGGGCTTTCCACAACAGCTTACTATCTACCCGAACGCCAAGGAACTTGAACTGTTCCATCTCGCTTATAATATGCCCATTCTGTCTGATCAAAATATTGGTTCTTGTTGAATTGTGAGTTAGAAACTGTAAAAACTGAGTCTTACTGTGATTTAGCATCGTGTACGTACAGTGGGCGGCAAAATACTATTGTGAGAATGGTGGGAAGTATAGGGGGTAGGGAAATCCACATTTCAGGGCACACTAAGAGGTAGTGGAAACCTTGGCAGAGAATGTGACTCAGTTGCTCCAGTCGTGGGTGGTGCCGAGTCACAACAGGAATGCTCCACTGTGGGTGGACGGTGGGACTTTGGGAGCTGGGGGGGGGGGGGGGGGGGGGGGGGGGGGGGGGGGGGGTGTTTTGGAGAGATAAGGCACAGGAGATCTGTTCCTACACAAGGCTGGGAGGGCAATTTCTGCCTGTGAGAGCCACAGTGAGACCCTCGGTATATTTTGCCACAGACTACTCCTCACTACAGAGCGACGGCCACGAGCAGCTACACTGTACGGAAGAGACTTCTCGGTACGGAACGGATTGCAGCTGTCGAAGTGGAGGTATCAGTGGGTGGTGGTCGGTACGTCTGACACGGACGGAGGTACTGATGTAGCCATCTCTGAGGTGGATGTCAACATCGAGGAAGGTGGCATGTTCGGTTGATGGGAGCAGTTGAAGAGAATCGGGAAGAAGGTGTCGAGGTTCTAGAGGAATGTGGATAGAATGACATCACCCTCGGCCCAGATAACACAGATGTCACCAATGAACCTGAACCGGGTGAAGGGTTTGGGTTCCTGCACGTTTCCTAACCACTGTCAAACCGTGGCCAAGCAGCTGCTATCCCACCCCATCCCCCCTGTGCCCCACGCTCATGTCGGACACAGTTGTGATCCACAGTCTGTTTGCGAAGAACTATTTCGTCCAAATCCTTTAATGGTTACCAGTCTTTCCATTGTACCTGTCTCTGACTCAATGCCTCCCCTATGTGGTGAGTAGCACTCTATTCTTTTCATAATAAGCCTACTGCTGTTATTCCAGCTTGGACATTTCACTGTTAGAAAATAATTACACCTTGCCCTGGAATCAAAGCCTGAAACTAGAGTATTCTAAAACAATACTCTACCAACTGCGCTAAGTGGACAGCACACCTACAGAGTACTGAAGGACGATATTTGTCACACCCGTGATTTCAATGTTGCCAAAAAGTCTTTCTCTGATGTCCGTTTCACACTGAAAATAAGCACGTGCAAAACTTTGATACAAAATTTTTTGTACTGGGTACGCAACAAATCACGTCGATCTGTCGCAGTGTGTGAATTTTGGTTCACTTTGTACAGTCAGAACATAATGAGATTTCAAAGTGGTACTAATGTTACCAACCGGTCTTAAATATTTAGACACGTAAAATTGTGCATTTCATACAATGCAGGAAACAAGTATCCCATGACTTCAACTTCAATGTGTCATTATTGGAATCAGGTGACTCACATAAATATCTGGCTTAACAATTTGTAGGGGTACGAAATGTGACGATCGCATCGGTACAGTCACAGGTAAAGCAAGGGGCAGATTTTGGTTCAAAATGACTTGTACATCACATCTCAGAATACTGTTCAAGTTTGTGGGACCATACCAAAGACCCATGCCAAACAGGACTAAGAGGGGACATGAACGGATACACAGAAGGGCAGCAGGAATAGTCAGACCTCTGTTTGATATACAAATGGACTGAAGTGAGAAATGAAAATTTGAATGCGGCCGGGATTCAAAGTGGGGTCCTCCTCGCTAGGCAGCTGCTCTGATCACTACGCTGCCCAGGCACAGTGGCTGTGCACAACTGCACGGGCTACCATACCACAGCTCCCTCGTCAATCCAAATTCCCACTCGTGCCCCATTATTTGTTTCAGTAAGTGTATAGACGAGGGTGGTTTGAAAACTTCTTGGAACGCAATAGAAAAAAGTAATTACATCACTTTTCAATGTAGTCTCCCTGTAGATTAATGCTCTCGGTCCAACAATGTTCCAGTGCCTCGGTCCCATCTTGAAAATGAGTTTCCTCCAGGCCTGCAAAATAGATGTTAACTCCGGCTATCAATTCTTCATTCGAAGTGAATCTTCGTCCACCAAGAAAAAGTTTCAGCTTTGGGAAGAGATGGAAGTCTGACAGAGCCATATCACTTGACGGTACATGTGTGCGGGCGCGCATGGTCTTGATGGAAGATGACTTTCTTCTTTACTAAACCTGGCCTTTTTTCGCTTATCTTTTGTTGCAGTTTGTCCCGGAGGTTAGCATAGTATTCTCCAGTAATTGTTTGCCCAATGTGGAAATAATATACAAACACAATCCCCTTCGCATCCCAGAACACTGATGCCGTGAGCTTTCCCGCAGAAGGAATTGTCTCTGCTTTCTTAGGTGGAGGTGAATCAACATGTTTCCACTGCTCTGACTTGTTTTGTCTCTGGGGTGTAGTAGTGCACCAAACCCTCACAAACCAGTGCAAAAAACCTTGTTCGTTTCTCCTAAAATGGGCCAAACATTGTTCCGACATATCCGTTCTCGTGCGTGTTTGATCCAGCGGCAAGAGTCGCGGCACCCATCTTCCAAATAATTTTTTTTTTTTTTCATTTCTAATTCTTCAGTTAAAATGTGATACAATGCTTTCTGATGACATCTGGCAAGCGCAAGCAATTTCACGCACTTTCAATAGGTGATTCTCCGTGACCATTTTATGCACTTTTGCAATCATTTCTGGAGTAGTGACACATCTTGGCTGACCACTGCGTGGATCATCATTTTATGCTCTCCAGACCAAATTTAAATTCATTGGCCCACTTGGCAAAAGTTGAATATGAAGGAGCAGAGTCCCCCAATGTATTCTGGAAATTCAGTACGAATTCCTTTGCTTCCATACCATTCTTTACGAGGTACTTAATCACTGCTCCATCTCCATTTTCTTACATCTTCACAAATCACTACGCGGGAACAACAGACTCGTCACCGCCACAGATCTCTTCCGAGACGTGGCACGTGTTTACAGGCAACAGTCCAATGAATGTCACGTGAACAACTCGTTGCGATAGTGCTGACCTCTCGTGGTGATTCTGAGAACTTTTCAAACCATCCTCCTACATCATAAATGTTTGAGACTTGAAATGTCCCCGCAACCATGTAGTTTCATTTGATTGAAAGTGCCATTGCCTGGGATTCAGGCAAAATCAACCAATTTGTCCGATGCTGAGATGCTATTCCATTATAGTTGGAGAGCCTCTGCATTGCTATTCGTGTCTAGGGGGACTGCCGATTGGGTTGGGGATTTGCTTGAGCAGGGAGGTGTGCTAGCGTAATTTGTCCAGTTGTGCAAAGCCACTGTGCCAGGGTGGAGTACTGGTTAACACATCTGCCTCGACAGCAGGAGATCGGGGTTTGAATCCCAGCCTTGGTACAAATTTCATTCATCGCTTCAGCCTGCATGTATACACCGCAGGCCATCCAAAAAGAAACGCCAAAAAGCACAGGAAATATGACAGCTAAACTGATCTTGGAGATAATACTTTGTACAAAGATCACTCGATTGAAAATACAACCCCACGAGAAATGAGGGAGATGATGAAATTAGTACCGCTTGTTGCCGCCGTTGCTGGCTACAGAAGCTTCTGTACTCCGTTCGTCATAATAATGAGCCTCACATAAACATTACACAATGTATTCCTCCGCCTTTGCTGGAACCTCATTGGATTTTGTTACACGTGGAGCAGAAGCCAAGCTGTCTCGAGTACACGACGGTGCATTTTATGCTGTGTGTTACGCGTACATCGACTTACAAGGGGACCCTCCATACTGTAAATCACGGATTTTGATGCGCTTCAAATATGTTGTAGAGGCACTTAACCCTGAGTACCTGGCTATCAGGTTTTTTAGCGACGGGCCTTGGTTTTTGAGAAAATCGATTTTGAAGTTCATTGCGCGATTTGTTTATCCGTGACATTACATATATTTCGAGCAAGCCAGCGTAGCCTAGGGGAAGTTCGAATCTTGCTCCCACATGTTTTTTTTAATGTATGCAAGAACCGTCCGGAAAATTTGGTGCTAACGCTCAAAAACGAGTAGACGAATTAACTGGGAAATACAGAAATGTAGTCGCGTCCTGCACGAAATCCGGGAAGTTCACGAAACTGGTGTACGAAGAATTTTTGCCTTCTGTAATTCTTCCGTACATGGGACAGAAAAAAATGTTTCTACATTACCAATCTGTGGGGAGGGCAAACCGATTAAACTTTATACGATCATCTATTCACTGATGAAAGGAAAGCCGGCCGGGGTGGCCGAGCGGTTCTAGGAGCTATAGTCTGGAACCGCGCAACCGCTACGGTCGCAGGTTCGAATCCTCCCTCGCGTATGGACGTGTGTGATGTCCTTAGGTTAGTTAGGTTTAAGTAGTTCTAAGTTCTAGGGGACTGATGACCTCAAAGTTAAGTCCCATAGTGCTCCGAGCCATTTGAACCATTAAAGGAAAGCGAGCACATGCACCCTAAAAGTGGTCCCACCAAAGTGCCCCCCTTATTGCCAGCCCTGCGATGTTTATTTTTACCGACAGGTGAAAATCGTCACGAAAATTATTCATAAAGATGAAAGACAATAGAGAGAACGCTTATAGGGAAGATTCGATAAAATTACATTCGTTAATCCTACATCAATTCAGCGCACCTAATTTTGAAAGCATGATTAGATATGCATGGTTCGCATCGAAATTAGTGGATGAAATCGGAATCTTTTTGAACGCAAAAGAATTGTGTTTTCCGGTATCGCTCATGAAGAAACCGTGCGCCTGCAAGACGGTTGCTTTCATAAAATGCGCGTGGTGCTGCGAAAATGAGTGCTTCCATTGTTTCTGTGATAAGTATCACCCACAATATTGTTCTGGCACATCAAGCAATGTGGACGATGAAAAATAAGATTTTGTAATATTGCATGACAGAAAGACATTAATAACTGAATATATCTTTATAATTGCACACACCTTACACTGTTTGTTCATATTCTTTGAAATAAAATTGAAAAATTCGGTCGATTTTGGAAAAAAAGAAAGTACACCAGCAGGTTTCGAACACGGTACCTCCAGCACGGTAGCCGTGGTGGTGGTTAGTGTTTAACGTCCCGTCGACAACGAGGTCATTAGAGACGGAGCGCAAGCTCGGGTTAGGGAAGGATTGGGAAGGAAATCGGCCGTGCCCTTTCAAAGGAACCATCCCGGCATTTGCCTGAAACGATTTAGGGAAATCAGGGAGAACCTAAATCAGGATGGCCGGAGACGGGTTTGAACCGTCGTCCTCCCGAATGCGAGTCCAGTGTGCTGACCACTGCGCCAACTCGCTCGGTACGGTAGCCGTGAACCTTTACCGCTGCGCTACGCTCAGTTGCTCGAAATAAGTGTAATGTTACGGGTATACAAATCACACAATGAAATTCAAAATCGATTTTCTCAAAATCCAAGGCCCGTCGCTAAAAAAATCGTCTAGCCAGATACTCAGGGTTAAGTGCCTCTACAACATATTTGAAGCGCATCAAAATCCGTGATTTACAGTATGGAGGGTTCCCTTGTCAGTAATAATATGGAGTAACAGCTTTACCGGCGCATTTAACTTCGACAGCACTGGCCAGGCAAGTGATCCAACTAACCTGCAGTTATGTGAACAGCTCCAGTAGATACGTAAAAAAGAGACGAGCACAGAAACAATACAGCTTTGAATGTCATTTAACTTTTAAACAGAGGGAAATAATATACCGCAAGACTCAGGCGATAAGCCTTTTAGGTGAACGGTCGGAAAACATGACTGGTCTCGATGTTAGTGCACCGGTAACGTAGTACACTGAACTCTCGCTAATACGGACCTCAGTAATCTGGCACACTTTCAGCTTCTAGTTGTTCAACTTGAAATGACACCTAATAATGAAATTTTGTTGCAACAATGCTGTTAGTTAATTATAAAGTGCAGCATTCCTGTAAACTTTGAAATTGTGGCTTTCATTACGGATCATTATCGTCGCTTCCAAAGGGAAACACGTTATGCTAGACCTCGAAATTAGACAACTGGACTGAGGTTCTTCGCAGAAAACCATTGTTGCTGGCAACAGTGTTGGACGATCAACTATTTATGAGCAAACTTCAGTTGAAATGGGGTAATCGTAAGCTGAGAGGAAAGTTACGATGAAACCGATGAAGAAGAGGAGATGAGGATATCTCAAACTGTTGCTGCTGAGGCTGGAGACTACATTATGCAATAATCAGAAACATGGCAGGATCTATGAAATGCTTGTAAAGCCACTGTGTGATAAAGCTTACTACCGTCGCATCATCATGGCGACAACCAAAAGTTTGGGACACGTTTCACAGTAAACGTCGACTGTGCATGTACACACTCAAGGACTAAGTTTTCTGTAAAAATGAAAGTATCTTTTGATTTGTTAAAGTACAATCCCTGTGTGTTTATATTAAATTTAGGCACTCTTAACAATACGGCACTTCCGCTAATCCGGCATCCACACGTGCGGGGGATGGGCGGTTCAGCAAGAGTCTTGGGTATTGTAATTAAAAACAAGAGAGATGAACATTCCTGACTGCAACAAGGGTAATTTTTCTGCATGAGCAATGCGTGGCGTAAAAGCGCACTGTTGATTTTCCATGTACTTAAATACTGAAGCCACTGAAGGTATTACAGTCAGTCGTCTGGTAATCTCTGAACTCCTTCCATATCGGACTCCAAGCAATATGGTACAGTTCGGTACTGTTACGTTTATAATGAGGCGATCAGCAATAGAATACCAAGCAATCAAAAATCCTCTTTTATGACGTGCTGATCCGCATTTCGCCGTCGCTCGTCAGTGACGTGTCACAGAGCTTCGCGCATTAGTTCCTGTACATTTGGCACCGTAAGGGTCTTGTTTTCTCTTTTGCGACAAATCTCTTAACTTGGCTCCAGGTCAATTCTATTGGTTTCAGACTGCACTGTTACGGTGACAACTGTAAAAATTCACCATCTGTACAGTGTGCTCGACGGCACGAAAATTGTTTTCCATGTTTCCAAATCACTCCAGCTCTTGTGAGACCACGTCTGTCCTACAAAACAATGGGCATATTCAAATAAAGAGTACCTGAATTTTCATTTTTCTCCAAAAAAATTAATTGGGTATTGTCTTCTTAACTTCAAAAATCTCTAACGATCCTTTATAAAATATATTATAAGAATGTATATTTCCAATGAAAACCAGAATTTTTCATGCGATGTGTAATGAGAAACTAGAAGACGTGTGTTTTTCTTGAAAAATGATGGTTAAGTATGAGTTAATTAACATATATTGTTGCATTTCATAATTAAATGACCTAAGTATTCACACCGCAAAAAAATTATAGACAATGTGTTTCGAACCGCCAACCGCCCGCAAACACGATTGTCATTCAATAACGCTACCATTTACGCCACACATATAATTACAATACTTTCACACTTATATTTATTACATAGTGTTTCTCGAAAAAAAAAAACGAAGCTGGTTTTCATCTGTAATCTTGTGAAAATTATTAACAACAACTTGTTTCTCACCATTAAAGATGTCCCCCGCGAGCGCGTTTCAGAACGATTGACAAGAATGGGGGAAAGAAATACAGTAGAAGAAGAATGGCTAGCTTTGAGAGATGAAATAGTGAAGGCAGTAGAGAGTAAGTAGGTAAAAAGACGAGGGCTAATAGAAATCCTTGGGTAACAGAAGTGATATTGAATTTAACTGATGAAAGGAGAAAATAGAGAACTGCAGTAAATGAAGCGTGCAAAAAGGAATACAAACGTTTCAAAAATGAGATCGACATGAACTGTAAACAGGTTAAGCAGGGATGGCTAGAGGACAAATGTAAGGATGTCGAGGCATATATCACTAGGGGTAAGATAGATACTGCCTACAGGAAAATTAAAGAGACCTTTGGAGAAAAGAGAACCACTTGTATGAATATTATAAGCTCAAATGGAAACCCAGTTCTATGCAAAGAAGGGAAAGCAGAAAGGTAGAAGGAGTATATAGAGAGTACTTACAATCCGTCTTGATTGCAATTTTTTTTTTTTATTCATATGACCGGTTTCGGTTCATTCAGAACCATCTTCAGATCTGATATTTCAGTTAGAGGAGTAACCCGTCCAAATCCAGCAACTTTCACATGCTGCGTCACATAAAATTTATATTTTACGATGACCTTTTACGTTTCTTAATTTTGGAGACAAGCTACATAACCCTTAACTGAGACCCAACTACCTCATCGTCATCAGATGTATCCAAAGTTTGAACTACCCCGCTGAAAAAAGACACATGCCGATTGGGTTTTCTATGTAGTGCATTAATCAGCTCTACCTCTACAGGGTCAAGGTTCCTTTTTTATTATTGCGTGATTCTACAGTTTTAAAACTACTTCCTCCGTGATCATCTCATTACCACCATTTTCTCAATGCTCAGTGTCGTCAGTGACCGAAAAAGTGTCATCAGAAAGTGATCTTTCCGTAAACTCGTCATCGTCAGTGAGTGGGAAACTGTCGGCAGTTGGACGTCCTTCTATGGTTTCCTTCAAAAATTGAAGGTGTTGACGTTCTGGATGGCTGCCTCTCACTGCCACATTTTACATATGACTTATACATCCTGCCGGCCGGAGTGGCGCGGTTCTAGGCGCTTCAGTCTGGAACCGCGCGGACGCTACGGTCGCAGGTTCGAATCCTGCCTCGGGGTGGATGTGTGTGACGTCCTTAAGTTAGTTAGGTTTAAGTAGTTCTAAGTTCTAGGGGACTGATGACCACAGCAGTTAAGTCCCATAGTGCTGAGAGCCATTTGAACCAACTTATACATCCCCTCACTTCTGTGGAAGGAATCGCGAGTACAACTTCATCATAACAAATTTGCCTGAAACAAGAATACTATCTGAAGTGGTACATCACACTACTATCCTTACAAAAAAGTTTAATGGTTTTCAGCGTGTATGAAATTATAGTGTCATGAAAAGGGGAAAAGTTAAATGGTCTACTGGTATAAAAGTTCATGTTTATAGAAAACCAGTCAGTTTTGCCCTCAATTTGAAAAGTATTGGAGAGCAGTAGGAGATCGAAATATTATATTGTAAAACCATACGTTGGTAAGTTATTAAAAAGTTTCAGGTTTATTTCGCAATTTCTTCCCGAGATGTGGAAGGCCAAACTTCATACTTTTTTCATGGGGGTATTTTTTCGCTCGACTCCGCTTTAAGTTATCTACATGAAAGTTGGTAATGCAATCTTTATTATTATTTCATTTAAGAGAGCGCATAACGTTGTACAACATGTCATAGACTTGTTTCTTCGCCGGCGTGAGTGACCGAGCGGTTCTAGGCACTTCAGTCTGGAACCGCGCGACCGCTACGATCGCAGGTTCGAATCCTGTCTCGGGCATGGATGTGTGTGATGTCCTTAGATTAGTCAGGTTTAAGTCATTCTATGTTCTGGGGGACTGATGACCTCAGAAGTGAAGTCCCATAGTGCTCAGAGCCGTTTGAACCATTTTTGAACTTATTTCTTCCACGAAAATATTGTCGGAGGTATGTCTCAATGTTGTCTAAAGCAGTGGGTGCACTGCGCAAAGGTGCGCTTTGGGGTGAAACAAGTGGCTGTATTTCCACCAGTATTTGTTTCGCGAAAGTAGAACACTGCCATCGTTAATTGGAGATATGTACAAATGTTCTTACATTGTTTCGTCAATAACTATGATGATCATGCGGGAATTCTTTCCCATTTTAGACCACTGGGCACGGAATGGGCCTAATGTAGAATTGTTCACTTTATTTCTTCCATTATTGTTTACGTTTGGTATACACTACCCACTTTTCCGGGAAGATATAAAAATGTACTATTACTGTACAAATATTTTTTTCCAAATACCTGGCCAGTGGCTGTAGGTTCACACATCTTCATTACAGTCACAGACTTGGCATTTCCACAATCAGTAAAATAGTCAGATGTGTGTGCCGAGCTATTTGGTCTCTCTCTTATGAATATATACCTCTACACAGAAAAGAGGACTCTGAAAACATTGCTGCAAAATTTGAGCAAAGAGCAAGTTTTCCACACTGTATTGTAGCTGTAGATGAAAAGCACATTCGTATCGTCCATCCATTTAACTCACTGTACAACAAATTCAAATGGCTCTAAGCACTATGGGACTTAACATCTGAGATAACCAGTCCCCTAGACTGAGAACGGCTTAAACCTAAGTAACCTAAGGACATCACACACAGCCATGCCCGAGGTAGTATTCGAACCTGCGACCGCAGCTCAATGTACTACAATTACAATTACAAAGGATACATCTATAGTGTTGATGGCTGTGTCCGACTCTGACTATAGATTTATCTACGTAGATATCGGCAGTTACGGCAAAGAGATCGATTCTACTATATTTAAACAATGTTCTTTGTGGAATTCAATGATGGAAAAAAACTCGTAATTCCTCGAGACAGGTGCCTTCACAGTACAGTCCAAAGGTACCTTACTTTCTTTTATTGGTGATGAAGCGACTGAACTGCATCAACACCTTCTACGACCATACTCTGGACAGACATTAACAGTTGCTAAAAGAGTGTTCAATTACCGCCTGTCAAGAGCCCGGAGGTACGTAGAACGTTCGTTTGGGATACTGACTAATAAATGGATTTTCCACAGAGATATAAATTTAAAACGCGATTTTGCTCTTGACGTTGTCAAGGCTTGAGTTGTTTTGCACAATACCATTTTTAAAAAAGAAGGCTGCAACCCCGAGGATGCTCTGTCCCTAACTGGACTTGAAAGTATAACAAGAAACGAATGTGTACATGGGGCAATTTCTGCCAATAACGTACGAAAAATGATTACGGATTATTTTGTGTGTTGTGTACACAGTTCCGCGTAGTCAGTGCGTACACAACTTTCCCACTAGAGCGCGGCCCGCTAAGCACAACAGCGCAGGCGCAGCGCTCGTCCGTCTCCGCTCTACGAGATGGCGCTACCATACACACGGACCAAATTCTGCTTCCTGCTCTCCTTTTGTGACTTCCTCACTGTGAGGAGGTTCGAGTGGAAGTTTGTGGCCTGTTGGCCTTTACTCCCCTGGGAATCTTGTAGAGTCTTCTGTCTGTACTGTTGGTTGGATCTATACTGGCAAGGAGTGCCGATGTCCTATTTCTTGAGTTTGTCGATATGACGATTTTTCTTCTTCTTGCTTGTTGCTGAGGGCTCTCCCTCGGTTGGGATACTGGATATAGTGTATCCTGCTTTTTCATACTCTCGATGGACCAGAGCGAAGATGATGTAGCGCATTTGCCACTCTGTGAAGATAGGGAAGGAATTGATCAGATCGTAATCCTCCCTAGAAAGACCAACAAGGCCTTCTGGATACTCAATTAGTTGGTGTGGGGGTGGAGGTTTAGAAAGGTTAGGTGGAACGAAAGGATAAGGGTTGTCGTGGTGGGGGTATGTACCATCGCGAAGCGAGTCAGCGATCTTCTTCGTCACAGCGCTTGCGCTGTACATGTCTGGAAGCGGCAGGACTGGGACTTCTTCCCACTCCTCTTCTTGCGCTGCTGCTTCGGTGCCCTTTTTGTGCTATGTCGCCTCCCCTTCGGCAGGCTCGTCTGTCTGCGTGGCCACCGTCGCGAACTCCTTCTCACGTGGAGGAGTCGTCTGGGTGGCGGTGTCCTCTGTTGTGGCGGAGACTTCTTTGGCTGAGCGAAGCTCCTGCGTCAGCACGGCAATCTGACGCCGAGCCTCGCCCAGTTCCGCCAGCATGGCCGCCCTCTCTTCCGCCATGGCGGATTTGAAGGCGGACATGGCTTCTTGTACGGCGTCGTTAAGGCGCCTGGTGACGACGTCTTCTGTGCACGTGACCACCTCTTCGTGTGTGGTGGTCACTTGCTTCTGCGTCTTCTTCTCCGGTCCGCGCCAATTTCTTCTGTAGGCACAGGAACGGGCGTTGGCCGCGTGCGCGCCACCGCAGTTGGCGCAGGTGCAGGGGGCGTCCTTCTGCTTCTTGCAGTCACGCGTGTCGTGTGCTTGCGCACAGTTCAAGCACACAACTGCTCCGCTGCAGTGCTTGGCGACGTGGCCAAGCTTTTGGCAGCGAAAGCACTGCGCTGCAGTCTTCCTCTTCTTCTTGCCAGAAGTCCCTGCTATCGTGAGCAGCAACTCCGCCAAGGCAGCAGCTTTGCGTCCACTTCCGCGTCCAGGCATCTCCAGTAGCAATAGCGACAATCTGCTATGCATACCTCACCGCAGCGTGAGCGGGAAAGCCGAATTCTGCTTCCGCCGATCCGCGTGTTAATATGTAACGGAGCCAATGAGATTGCTGCCAACGTAGAACCTTTTCTCCTCGCGGATCGCACTCGCGCAGTGATACCTGAACGCGCGAGGTATTATAACAAGTGTACAGACCTCTGATTAGTCAGTCTGCATTAGTCTATAGTCAAGTTTCAGTCTGCGCCTAATAAGATTACGATGTTCCTGTACATAGCCATGAAGATAAATGTATAGACACTTTTGGCCAGTATCAGAGATATATGTGAGAATAAGATTAACGTACCAATACCAAAGGAACTTCAGATTGTCAATTGTAAATAGCCTCCAGAACCAAGTTAAGTAATTTTTATGCCTGTTATTATTTTAATAAATTTGTGTGAAAATTAATCAAGATGTGTTTAAAGTTGGTCACCGTCAATCTGCTACTCCAAGCGTGGAAGTGGCATTTCTATCGTCCGACCTAACGGCAGAAGATAAACGCGCCACGATAAGACCACCAGACATATTGCTGACACTCGCCTACTTCGTTAGAGCGACAAGTAAAATAATCTAATGGTGTGTGTACCGAAGGTCTTACAGTACGCACACCACATTATGGCACCTGAGGGATCTGTGAAATGGCAATTATCTAAAATTTAATGCCCCACTGGTGTAAAAAAATTGTATTTAACGTAAAAAAATAAAGATTTGTACTTACCGTAGTCGCCTCTGTCTTTGTCAAACATCCGTTCAAAGCCTTCGTTCAGTTCTTTGCAAGCTTCGATCCATGCATTCGTTGTTTGTATTTTGTCCTCACAAGTACCCACAGTCTTGTCCCACAAACTGGTCGTCCCTGAACAAATGGTTTCGATATCAATTTTCGCCATGATACAGCAGACAAGAAATGCCTAGAAGAGATTGGACCACTAAAACACAACTGGCTGGTACACGCTAGCTGTCGGGTAGACGAGTAGCGCTCTGCTGCTCTGCACGCCCCGCCCCCACCACCTGCACCACGCAGTGGGAGGCCGCGGCGCGAAATTCATAGCAGGTCGTGACGTCACTCCAAGCGGGCCACCATGTTGTGTTTCGAAGCGTTTGTTTATCTACACGTTTGTTGGATCGAGTGCTATATTCGTGCTTAAAACTAGCGATTACAGTGTTTACGTGTAGTGAAGCTACTGTGAACATGGTTTACAAGTGTTGTGTGCCAAGGTGTCGTGGGAATTACGGAACTCGACCGAAAGTAATGTTATTTTCCTTTCCGAAAGATGCGAATCTGCGTTGGAAATGTCTTTCAGCGATTCATCGGGACAATTTCCAACCCACTGACCACATGAAGGTATGTAAAAACTATATACCTAGTACAATTATTATTTTTTTCTGGTGGAATATCTTGCATTTTGGATACATTTGACTAAAATTGTGAGCAAAAGTTCGCAGTAAATAGGCCTAGTATTCGTTATCAAGTGGCTTTATTTTGATTTTGAAAACGAAATATAAATTTGTGGCTCGTGTTACTTTTTATTCGTGTTTAAATTTCTCTGCAGTTCGTATTTTGTTACGCATTGCCGTTACCTTTTATTCTCTATTTGTGAGTCGGTGTTGTTTTTCACTCTCGCATTAGTTAGCATGAGTGCTAACGAATGTTGAAACTGCTGTTTTCATGTTTAAAAAGCGATCTCTCTGTATGAAGCATATCTGTTTTATTTTTCGATGTGTCAAACAATGGAACAAATTAATCTAGAAATAGGTTAAATTTATTATTGACGTTTTTAGCTTGACACATTGTCTCATTCCAACTGCTGCAAATGTCTGCTGAAGGTTTGTAGATTTTTACTGTTGACTTATGCTCAAAATCTGCCATATTTTTACAGGAAAGAAAATTTACATTACAATAACAACGCATAATTGTTTATGTGAGGTGAGTTAAAAGTGATTGTTTTCTTGGGAAATGTACTCAGCTTTCCTGAGGGAACTCTATAAACAGCTACACAATATTTATTTAGGATACTAAAGGCAGAGGAATTTAATATTATACACTGTATTAGTGCAGAATTTTTCAAGTGAGTGTAAATAATAGTTGTCTGGTCCAGGAAGAATGTACTTTATCACAGTGCATTTTTCACAAATGTACCTTGTTTTATCATGTATATCGCAATATTATTTACATCCCGCACTCGTACGTTTTCACTGTCTATTCATAAGTCTTATGCAATTACATTACGGTAAAAAAAATTATAAACTATAGTTTCTGCTATATCGCGATTGATAAAGTTACTTATTTTAACCATTCGGCAAAGTAATCTCCTCTTTGCGTGGTATCATTTGCCAAGATCTCGTTTCGTTATCTCCAGCGGTTTACGAGATATGACCGGCGTTATGAATATGTCATTCCCGCGCGTTGCGATCGCAAGTGAAGTTGCTGCAGATGCTCAATTTTTTCGAGATTGGAAGCACATATTGATCCAAAGTTTTACGAAAATTTCAAAACCTCATCTGTATTTCATACTCAGCAATAGAATATGCAATATGCAACAAACACAAATTCATAGCGACACCTATTTTTGATGACAACGTTCTCAAATTTGATACTCATCTGTGAAATACCACAATAGTTATGACCATTATCGAAATGATTGGCACTTCATCATGAAGCTGCCATATAAAGCTAAAAGAATTTCAGAAATTAATTATTTTTTACGGAATAGGTTCTGTTAAACCGTTTGACGAAGATTTGCAGGCCGTGCGTCTCGATTCTTTAAGCGCAGCGCCAAGCCAACGCTGGCCCGCTTTGCGTGACGTCACAAGAGCGCGCCGCGGCCTTCTCGGGTGGGGGCCGCCGGCAGCCCTCAGCCTCGGCCCGGTGTCAAACGTCCCGTAACTTAAGCGCCGGTACCGGCTGCCGGGTAGGTGTGAAATAAGCCTCAGTTTGTGGCAGGGTCAAGGAGATTCGGTTGGAAACTATTCTGTGCATAAAGTAGGTCAGACTTTAACCTCCAAGGGTGGGATGGATACCACAATACTTCTGTAGTTGGGGGTTAAATGCTGCCGCGCGGCGTTTGCTATTAAGAAGATGCCGAATGCAAGTTAGTAAGCTTGCGACTATTGGAATTAGCAGACTAGTTTTACGAAAACATGAGATGAAGGGAAAAACGCCATGCCACAAAAGTTAGGAACGCTTCAATTTCGTAACACCACTTTCCTTCTCCCACCAACGATTAGTGTCAGTAACGTAACATTCTTAATGTTCTTTGTATTTATACGTATATATTTTCAAAATATGTAGTTTCAACGAACCGGCTCTTTAAGGATCTTTTCCAAATACACTACTGGCCATTAAAATTGCTACACCAAGAAGAAATGCAGATGATAAACGGGTATTCATTGGACAAATATATTATACTAGAACTGACATCTCATTACATTTTCACGCAATTTGGGTGCATAGATCCTGAGAAATCAGTACCCAGAACAACCACCTCTGGCAGTCATAACGACCTTGATACACCTGGGCATTGAGTCAAACACAGCTTCGATGGCGTGTACAGGTACAGCTGCCCATGCAGCTTCAACACGATACCACGGTTCATCAACAGTAGTGACTGGCGTATTGTGACAAGCAAGTTGCTCGGCCACCATTGACCAGACGTTTTCAATTGGTGAGAGATCTGGAGAAAGTGCCGGCCAGGACAGCTGTCGGACATTTTGTGTATCCAGAAAGGCCCGTACAGGACCTGCAACATCCGGTCGTGCATTATCCTGCTGAAATGTAGGGTTTCGCAGGGATCGAACGAAGGGTAGAGCCACGAGTCGTAACACATCTGAAATGTAACGTCCATTGTTCAAAGAGCCGTCTATGTGAACAAGGGGTGACCGAGACGTGTAACCGATGGCACCCCATACCATCACGCCGGGTGATACGCCAGTATGGCGATGACGAATACAAGCTTCCAATGTAAGTTCACCACGATGTCGCCAAACACGGATGAGACCATTGTGATGCTGTAAACAGAACCCGGATTCATCCGAAAAAATGACGTTTTGCCATTCGTGCACCCAGGTTCGTCGTCGTCTACACCATCGCAGGCGCTCCTGCCTGTGATGCAGCGCCAAGAGTAACCGCAGCCAGTCTCCGAGCTGATAGTCCGTGCTGCTACAAACGTCGTCGAACTGTTCGTGCAGATGGTTGTCTTGCAAACGTCCCCATCTATTGACTCAGGGATCGAGACGTGGCTGCACAATCCGTTACAGCCGTGCAGATAAAATCCCTGTCATCTCGACTGCTAGTGATACGAGGCCGTTGGGATCCAGCACACCGTTCCGTATTACCCTCCTGAACCCACCGATTCCATATTTGGATCTCGACCAACGCGGGCAGCAACGTCGCGATACAATAAACCGCAATCGCGATAGGCTACAATCCGACCTTTATCAAAGTCGGAAACGTGATGGTACACATTTCTCCTCCTTACACGAGGCATCACAACAACGTTTCACAAGGCAACGCAAGTCAACTGCTGTTTGTGTAAGAGAAATCGGTTGGAAACTTTCCTCATGCCAGCACGTTGTAGGTGTCGCCACCGGCGCCAACCTTGTGTGAATGCTCTGAAAAGCTAATCATTTGCATATCACAGCATCTTCTTCCTGTCGGTTAAACTTCGCGCCTGTACCAAGTCATCATCGTGGTGTAGCAATTTTAACGGCCAGAATTGTACGTCATTCCGAGTACGGTTTATTATGCTTCAGTGGTAGGATGTAAATGTTGGTGTTTTGTCAATGACGTTACGAGCTCATTATGGTTAACGGATAATATTTATCTGTGAGCAAAAATTAACAGGATGTATACGTAGACAAGGAACAAATTCTCGGATTTTTTCCGGATCTCCCAGTTAAAAATTCACTTCCTCCCGGGTAAAAATACGCTTTTTCCGTGTTAAGTGACAGTATATTTTCCCTCGGAACTGTAAAATTTATCAATCATTTGAATGATTATGGTTTTATACAGCGACTTAGCACTTCCCGGCACTTTAGAGAACGAAAGTCAGGGGAAACAGTCACGTTTGGAAAGTTCTTTGATGTGCAGCAACATATACGCTGCATATTTTGTTATCACGAAAGTACGAATTCGATTTTCACCAAACACTGCATGTTACTTTCCGAAGCAGTGTAATCGACATTGCGATGCGCTTTTGTAAGCCAGTCACAGCTCATGTCACGTGATCACGTCGGCCGATGACAACGGATACGCAGAGAGTAGGACACGTGATGTACTCGGCCAATAGCAACATCACTGTTATGTAGCGCAAACTGGAAAAAGTTAATGGTTTAAATTAGTATATATAGTGTTGCTACAGGAAAATGTATAATATCTATCACGAAGACTAATAAGCTGCAAGAGAAGCTAAGCTTTCACATATAATGTTGATCTTTTTTTGAACATTTGCGCTTTAAGACACATCACGCAAATGTGCCAGTAAAATGTTTAATACCAACATATCTCTGATCTTTTGGGCTCGAAATTCTTCCTTTGATTTTTAAATGAGAGTCAAACGCTCTGTGAACGCAGAAATTCATCATACATTCTCGCACTTAGTTCATCTTGCGTAAAAGGAAATTTACTTTGAAAATAACGCTTTTCGGACCACAATTCGCAACATTTTCCCATGACCTGTTACAAATAAACTCATTTCAGCGATGTCTCATAGTACCCGCGATGGCTCAGATGGAAAGTGTCTGCCATGAAAGCAGGAGATCCTGGGTTCGAGTCCCGGTCGGGGCACACATTTTCAACATGTCCCCAATGAAGTACATCAACGCCTGTTTGCAGCTATGGTGTCCACTTAATTCTCATTTCATTTCTAGCAAAGCTGCATGGTCATCCACGGTAACTGTTCTTTCGGGAACAGATACTACCGTCATATATACTGTAATAGAGATGATTTCCTGCATTAATAGCTACTCTCTCTCTCTCTGAAATACTACTGTGCCAATAAGTGTTAAAAAGCATTGAAGTTTCCAGTACTAGATTTTGATTATCTGATTATTGTGTCAGTATTGCGTTGTTGTTGTTGTGGTCTTCAGTCCTCAGACTGGTTTGATGCAGCTCTCCATGCTACTCTATCCTGTGCAAGCTTCTTCCCAGTACCTACTGCAACCTACATCCTTCTGAATCTGCTTAGTGTATTCCTCTCTTGGTCTCCCTCTACCATTTTTACCCTCCACGCTGCCCTCCAACGCTAAATTTGTGATCCCTTGATGTCTCAGAACATGCCCTACCAATCGGTCCCTTCTTCTAGTCAAGTTGTGCCACAAGCTCCTCTTCTCCCCAATTCTATTCAATACTTCCTCATTAGTTATGTGATCTACCCATCTAATCTTCAGCATTCTTCTGTAGCACCACATTTCGAAAGCTTCTATTCTCTTCTTGTCCAAACTATTTATCGTCCACATTTCACTTCCATACATGGCTACACTCCATACGAATACTTTCAGAAATGACTTCCTGACACTTAAATCAATACTGGATGTTAACAAATTTCTCTTCTTCAGAAACGCTTTCCTTGCCATTGCCAGCCTACATTTTATATCCTCTCTACTTCGACCATCATCAGTTATTTTGCTCCCCAAATAGCAAAACTCCTTTACTACTTTAAGTGCCTCATTTCCTAATCTAATTCCCTCAGTATCACCCGACTTAATTCGACTACATTCCATTTTTGCTTTTGTTGATGTTCACCTTATACCCT
The DNA here is from genome assembly GCF_023864275.1 of Schistocerca cancellata. Taxonomy (NCBI): domain Eukaryota; kingdom Metazoa; phylum Arthropoda; class Insecta; order Orthoptera; family Acrididae; genus Schistocerca; species Schistocerca cancellata. Next base: position 146,666,620 of record NC_064636.1, on the reverse strand, counting down.
CCTTTCAAGACACTGTCCATTCCGTTCAACTGCTCTTCCAAGTCCTTTGCTGTCTCTGACCGAATTACAATGTCACATTTGTAGGTTGCTGCAAAACCACAAATCTGTCGCTAATTAATTAATCAATCAAGCAGGGTGTATACAATCTGGGAAAGCCCCGGGAATTTTTTCATCCGGGAGAAAACCGGGAAAACCCAGAAATTTTAATTGTTTTAGTTTTCAGTTAATTTTTTGTAACTTTGACTGGTAAGAACCAATACTCTAACAAAGGATATTACTGTATGCCGCTCCTGCATAATAATACTGTAGCGACAAAATATGAACGAGAGAAAAAAACTTAAATTACAAATGAAATGCGCCATAAAAAAAACTGGTCATACAAGCATCTGCCAACGGCAAAATGTGTGAAAGGCTTTAGGACGATCATGCAATGCTTCGTAACTACAGATTACCTCCGATGAGCGTGACGTCACAACTGTTTACATTAGATTCATTTGAGCAGTTATGAGCGGGATCACGCGCACACGCTGCTCAGTACATTCTCCCGTTTCTGGCTACAGAAATGTGGCCGTTGGTTATGCACACAGCAAACCGGGGTATCTGAACCGGGCGGCAACTTCGGTGGTGAGGGGGGGGGGGGGGGCAAATTAGTATTCTCGAGGAAAAAGAACCCCGTTTCATAAAGCGCCTAGCACCTAGCGCACGTTGGTCAGTATTGAGCTTGTTCGAACAGCCACTTGGCACTTTAATCGCGCAGAGCGAGTGCAACGGAAACTCAAGAAATTACGAACTAGCCACAACAATAAGCTACGGTTCTGCTCAAATTCTGAAAATTTAGAAAGCACTGCATAAACTTGTATTTTGTTCGAACAAATTGACAATACGAGTTCCCATACAGTATAGTAATCCATGGACACACGAACATTTATGCTGTTTTTAAGTAATGATAATAAAGACAAAAATACTGATCTCCAATAGTTAGTTAGTACCTGATTGAGCCCAATGCTACATTTTATTTCTTTATGAGTGGTGATAATGGCATACCAAGTAGGTTGCAAATCCAATCTCCGTTCCCAAATTAGAATAACAGATAAAAGCGATACCAGATTTCAATTAGTTTGAAAACAAGAAGCCAACATTCAGATGAAACAATCATGACATTTAATTAAGAATTAAAAGCCGAGCGAACAGAATAAGTGACTTTATCACTTTAATTTTTGTCACGGGATGAATGACAGCGGCAAGACCCGTCTCGCACATAGTACCATCAGATGTAACTATATCGTGGGGAGAGTGACAGCTCGACAATTGGAGACAATAACAATTGCAATCTTTTATTTATTTATTAGCTGCTGCTGTTACGCATGGTCTGTACGCTACAAGATGTACGAGGGCTATCCACAAAGTACATTACGTTTTGGAATTAAAAATAAATAAAGTATTAGAAATTTTTTTATATACAGATGAAAGCCACACTTAAATACTACTTTTCTACGTAGTTGTCATTTAAATTAAGGCACTTATCGTAGCGATGGACGAGCTCGTAAATTCCTTCGTCGTAAAATTCGGCCGTCTGTGCCTTCAACCACGTGGTTACCTCTTCTTGAAGCTGTGCGTCGTCATCAAAACGCTGCATAGCCAAACCACTTCTTCATTGCAGGGAATAAGTGGAAGTCGCTCTGTACCAGGTCGGGAGTATACGGCGAATGAGGAAACAACTCCCACTTAAAAGATTCGAGAACATCACGAGTGGCATTTGCCGTGTGGGCCCGGGCGTTGTCGTGAATCGGCAAGATCTTTGAGCCCAACTTTCCCCTGCGCTTGTTTTGTATTGCCCTTCTGAGGTTGTGCAGAGTTTGGCAATACCTTTGAGAGTTTATTATAGTGCCTCTTTCCAGGAAATCCACAAAAATCACACCTTTTCTGTCCCAAAAGAGGTAACCACGTGGGTGAAGGCGAAGGCGGCCGAATTTTACGACGAATGAATTTCCAAGCTCGTCCGTCGCTACGATAAGTGCCTTAATTTAAATGGCAACTATGTAGAAAAGTAGTATTTAAGTGTGGCTTTCATCTGTATATAATAAAAAAATTTCCAATACTTTATTTATTTTTAATTACAAAACGTAATGTACTTCGTGGATAGCCCTCGTATCACTCTTTGTCTTACAGCTGTTTTTATTATCAAAATGCACAGTTTACTAAAAACGCTAAGGCAGGTCGTTCTGATAGTACCAGTAAGTCACTAGATCGAACATGACCGGAGATTTCCCAAAACGGGACCTAAAATGTCCGAACAGTTCGAGTCGCGTTCAAACACAGCCTAGCTATATACCTTCAACATCCCCTGTTGGTGCTATCTGGTACGGGTCCCACACAATTGAGCAGGAACTATACAAAACGTAAATTATCCCGGAAGAAATCTATTAACAACGTTTCAAGAACCAGCGCTAAATGATTACTCTAGGGATATACTAGAACCCCCTACGTATCGCTCACACAAGGATCTGGAGGATAACATTAGAATAATAAGTGCACGCACAGAGGCAATCAAACATTACTCCCACGTTCCACACGTGAATGGAACAGGTAGAAACCCTAATAACGGGTACAATGGAACGTGCCCTCTGCCATGCACCTCACGGTGGTTTGCATATTATAGATTTAGATGTAGAAGTACATCTCTGAAATCCATTTGTTGCAAATCTTAGAACAGATTCTGGGCTCAAGCATAATGAGGTATCTCCAACAGAATGATCTGCATGTCAACCAGCATGGATTATGAAAACATCGATTTTGTAAAACCGAACTCACATGTTTCTCACACGATGTACTGAAAGCTTTGGAGCAAGGCAACCACGCAAATGCAGTGTTTCTTGATTCCCGAAAAGCATTTGACTCAGTACCACACCTACACTTATTGCCAAATCTCGATCATATGGGGTAACAAGTCAAATTTATGACTGAATCGAGAACTTTTTGGGAGGAAGGACACAACATGTTATCTCGGATGGAGAGTGATCGTCGGATGTAGAAGTAACTTCAGGTGTGCCCCAGGGAAGCGTATTGGATCCCTTGCTTGCATTATGTTGTACATTAATTACCTTGTAGACAATATTAATAGTAACCTCATACTTTTAGCAGATGATGCTGTTATCTATGATGTACTGTCCGAAAGAAGCCGCATAAATGTTCAGTCAGATCTTGATAAGATTTCGAAGTGGTGAAAAGGTTAGCAACTTGCTTTAAACTTTCAGAAATGTAAAATTGTGCACTTCACAAAAGGGAAAAGCGTAGTATACTATGACCATAATATCAATGAGTCACTGCTGGAATCAGCCAACTGATTCAAATACCTGGGTGTAACACTTTGTAGGGATACGAAATGGAATTATTGCACAGGTTCAGCTGTAGGTAAAGCAGGTGGTAGACTTCAGTTTATTGGTAGAAAACTGGGGAAATGCAATCAGTCTACAAAGGGGACTGCTTACAACTAACTTGGGCGACCAGCTGTAGAATACTGCTCAAATATGTGGGAGCCATAAAAATTGGACCAACCGGGGCTGAACATATACAGAGAAGGGCTGCACAAATGGTCACAGGTTTGTTTGATATTTGGGAGTGTGTCACATATATACTGAAGGAACTGAACTGGCAGTCTCCTGAAGATAAATGTAAACTATCCAGAGAGAGTTTCTTAACAAAGTTGCAGGAACCGGCTTTAAATGATGGTGTTAGGAATTTACTACGGCCCCCTAGGTATCACTCACTCAAAGCATTCAAACAACCACTCTCCCTGCACTCCATATGTGAATGGAACAGGAAGAAATCCTAATATCTGGTACAACGGAACGTAGCCTCTGCAATCCACCTTACAGTGGTTTGCCGAGAATTGATGTAGACCGAGACGAGTTCTGCGAGTGATTTGTAAGCAATCTCCTATATTTGCTCATTGCATTTCCCCAGTATTCTAGCAATAAATCAAAGTCTGCTTTACCTGTGACTTGAGTCTATGTTAGCATTCCTCTTCATGTCCCTACCAAGTGTTACAACCATGTATTTGTATGAGTTTACAGAATCCATCTGTGACACTAACATTAGACTCACTTGGTGCTTTGTTTCTTCAGTTTGTAAAGTGCACCACTTTCAAATCTTACCAAGGTCTGACTGAATATTTGTAGAGACTGTACTTCACTGCTGATAGCTGCACCATGTGCAAAAAGTTTGAGGTTACTATTAATATCATCTGCAATGTCATTGATATAAAACATGAATAGTACTGGTCCCAACACACTTCGCCATGGCACATCTGAAAGTACTTCTCCATCTGAGATAACATGCTGCGTCCTCCCTGCCAGGAAATCCTCAACCCAGTTAATATTTCATCTGATACACCACATAATTGTACTTTTGATAATGAGCATAGGTGTGGTACTGAGTAAAATACTTTTCGGAAATTGAGAAATACTGCATCTACGTGACAATCTTCATCTGTGGCTTTACAGATGTCACGTAAGAAAAACGTGAGTTGGGCTTCACGGGAGCGATGTTATCAAAAACCGTGCCAGTTGGCATGGAGGAGGTTGTTCTGTTCGAGATAACTCATTATGTTTGAGCTCAGGGTATATTGTAAGATTCTACAACATATGGATGTGAAGGATAAGAATAAGATGAATATCAACAAAAGTGAAACATGAGTAATGGCATGTAACTGAATTACATCAAGCAGTGCTGAGTGAATCAGATTAACAAATAAGGCACTAAGAGCCATTTTATAATTTGCGCAGCAAAATCACTGGCAATTGCTGGAGTAGAGAAGGTTTTAAATGCAGACTGGCAATAGTGAGAAAAGTATTTTTTGAAAAAGAGAAATTTGTTAATATTGAATTTAAATGTTTGGAAATCCTTTTCTGAAGGTATTTGTCTGGAGTTTAGCCTTTCATAGAAGTGAAATGTGGACAATACACAGTTCAGTAAAGAAAAGGATAGAAGTGTTTGAAATCTAGTACTACTGAAGAATGCCGAGATCAGATGACTAGGTCAAATAATGGTTGAGGGTGTACCAAGTCGAACTGAGGAATAAAAGAAATTTATGGCACAACAGTAAGGAGGTTCATGTGGATGTAAGTTGCAGTGGTTAGGTAGAGATGAAGAACAGACTAAGCTGGAGAGCTGCATCAAACAAGTCTTTGGACACAAGATACCAATAACAACATGGTTAGTATGTTAAGTCTGCTTAAATAACTTTCGCTTTTGTTAGTTGGTTTTACAGGGCCTATAGTCATACACTCAGAGCATTTTAAGATGTTCCCAAATTTTTTTAGTCTCACAGATTTCCTGCACAATCCACAGGCTGGAGTTTGTGGCTTGTATGTGGTCCAAAGATGAGTCATATAATGGTACTGCTCTCATACTTTTCAATTCTGTAGGATTTATACTTATGAGTCATCATTACCTAAATGAATAAATAAATGAGATCTCTGCAGAACATTTAAAAAGCAGACCCAGCCCAATTCAGACTTACTGTTAGTCATCCAGTCCGTAGGAGAGGCAACAGCTTTTCAGTCTTTGGTCATAGCATCAGTTATTCTTGCATTTAATAATACAAAAAAAGGAGGTGTGTCTTTTCCCATAAGCAACTTTTGAAAAATTTCTAGAAACATTTTCAGCAAATCTTTGCAAGGAACATTTGCAGCTGTGACTAGTTTCATCAATATAAATAAACACACACACACACACACACACACACACACACACACACACAATTCGAGGTGTGGGGTGGAAGATGGTGTCAAGAAGCTCCTGAGAAACTAATAGAAATTAATAGAGGGTGGGGGGGGGGGGGGGCAGATATCACAATAATGACTTTAGTTTTCTCTCGGCTGAGCTATGTTGTTGTTGTGGTCCTCAGTCCAGAGACTGGTTTGATGCAGCTCTCCAAGCTACTCTATCCTGTGCAAGCTTCTTCATCTCCCAGTAGTAGCTTGGAGAGCTGCATCAAACCAGTCTCAGGACTGAAGACCACAACAACAACAACATAGCTCAGCCGAGAGAAAACTAAAGTCATTATTGTGATATCTGCCCCCCCCCCCCCACCCTCTATTAATTTCTATTAGTTTCTCAGGAGCTTCTTGACACCATCTTCCACCCCACACCTGGAACACAATAATGACTTTACTTTTATCTCGGCTGAGCTGTATACCAGCCATAAGCAGTAGTTTAACTGCAGTTTTTGAGCACTGAGAATTTGTATGCAATAATATTCACATGATTAACACATTTTGGAATACTAACTATTTTAAAATTTGTGATGTATAAAACTTAGGCCTAATAAAATTTAATTTCGATGCTAGGTTAAAAATGCAGAATTCCTCGAGATTCCCTGGAAATGCCAGGTTTTCCGGAATTGTTACCCTGACCTCTTTTACATTTCAAAAAAAGCAATGCTTTTTTTCAAAGCAGTAGATCTGCTGTAGCATTCAGATTAAGGTCAATGCAGTAGCAAATTGTCCTCCTTGTGCGAAAACGACCTTACTCTCCTTTTATATGCTCAGTTTCTTATTGTGAAATTTATTTGACTTCTTATGTTATTAAACTCTCTAATCTGAAAAACAAATTAATGATTAGATTTAGGATTTCAATCGAAAAGAAGTTTAGCTACCATTTTCAGATAATCAGCCAAAAGCTTTTCCAAGTACACACTGAAAATGTCCTGAATTATATTTACATGTAAATGAAACTACTGGCTTGTCTTCACATCTACAATACACCTTTGCAAATCACACTAAAGTTTTCCTGTTTGTAACAAAAGTGTTTCCTGTACTACTCTCACTTTTATTTTCATTTTCAACACACAGCCCAGTAGCCCACGTGGTTTTAGAAGTGCATTTGGTCTGCTTTTTATTGCCAATATTTTGATTTCCTAACCAATTCTTAAATATAATAGTTGTTAGAATTGAACCATGTCCACAAGAACACGGATTTTAAAGAAAAATACATTTTAGCGTTTTGGAAAAGTTCATATAATTTGTAAGAGTACTAAGAATTTTTTCATTTGGGGGAGTGGCGGGGAACAGCCAAAAGTTGTTTTTCCAACTATCTGTCTTGAACCATAACGTATCTGTATTTTGTGTTGCATGATGTAATGACTGCACAACATTTCTGAGTCACTTCATGTTTATGCATGGTGTATTACAGTATTTGACATTCTCTTGTGCTGGGTCTTTATTATCCAATGTTGTTTGTTAGGTATGTTAGTGAATCATTTGCTATAAGTGTGTTTCAAGTTGTTACTGGTTGTGTCAGTTTGCAAGTGAGTTATTTTTATTTTGCATATTGCAGCTGGTGGAACCTTGTTTGCATTTGGAACTATTATTACTGTGTGTTTCTTATGGTCAGAGATTTGGTTTTCTTTTTAGTTTTTTGGTCAGTCATGGATATGACACAGAACTTTATGGGTAAGTCATTGCTTATTACAATGGGCCAAGATACAGTGCCTACAAACAGGCTCCTAAGGTCATTTGGATTGATGCATACAATTTTGTTTTGTTTTTAGGAGCGTATCTTTGTGATAGGAAGGGGTGGGGGTTCCTGGGATTGTTGGTCAACCCAGACTTATGGAGTGGTGAGTTTGGTAAGTATTTAGTGTTGATTTGGTTTTTTTTATTTAAATATTTACTATACGTATATAGATGTTTGTGTGTATCAATATTTTTGCTGCTGCAAGTTTTCATGAATTTTGAGATTCTTCTTGCTAGTGTTTGGTAATTGTGTTCGATTGGCTAATTATTGTTGTTTACACATTTTTTATATTAGTTTTGTGACAGCATTTTCGTTTATTGTACTATACACTTTATATTAGATACATAGGGGTAGTGAAGATTTGGATAACGGGTTTGAGTGTGTTGGTCTTAGGTACACAGGCTCCTTTTAAGATGCTATATAGGTCAAGTGAAAACTGCAGTATCAGGTTTTGGAATTGTGTGGGTTCATTTTATCGAGGGCTTTGTATGAGCTGCAAAGATCAACATATAGTCAAGCCAAATTTACCATGCCCATAGTTTTCATTTTTGCATTTTTTGGTTGCGTTGAATATTGGGAATTAGGCCTACGTGTTTGATTTTTGCCGAATTTGTTTTGGAATGGTGTTGTAATTCTTACTGTCATATATTTATTTGCCCCCGCGTAACCCCCACCCCACCCGACTTCCTGCGGTTGTTCCGTTACTTTGAGTCCACTGATCAAGTCATGGTCGGCGTATTGTTGGCTATGCGCTTCGTGTCAAGAATCAATGCAGAAGGGTGGATTTGCAACTTTCGGTTTTCCCGACCATATTGTCAAAACTGTTTCGTAAGCGTTAGGTCCATCCGCCCTTAATGTGGTTTTCGGTGATTTGGATAAGTGGGTTCTTAAGTTAGCCTGCTTTACAATAGGCCACAGCGAATTAAATATAGTTGTTATGTTATAGTATAAATACGTGTATACATTCGTGTAATTCAAGAAATGTCTTACAAAGGGAGATACAAAATTTATACGAAATGTACGAAAAAAAACTTTAAAGGCAAGCAGCACTTATTTTTATCCAAACCAATTTCGAACGGAGAATGGCTGTTTAATTCTGGGTCATTATTAATGCCAACAATAGAAGCTTTTTGGTGGCAACGTATCTGGGAGCTACCAGATCAACAGTTCAAAACAAAAATCACAGTACCAGATCAACAGTTCAAAAGAAAAATCACAGACTTTCTATTAAAACTAAATCGATATGAAGATTATGGATTCTAAAGATCAATACAACACAAATAAAATTCAATTCAATATCGACAAAGAGAGAGCGAACAGTCAATATGTTTCAGAGTGTGTAAGAAGTTAATCAATTTCTTTTCCTTGCAAGGACACATGCAGTATTAATTCTCTTTTCGAATACGACTAATTTTATTTTAATAAGAAACAGGTTGTTGGTACATAAACTACACACAGATTTTCTGCCACTTGCTATGCGTTCTTAATCTTATGCTGCATATCTTACCTTTTCACTTGCACGTCGCTAAAACCATTTTGATGCCAGCATAGAGTCATGAAGGAAAAGATTCCCATTGTTAGCTTTCAAAACCATTACACAGAGAAGTGTAGCGTTACCCGCCTAATTTCTTTCAAATCAATAGCCTTTCGTTCCAAGAACAATGCTTCGAAATTAACATTGGGTATTGAACACGTCAACTGGAGCGCCAACACTCACAGAAAAACATATTGAGTAACATGGAATACTTTTATGTCATTATTTAGTTACTATGCTCACATAAACGAACAAACACTTCATCCCCCCTTTGTTTACTTTTTGCTGCAGTTGCAGGAACAGTCACAAACAGCAGCACATAGCACAACCCAGCCCAGGTGACAAGTCACTGTCGGCATCCACGCAAAGATCATATACGATGTCAATGAAGATGTGACGCCGTCATCGTGAAACCAGCTATTGTGGAACTTCGCTGTGTTTTGAGGGAGCAGAACACTGTCACACTGTGTGTGAAGTCTCTGTGAACTGCAGTGTCAGTCATCGAGAATAAGAAAAAAAAAACGTAAATTTGTGAAAAAATGGTTACTTGTGTTGTCTACGGATGAGCAGACAGCAACGGGAAGTCAGCTGTCTACCACAGGTAAATACTTTATTTACAATAATATTTTTTGATGTAATTCTCGACTGCTTGTTTCAGTTTTTTCAAGCAAGAAATTTAAACTTATTGTTCGTGCCATAACAGATATTGATCAGTAAGTATAGCAATGGTTAAATTCGGTACTTGAAAATGTAGGTCCGAATCCTGTGGCTTCAAAGTTCAATACTGACTGATCTAATCAGATGTTTACAGAGTTGTGAGGACACGCTATGCAGTAGTTTAAGGTTAAGAGGATGGGGAGTTTGAAGTACTGTATGGATAGAAAATAAAAGTTAGAGATCTGGCCTCTACCACCCGGTTTTCAATATAGTTTTACATGTCGGCCTCAGCATGGAATTGCGGTAGAGTTTATTTATTCGTTCGTTCATTCATTCATTCATTCATTCATTCATTCATTCATTGATCCCTAGGCATATTTCGTTATATGGATGTCACCATTTTTGATTATATGGAGTTGGTTACAAATTACAATCTATTTTGTCTACTTTGTAATTGGTCCAACTTGACTATTCATTTGTAATAATTTTATGTCTTATGAATTCTTTAATGGATGCAAAACCATTTACTAGAAAATATTCTTTAAGATATGTTTTAAATTTATAGAGTTCCCCTTACGTTTTTGATCTCATTTGGTAGTTACATACGATCTTGACTCCTTGGTAAACATAGTGGTTTGGGCCTTTGCTATATTCATTCTACCGAGGTACAAGCAATCACTTTATCTAGTTTGACGATTGTGTGTGGAGCTGTTTCCTGCATGCTGCTTAGCGTTTCTCTCTCTTATATATATAACTGTAGTTTGTGGTATTTATTCACTTGGAACTGTCAGAATAGGGCTACCCCATTTCTGGAATAGCTCAATGCAGAGGGCCCTTTTGTGACCCTTGCTTCCACATTCTGAGCTTTCACACTGCAGAATATTATGCCATAACTTATGAAAGAACGGGTATGTGCATAGTACATTGCTTTTAGGCCTGAGCTATTACACAGTGTGGTTAATATTTGTAAGGCATAGCACGCTGTGCTAATTCTTTATCGAGTACTCCAATATGTTCGTCCCATTTTAATTGCTGATCAACATGCATACTTAAAAATGCTGTGCCAGCAACACTCTTTGTGGTTTCATTATGTACTTTTTCTATAATAGGTTTTTTGTTTATGTATAAGCTCATGTTATTAGTCTTTTTACATTAAGAGTTAATTAGTTGTTGTATGAACAGTTGCAGACAGCCTTAAGTACCTTTTCAGCTTTTACTTCTAATGTTTCTGGTGTCTTCCTGTCATTAGCAAATAACACAGTTTCCCCTTGTATGACCCACAATGGGAAATCATTAATGTAAATGAGAAACAGTATTGGGCCTAACGCACTCATTTGAGGGACTCTGCTGTTCAAATATTCTTGATCTGAAAGGTGTTTTACCATATAATTTGAGCCACTTGAAATTTGAGATGTCTCTATCCTATGCACTTTGTCTGCTCGGTCAGACCTAAAAGATTTATTTACTACTTCCCTCATTTCTATTGCTTCAAGTTTACCTAAATGTATTTCATGATCAACTGCTGTACTAAGGTCTAGGAAAATGCCTGTTACTTGTTGTCCATTATCTGTGCCTTCTAAAACTGCTTTTGGAAATTTTTCTGCAGCAGCTTCTGTTCCATTTCCATTCCTGAAAACAAACTGTTCTTTGCATCAAAGTTGGTATTTGTTTAAATAATCCATAAGTCTGTTTTCACACCAGTTTCTATCATTTTAGAAATGGAAGACAGTAATGAAGCTGGTCTGTAATTCTCCGCATTTTCCGTATCACCATTTTTATGTATGGCAAGAACTTTTACCTGCTTTAAGTAATCAGAAAAGCAACCTGGTGAGAATGACTTGTTTATAATGTCTGTCGAGAATGACTCATTTATAATGTCTGTTAGGGGTGCTTTTATGCTGCTAATGCAATTTTTTACTAGACACATTGGAACATCATCTCGACCTGTGAACATTTTACTCTTAAATATATGTACAATCCTACTGATTTCCTTCCCAGTGGTAGGTAATGGCAGCATTGTACGAGGTTTATTTTAGCTGTGTACTGTATTTTAGGAGGCTTTTCTTGCAATTTGGTTGCTATATTACTAACGTAGTTGTTTACAAAGTTGTCCACGTTCTTAGGCTTATCAATTAAACTATCATTATTTCTAATTTTTATGTTCATCTTTATGCTGCCTGTTTCTTGTTTTACTACATTCCAAATGGCTTTGGTTTTATTCTTTGAGTTATGATTGGTCTTATCCTTTTCGATTTATTTTCTTTAATGGAGCTGAGATATTTGAGCATTTCAGATAATTTTCTGGAATTTTTGTTATCCAGTCCCCATCAGAATATACTACCTAAGGAAATTTTAATTTGAATATATTCATGAATTTGTATAATTTTTTGTTTCCATTTGTTTCTGAATATGCTTCTGACCATGTCTGACTGATCATCTGCATTGCAAATTCACATCTTTTTGATTTCGAAAACACCCTTCTGTAGCTAAACTCTTTTGTTTTTTTTTTTTGTATGTATGGTTTGTGGTGTTCGCTGTTTATTTCTTTTCTCGTTTTGAAATAAATGAAGATAAAAAGACTACTAGAGATCCATCGAGGGTTTGAGTCACTGTACCCCAGAAAGGATTCGCTGTCACCGTGTCAGTTGTGCTTTTACATAATAAATGTAGGTTGTAGGCTGCCAATCCTGCAGCAGCCCAAGCTATTGCTTGGTTATCCTCACAGTTGACTGTCAGTCTGCCACAAAAAGTGTCATTATTTTATAATTGATTTATAAAATTATTGAGGCTTTCGCGGCCACTTGAATGTCAATCACTGGTGATGGCGAAACGTCAGGAAAATTGTCAGTCAAACATTGGCCAAAGGACCTGAGACAGAAGCCAACAGACAATACCTTCATTTGATTTGTCTCTTAATTTGATTCTTGCCATGATATGCTTCATCTTTATGTCTCCACCTGTTTACGTACTTTGAACATTACAAATTATGCTGCTATGCAGGACTGTGAAATTATCTGTTTGTACTTATTAGCTCTGTAGTTCCAGGTTTTTATTAGAAATAGTTGTTACTAGTATGCAGATATTACTATAATTTGCTCGGTGAGGTAGGTGACAGTATCAGGTTAGTTGTTTCTTTTTGTTCTTATAGTGTCAACCAGTGATGAATTTTTCTGTTCCACGACTTAAGATACTATTTAACTTAAACTTTCAATTAATTAGTTTATGTTATCTTTAATTGACTCACTGCACGTATATAATTATTTGCTTTCTATTATGTAAACTTTTAATGTTTATGAAGGCTTTAAATTTTGTAGACAGTGGACTTTTCCATATTAACAGTTCAATAATATCGCGCCCCCGACAAGAAAAAGTGACAGAAACCGAAATGCAGCAATTATTGGTTTGTCATTGAAAAATACATATGGAGTACCCTGACGTGCAAGAAAAATGTAATGAGATTTAATTCCGACTATACTTACTGGAAATTTGAAGGAAGCTTCTGCTGTTTCTTTATATGTTTCAGGGAATTAATTTTTTAATATGTGTTTTCTCAGGCATTGCATTTCTCTAGTTGACCCCTTGTTCTTGTCAGCCAGTCCCTACCACTCCCACTCGCTCTAATAGTGCTTCACCTCGATTGGCAAAGATAGGGGTAAATTAAAACCACATCGATGAAATGGATCCCATCCTACAGTGGAACTTGCAGATGTTCAGGATGCATGTAGAAGAACTGTCACTTATCTAAGGGTAAACCACTGTGTCTGTGTCTGAGGAGACTCATTTCCATCCATCATACACCCCTTAGCTACGACGCTATGTGCTCCAGAAAAACGACGACCTGAGTGGAGAGAGAGCTAGAGGAGGCGAAGGTATTATTGTCGGTACCAACTAACACTCCTCGCTTCTCTCACTTAAGACAACATTACCACCAGTTGCCGTATCAGGGCACGTGCGTCATCCGTTGACAATATGTTTCCTTTACTTGCCCACATGATGTACTTGACGAAGAGGCCCTAACCGACCTTATTACACAGCTCCCCCGCCCCTTCATCCTACGTGGTGATTTTAATGCACACAATGTGCTTTGGGGCTCTGCAACTGCCTGCCCCAGAGGTAGAGCAACTGAGAGGCTTCTCGTGTCATCATGCGCATACTCGCTAAATGTGGGAGTGAACACTGGGTTGTTCTCTGCCATTTATCTCCCACTTTGCTCTTCAGCTCTTGCTCACACTGCTCAATGGGAAGTGGTCGATGAGTTGCACAGAAGTGATCACTTCCCGGTCTGGATTCACCTGCCCGATGAGGTGAAACCGGAAAGAAACTGACACAATGGGTGCTCGGTAGAGTAGACTGGACACTTTATATCCAGTTGGCCCAGTTCGAACATTGTGCAAATATCGAGGCACGAGTGGATCCATTGTGCTACTGCAACATCAATTCTGCAGTCCACGGGACAACAGAAGAGGCAACCTGTCCCTTGGCAGATTGCCGAATGCCGCTGCAATCTGCAGGCGTGTGACTCTGCGTAGGTTCAAGTGTCCGTCAACTGCAGAGAATCTCGCAGCCTATCAGGTGGCGAGGGCGAAGTGTCACCGAATTATTCTAGAGAGCAAGAAGAGGTTGTGGCAACAGTTCCTGAACACCATTAATCATTCCACCAAAACTTCCGTTGTGTGGGAGAGGAGGTAGATGCCCCACGGCTGCTGTAATGGGGAACGGCATTCTCCAGACCGATCCACTAAACATTGCCGAGACCGTTGTGGCGTATTCTGCCACAGTTACTGCAACAACCAGTCAGGATCCAGGTTTCCAACCCCACAGAGCGGTTACTGAGAAGTGTAGTCTGGACTTCCGGTCCACCTCTGAAGAAGATTACAACTGCCCATTTTCCATCTGGGAGCTGGATTCTGCATTGTCTGCAGCTCGTGACACATCCCGTGTTCACGACAGCATCCGTTACAGTAGGCTGCGGCACCTCACGAGGCGAAACAAAAATATCCTTCTCGCACTTTTTAATGCCATTTGGGCGTCAGGTCACTTTCCTGACTCGTGGCACGATGCAGTTTCCATTCCTCTTTTAAAACCTGGGAAAGCCTGTACGTGCCCAAGTAGTTACCGTAGTGTTACCCTCACTAGCTGTATGGGGAAGACGGAGCAGATCTGCCACTTTGTCTGGATCTTAGACTCCAGACAACTTCGTAGTCGTTTTCAGAGTGGGTTCAGGAGGTATCACTCCACCTTTGATAAACTTGCCCTCCTAGAGGTGGCTATACAACACGATTTCCTACACCAGCATCACCTTCTAGGTATAGTTTTAGACATCGAGAAGGCCTACGATACTACTTGGAGGCACGTTATCCTGGAGCAGCTTCACAAATGGAGTTTTCGTGGTAATATTCCCATTTTTATTCAGTCCTTCCCCTCGCCACGATATTTTAGATATCGAGTCAGTAACCCCTGTCTGATCACTTTGAGCACGAGAACAGTGTCCGTCGAGGTAGGGTTTTGAGTGTGACTGTCTTTCCCATAGCTATTAATAACGTTGCATGCAGAGTGAAAAGTTCTGTCCAGTGTTCTTTGTTTGTGTATGACTTTTCTGTGTTTGCCCTTCTTCAAGCCTCGCAACGACAACAAGTCATTTGCAACTATTCGATGTTTGGACGGATGGACGCAGAAGAGTGGTTTCACGTTTTCCACTGAGAAGTCTGTGTGTGTTCCTTTTAACCATTCTCGTTCCATTTTAATCTTTCCTGAGTTGAGGATGAGGGCACTGCTCTTACTTTTAAAGACACAGCGAGTTTCTTGGGCCTCATATTTGACTCTAGGCTTACACGG
Source organism: Schistocerca cancellata (assembly GCF_023864275.1). Lineage (NCBI taxonomy): Eukaryota > Metazoa > Arthropoda > Insecta > Orthoptera > Acrididae > Schistocerca > Schistocerca cancellata. The sequence continues at coordinate 146,651,076 of NC_064636.1, read as the reverse complement.
TTACCGCATCTTAAGGATTTGAAAAATCGGTCACTTAAGGCTTTAATTATTTTAAAATGTCTTTGCCACAATACACGGGGAGCAGACAGGGCTTGTCCGTTCCGGTTTTACAGGGCATTTGCGTGCTCTAGGCTCGACTACGGGTGCACGGTGTACGGGTCTGCGAGACTCTCCTATTTACAGATGTCGGATGTGGTGTACCGTGAAGGGATTCGATTGGCCACTGGGGCATTCAGAACGAGCCCCATTCCAAGCCTCTGTGTAGAGGCAGGTGAAGCACTACTTCAAATCAGACAACAGCTACTTAAGGTGTGTCAGGCATACAAAACACTGTCCGTACATCTCACACTCGTCTGCTGTACCATTGCTCAGCCTCAACTGGAAAAGCTTTTTTGTAACAGGCAGTGAGGCCCTGTGGGATTCGAACACACGATTGCCTTCTAGGAATTGGTGGGGCCACTCCTCACATTTCCCATTGCGATGGGAGCAGATTTCCACCGTGGCTTTTCCAGGGTCCAGACTTATTTTAGACCTGATGAATTTTAAGAAATATTGTATGTCAAATTTTACATTTCAATCTCTCTTTTTTTAACATTTTAGATCTGCATCACGGTTTCACAATAGTATACACTGATGGCTCCGAGCGAGGGAATTCCCTCGGTTGCTCTGTCGTGTTCGTCAACTGTGTCACAGGGACTTGCCTTCCTGACGAGTATACCGTTTTCTCAGCGGAGCTCCACACGATCCTGAAGGCACTGGGGCAGGTGTGTAGTATTCGTGGCAAACTGTTTCTCATTTGCTCCGATTCCCTTAGTGCCTTACAATCGTTACAGAACCTGTACCCAGCTGAGGAGTTGGTACGGCTGATATACGACCAACTGTACTCGCTCCGTCAGCAGGGTAAGCGAGTGTCATTCTACTGGGTGTCAGGTCATGTAGGGTTACGGGGAAATAAACAGGCCTATCGGGCTGCCGAGGACAGGATGTGGTACAATGTCCTATTCCCTTGCAGGCTGTTGTTTCTGCACTACACAGGAAGTGCACGCAGTTGTGGGATGAGGAATGGCTCGCGGTGACAGCCAATAAGCTCCAGCTGATGAAGTCGACAACCTGGCCGTGGTGTTCTTCCTGCCAGTAGTTTTGGCGGGATGAAGCGATCGTCACGTGTCTTAGAATTGAGCACTGCCCTCTCACATGCAACTTTTTGCTACAGCGAGAGGATCCCCCGTTTTGTGACGCTTGTGGCATGCACATCTCTATCTGCCTTATTTTAATGGAGTGCATTTTATATCGTGATGCAAGGGCAGAAGCAATTATTGGTGGGGATCTGCCCTCAGTTTTAGCTAATGGTGAGACGAGTGTGGCTAAGGTTTTAAAGTTTTGTGATGTGTTTGGACTCTGACCTAAACTTTTAGGCTGGAGGTTTTAGTGTGTTAAAGAGTGGATGGTTTCTCCTTTTTTTATTCTTGTGGCCAGCCAGCCATGTCCATCTGCTATATTGTTTTAGCTCCTGTGTCATTAACGTTTTACAACTGACGTAATACTTTGTTCCGTCGTTCTCAGCGGGTGCACACGTAGTTTTACAACTTTTGTACCTGTGTTTTGCGTGCTCTTTTATCTTGCTGTTTTGTGTATTTTATTGACACTCGTCTCCATCAGTTTCCGTGCAGTCACTAAAGACCTTACTGTCTTGCGCCCATACAAACATGTCAGAGTCCTTGCAATGTACAGTTTAGTAGATTATAGGTATTCTTTTAGGCTATAGGGAGATGAAATTAAATAACCTCTTAATTTATTTCAGAAATCAGTTGTCTGTTCAGTGCATTTTGTTGTGCATGGGGTTTAGTGTATAAATTGCACCCAAAGTTTATGAGACCTTATTCAGTTAATTTGATTCATTTCCTATGGAAATAATTGTCACTGTATATTGCTTGTGTTGCAATTGTGTGTGTTTCTACTTAACTGTGCAGTGCTATTTGCTTTAAAGTGCATAATTGTTGAAAACATGTTTACTGAAGGGACAGTAATGATATCAAATTTTTTGCATTTATTTCTACAGGATGGTTATTGGGTGAAATTTGCATTGCGCGTAACAGTCTTCTTTTGAAATTTAACTAGCCATTGTATAAGCGTGTGTGCTGCATTTCTCCAGACTGTGATTCGGCATGATAAGTGGTAGTAGATTAGGCCATAGTACATTGTAAACAGTGTGCATGTATTTACTCTGTTTAGACATCATTCAGATTAAGAATATGCTAGTGCTTATTTTAAGCATACTTTGCAGATAGTGTCCTCCTATGTCAGGTGTTTACCAACAATGGCACCCAAGAATTTGTGATTACCTACCTCTTGAGAACTGAATTACCTAGTTAAAGACGAATTTGGTTATGTTTGTAGATTTATCTGTTCATAATTGTGTGTACATTGTCTGACGTGCATTTTCTAACAAGTTGATTTTACTGATAAGTAGGTAGAATTTTTCTTTATTGCACTTTCAGGCACTGTATCATTATTTATTTACACGTCAAGTTCCATAGGACCAAATTGAGGAGCAACTCTCCGAGGTCATGGAACATGTCAATACATGAAACTACAACTTAAATGTAATAACAGATAAAAATAAAATGTTTATGAACATGAAAAGTCAAGCCATAAGTCTCAGTAAACGCAGTCAACAATGTAACATAAGAATCAGCTTAATTTTTCAAGGAACTCCTCAACAGAATAGGAGGAGCGACCCATGAGTAAACTCTTCAGTTTCGATTTGAAAGCGTGTGGATTAATGCTAAGATTTTTAAATTCTTGTGGAAGCTTATTGAAAATGGATGCAGCAGTATAGTGTACACCTTTCTGCACAAGAGATACGGAAGTCCGATCCAGATGCAGGTTTGTTTTCTGCCGAGTATTAACCGAGTGGAAGCCACTTATTCTTAGGAATAAGCTAATACTGTTAACAAGAAATGACAGTAAAGAATATATGTATTGAGAGGTCAGTGTCAAAATACTCAGACTAGTGAACAGGAGTCTAAAACTTACACCGCCTACTGCCCATTTCTGAGCCAAAAATATCGTTTTATAACTGGACGAGTTACATCAAAATACAAAAGCATATGACATAACCGAATGAAAATAAGCAAAGTAGACCAATTTATCACTTACTTCAGGTACTGTTCGTCCCCCCAGGGAGTCCACAACTCTTTTGTGGATACGTGCGTAGCGAGCACGGGACCCCGAGCTAATGTGGCCTTCCTTCCTTTCCGGGCTGCATACCTTCCCTTTCCGCATCCTTCCCCATCCCCCATCTTCGCCCCTCCTCCCCTCACCTCTGGCTCTTTCCTTCCCTTTCTCCCCATCTGGGAGTATGGTTTGTGCCGACGTCCGGAGACGGACGATCGTAAATGTGACGTATTCTTCGCCTTCTTTGCTTGTGTGTCTTCTTCCTTCCTTTGTCCTTCTCTTTTTCTTACCTCCTCTCTTTACCCTTTTCTCCGCTGCGGCGTTTGAGACCTCTTCTTTCCTTTCCCTTTCTCTTTCTTCCTCCCTGTGCGTCTCTGAAGGCCGACCCACGCCTTTTGTGCGTAGCCGGTGACGGGGTAACGCGTAATTCCCCGCCCCGGGTAGACAGGTAGGACACGTACGTACCCCCTGGTAACGGCCAGGCCCAGGGAGGGGTGATTACCCGAGCTGATACCTTCCGAAAATGCCGATTGGTCCCTCCGTCCGTTTGTCGGGAGGTGTGACCTGAGGTGTGAACAATCACCTAAGGCGGGAGTGCCCTCAGAGAGGGCCCCCACAAGGGAGGAGCGCGCCATCGGAGACGCCGGTAATCGTGGGGGATTCTTCCGCAATGGTTTCCTCACCTTCCACTATGTATGCTCACAAACGTAAGTATACTGAGTCTCAGCCACAGACGATTCTTCCATCGTTGCCACAGTTCCTTGTTGTTTCTCGGACTGATGAAGGTCACGACTTCTCCATGGTCAACCCTTTCATTATTCAGAAAGGTGTCGACGCAATTGCAGGTCCTGTAAAGTCTTGTTCCAGATTACGGAATGGCACCCTGTTGTTAGAAACACACAGTGCCCTCCAGGCACAAAAATTGCTGCGTATTTCTCTGCTCCACACCTTCCCTGTCCGGGTGGAACCGCACCGTACCTTAAATTCCTCGCGTTGAGTCGTTTATACACGATCCCTCAATGGATTGTCTGATGAAGAAATTCAGCACTACCTGTCTGACCAGGGCGTAACGGCTGTTCATAGAGTTATGAAAAGGGTTGACACAAACATCATTCCAACCCGCACTGTCTTCTTGACGTTTGACAAAGTTCAACTCCCATCGAAAATCAAAGCAGGCTATGAGATAATTTCCGTTCGCCCTTACGTCCCAAACCCTACACGTTGCTATCGATGTCAGCGGTTCAATCACACCAGCCAGTCCTGTTCCAATCCGGCCAAATGTGTTACGTGTGGCAAGGATGCCCATGAGGGTGCTTGTCCACCTCCATCCCCTCGCTGCATCAACTGTATGGGTGACCACGCTGCTTCCTCTCGAGATTGCCCCGTTTTTAAGGACGAGAAGCTCATCCAGGAAATAAGAGTGAAGGAAAAGGTGTCGACCTTTGCTGCTCGAAAATTATTCGCCAGTCGCAAGCCCACCGTGCCTCAGACAGGAAAATACAGCACTGTCCTTGCTTCTCCTCGGCCAACAAAGGAGGCGGCCACGCAGACTTGCGACCTCACCTTTAGTGCCACGGTCGTCAGATCGGCCAGCGCAAAGATCGCTCGTTCAACCTCACCACTTTCGCCTGCCCACTCTATGGCTCACCCTTCGTCGGGTTCTGCTAAATCTCGAGCCCAAAAGTCGGACGCCAAGTCTTCGAAAAAAGAGCATACTCGTGAAGAGTTTTTACGTACCGCAACTTCACAACCATCGGTTCCTCCTCCATCTAAACATCATTCTTCCAAGAAGGCTACAAAGAAACCCAGTTCCTCTCCTTCTCCGCCAAGGCGTGTCCCATCTCCAGCACCACCTGGCGGAAATCGCCCTCGGCCGTCTTCTGTGTCGCCGAGGCGCACTGCTGGTGGCCGGTCAACCGGCTGATCGCTGGTGGCAGGGGCTGCTCCTGACCAACCTATGGATCAGGATCTTCTGCCTTCGGCTGAATGCCATTCCATGCTGTCGGTTGCTAGCTCCGAGCAGTCTTTGAGTTGACAGCAACTTTGGTCACATTCCTCCATTTTCTGTTCACCCCATGTCCATTATCCACTGGAATATCCGCGGCATTCGAGCCAATCGGGATGAATTGTCGGTCCTCTTACGATCCTACTCGCCGGTCATCTTCTGTCTTCAGGAAACAAAGCTGCGTCCCCATGACCGCTTTGTTCTCCCTCACTTTCAGTCCGTCCGATATGACCTCCCCTCTGTTGAAGGCACTCCAGCCCATGGAGGACTCATGATTCTTCTCCATGATACTCTCCATTATCACCCAATCCCCTTAAACAGTTCCTTCCAAGCTGTCGCCGTCTGTCTTTCCCTTTCTGGATACACGTTCTCTCTTTGTACTGTATACATTCCATCATCCACACCAATGGCACGAGCTGATCTCCTTCATCTTCTTGGTCAGCTTCCACCCCCCTATTTGCTGGTTGGGGACTTCAATGCCCACCACCCGCTCTGGGGATCTCCACACCCTTGTCCACGTGGCTCTCTATTGCTAGACGTCTTCCACCAAGCGGATCTAGTTTGCCTCAACACTGGGGTCCCCACATTTTTGTCTGCCTCCACGACAAATTTATCTCATTTGGACCTTGCGGTCGGTACTGTTCCGCTAGCTCGGCGCTTCGAATGGTTCGCCCTTGATGATACACACTCGAGTGACCACTTTCCATGTGTCCTTCGACTGCAGCCTCCACTGCCATATATGCGCTCGCGACGCTGGAAATTTGCCCAAGCCGATTGGACACTTTTTTCGTCTCTAGCGACATTCGATGACCGTCGCTTTCCCAGCGTCGACGATGAGGTCACACATATTACCGACGTTATTCTTACAGCTGCGGAACGTTCAATACCACGCACCTCCGAATTGCCCCGGCGCCCCCCAGTTCCTTGGTGGAACGAGGCATGCCGTGACGCACTACGTGAGCGGCGACATGCTCTTCGCATTTTCCGTCACCATCCTACTTTGGCCAACTGTATCCGCTATAAGCAGCTCCGTGCGCGATGCCATCGCGTCATCCGCGATAGCAAGAAGGCAAGCTGGAAATTCTTTATTAGCTCATTTAACACCTTCACTCCCTCCTCGGAAGTTTGGAGTCGGCTTCGACGGTTCTCAGGCGCGCCTAGTTTCTCCCCGGTCTCTGGGCTCACTGTCGCGCATGATACCTTAGTAGACCCCGTCGCAATTTCTAACTTGTTGGGTCAGCACTTTGCTGAGATTTCGAGCTCTTCCAATTACCCGCCAGCGTTTCTCCCGAAGAAACGTGCAGCAGAAGTGCGACATCTTGCTTTCTCCTCTCCAAATCACGAAAGCTACAATACTGTTTTCTCCATGCGGGAACTCCAACATGCCCTCTCTTCTTCTCGCTCCTCCGCCCCAGGACCGGATGGTATCCATGTCCAAATGTTGCTGCATTTATCAACCCATAGTCTGCGTTACCTCCTTCGCCTTTATAATCGAATTTGGGCCGACAGTACCTTTCCCAGACGGTGGCGGGAAGCTATTGTCGTTCCCGTTCCGAAACCTGGAAAGGACAAACATCTCCCCTCTAGCTATCGCCCCATTTCTCTCACGAGTAGTGTCTGTAAGGTTTTGGAGCGTATGGTGAATTACCGTTTAGCTTGGTGGCTGGAATCCCGCAGTCTTTTAACACCTGCCCAATGCGGATTCCGAAAGCATCGTTCTGCAGTTGACCATCTTGTTGCTCTCTCCACTTATATCATGAACAATTTTCTCCGGCAACGCCAAACGGTAGCAATATTTTTCGATCTGGAGAGAGCATACGATACCTGTTGGAGGACAGGCATCCTCCGCACACTGTTCTCTTGGGGCTTTCGAGGCCGGCTGCCCCTTTTTCTTCGCGAATTTATGGCAGAGCGCACTTTTAGGGTGCGGGTGAACACTACTCTCTCCCGTACTTTCTCCCAAGAAAACGGGGTACCCCAGGGATCCGTGCTGAGTGTTGTACTGTTTGCCATCGCCATAAATCCAATTATGGATTGTCTCCCTCCTGATGTCTCGGGCTCCCTCTTTGTGGACGATTTTGCGATCTTCTACAGCTCTCAACGGACCAGCCTTCTTGAACGACGTCTTCAAGGATGTCTCGATCGCCTCCACTCGTGGAGCATCGAAACTGGCTTCCGTTTCTCACCCAGTAAGACCATTTATGTCAATTTTTGGCGACGTAAGGAGTTTCTTCCGCCCTCCTTACATCTAGGTCCTGTCAACCTTCCATTTTCAGACGTCGCTAAATTCTTGGGTCTTATGTTTGACAGAAAACTATGCTGGTCCTCCCACGTTTCTTATCTTTCTGCTCGCTGTCTGCGATCGCTTAACACCCTCCGTGTCCTGAATGGTACCTCCTGGGGAGCGGACCGAGTGGTCCTTCTCCGCCTCTATCGCACCTTAGTGCGCTCGAAATTGGATTATGGAAGCATAGTCTACTCCTCTGCTCGGCCGTCTATTCTTCGGCGTCTCGACTCTATCCACCACCGTGGATTACGTTTAGTGTCTGGAGCTTTTTACACTAGCCCTGTGGAAAGCCTTTATGCTGAGACTGCTGAACCTCCGCTGTCCAATCGGCGAGCAGTCCTCCTGAGTCGATATGCTAGCCATCTGTCTTCCATGCCTGCTAATCCAGCCCATGACCTTTTTTTTGACGCCTTCTTTGATGTAGGGTATGCAGGCCGCTCCTCCTCCCTACTACCCCCGGGAGTCCGCTTCCGTCAACTGCTCCATTCTCTTTCCTTCCGCTTTCCTAAAACCTTCTTGACAACTTGGGGTACAACACCGCCTTGGCTCCGTCCCCGGATCTGCCTGCTCCGTGACCTTTGTCAATTTCCCAAGGATGGTATCCCTACACTTGTTTATCGTCGGGCATTTGCTGCTCTATGTGCAGAAATGACGGACGCCACATTTATTTACACCGACGGCTCGAAAACATCGTTAGGTGTAGGGAGTGCCTATATTGTTGGCGACACCCCAAATCGCTTTCGGCTTCCCGACCAGTGTTCGGTTTATACTGCGGAGCTTTACGCTGTTCTCCAGGCTGTCCACTACATCCGCCGCAATCAGCGGATACAGTACGTTATCTGCTCAGATTCTCTCAGCTCTCTCCTCAGTCTCCAAGCTCTTTACCCTGTGCACCCTCTGGTCCACCGGATTAAGGACTGTCTGCGCTTGCTCCACCTGGGGGGCGTCTCGGTGGCGTTCCTCTGGCTCCCGGGACACGCTGGTATCTGTGGGAATGAGGCGGCTGATATAGCGGCCAAGGCTGCAGTCTCTCTTCCTCGACCAGCTATTCAGTCGCTTCCCTTCACCGATCTACGGAGCGGTTTATGTCGCCAAGTTGCTCATTTATGGCATGCGCATTGGTCGGCACTTCCCCGTAATAAATTGCGGGAAGTGAAAGCCCTTCCTTGCGCTTGGACCTCTTCCTCCCGAACGCGTCGTCGGGAGGAGGTAATTTTAGCTAGACTCCGGATAGGGCACTGTCGTTTTAGCCATAGACATCTTTTAAGCGGCGATCCTCCCCCACTCTGTCCCCACTGCTCTCAGCTGTGGACGGTAAGACACCTTTTAATCGAATGCCCCTATTTTAATCCGTTACGCTCCCGTCTACAGCTATCGCCTGCTCTATCATCGATTTTAGCAGATGACATGCGCTCAGCCGACCGCGTTCTCCAGTTTATTAGTGACAGTGAAATGACGTCAGTCATTTGAAGCTTTTTTTGGGGACAACCACCCCCTTTCTGTAGTGGATTTTTAAGCATTCTTCTATTTTTAGTTTCTCCAATTTTCTGACTTTGTTCCCATTGCTGCTGGTTTTAAATTTCGGTTTTTTACTGTCTTAAGTCACGGGCTGGGCGCTAATGACCATAGAAGTTTTGCGCCCTAAAACCACAAAAAAAAAAAAAAAGGGTACTGTTCAAATAGCAAAAATGACAGCATTAAGCCTTTGAACAAGATCCTGATTGTGGGCTTTCCACGACAGTTTACTATGTATCTGAACACCTAGAAATTTGAACTGCTCAGTTTCACTAATCATATTCCCATTCTGTGAAATTAAAGCATCAAGTTTTGTTGAATTGTGTGTTAGAAACTGTAAAAACTGAGTCTAGTTTATTTTCTACAAGCCATGAACTTATGCCATGAACTGCATTGTTTGAAACCGAGCTAATGTTGCTATACTACCAAGCTAGTGTCATCAGCAAATAGAAATATTTTAGAGTTACCCATAATACTAGAGGGCACATCATTTATATAAAATAAGGAACAGAAGTGGGACCACCTATTTGACACCACTCGGACCTCACATCGTAGCCATTCTCAACACTGTGAATAATGACGTTTTGCTGTCTGTTGTTAAGACAAGAGGTGAACCAATTATCAGCTACTCCCCATATTCCGTAATGGTCCAACTCCTGGAGCAATACTTTGTGATCAACACAATCGAACACCTTAGTTAAATAAAAAAAATACACCTAGTTTTCGAAATCTTTTGTTTAATCCGTCCAGTACCTTACAGAAAAAAGAGAATATAGCGTTTTCAGTTGTTAAAGGACTTCTAAATCTGAACTGTTTATTTGACAGCAAATTGTGTGGTATGAAATGATCATTTACCCTTACATACACAACAATTTTCAATAATTTTAGCAAACACTGATGGAATAGAAATAGGTCTAAAATTGTCTACATTATCCCTTTCTCCCTTTCTATAAAGTGGCTTCATTACTGAGTACTTTAATTGTTCAGGAAACTGACCGTTCCTAAAGGAAAGATTACAAATATGACTAAAGACAGGGCTAACATGTGCAGCCCAGTACTTTTATATTCTGCTAGATACTCCATCATAACCATGAGAGTCCTTAGTCTTTAGTGATTTAATTATTGACTCAATCTCCCTCTTGTCTGTATCACAGGGGAGTATTTCAGACATCAATCTCGGAAAGGCATTTGCCAAGAAAGTTGTGATTCCCTGTAGAAACTAAGTTTTTGTTTCATTCACATGCAATGCTTAGAAAGTGATTGTTAAATACTATACATATCTCTGACTTAAAATTAATAGAAATATTTTTAGTACAAACTGACTTTATATCATCGATCTTGTGCTGCTGATCAGACACTTCCTTCACAACTGAACATATGGTTTTAATTTTATCTTGTGAATTAGCTGTTCTATTTGCATATCACATATTCTTTGCCTTCCTAATAACATTTTTAAGCACCTTACAATACCGTTTGTAATGGGCTATTGCAGCTTGATTGTGACTGCTTCTAACATTTTGATATAATTCCCGCTTGTCAGCCACCCGGGCTGCCTATTGGTGCTAGTGCCTTATTTAGAATGCTCTAAAGGAAAGCCACTCTCAAAGAGCATGAGAAATGTGTTAAGGAAAGCATTACATTTGTCATATATGTAGCACATTAAACCAGGATAAAAAGGACATTCCTTGGATAGATCTGTAATGAATCACATAATAAGGAAATATAAATGTGAAATGCACCAAATACGACTCAATAGCTGCGGAAGCTGTGAAATCAAGATTGCGCTATATGATATGCTTTTCTTACACAGCCTGAGCACAGGACATGTGATCTCGGCCAGTCAGAACACGTATGAGAGCATATTACAGCTGATGTAATCAGCCAATCATATCATCACATTTTCAGTGTACAAACACACAAATGACAAAAAAAATTGTAAGTATGGAACACAAATAAAGAAATATTCCAGTGTAATGTACAAAGTGTGCAGTACCAAGCAAAGCAAAGCTGTAACATACCTGTAATGTTCACGAAATTGAAGGCGCTAGTTTCCCCGAAAGTCACGGAATTGTAGTTGCTAGTCTTTCTCGCAACATTCTTCGAAAGAATTATTGCATTCCGCTTCTGCTGGGTGGGTAATATTTACTCACTTCAACCTAAAGTTATGCAATATTTTTTTCTGGTGATATGCTTGATACTCAGCTTGTGTGAACAGAATGATCTTTTGTATCAACAAAGTTCAGAGTATGGATCACTTTAAGGTGCAGAGAACCTTCAGTACCTTGAGTGAGTATTGTATGAGCCGAAGCAGTCACTAATGATCATAATCCTAGGGAGGATCTTTTCTTTTATTATCGTGAAAAACTCTTCCTCGGTTCTACATTCAGTGGGCTCGAGGAGCATTTTTTCTGCCCTCACTGAATTTCACCGAACACCCAATTTCGAACGATTTTGTGGGCTGTGTTGTTTCCTTTTCCCAAATTTTGCTTCACTAACCCACAACTAAACTGTTGCATTCCAACCTATCTTAGACCTCAGGATACACTACAGATCAGTCTGTCACAACAACCAGATTTTTGCTGCCAATTCAAGCTGTGTTCTTATTTCCCAGCCTGACACCACCATCCTAACAACACCATAGGAAATCACAAGGTACTGGGAAATACCACACTCCTGAAAATCGCTAGCTGTTCGTAGAATAACAGCCAAGTGCTTGTAACAACAAAGAATATAAAAGTCGGCTTCATTCTGAGCAATTTAGCACTGGATCACCAAACCCTCCTAGAATTTAGGCTTGCAAATGGTACAAATTTGTGGCTCCTGCTAACATTTTGAGCTGTAAAATTGTTAGTATAGGGTGTAAAATAGGACATTTTGTTCATGGCATACCACTAGAGGCTGTGTATTTAACAAGTGTGTAAACTATAAATAACGGCTTCCTTTGAATAAAATATGGAGTAGCAAAATTTACGATGATTTAATAACAATATCAGCTGTAGCTATATTTATTTCTACACTTCATGTAATTTGTGTGTGCACAAGATGAAATAGTCACATTTTCATCGGCTAAATAGACCACGCCTACTATGTTTAGTTAATCGACTAGCTAGATAATGTGTCGTGTGGTCGGATTGTGTAACAAAAGCGCATCGTACAGCGCAATCTCGATTTCGCAGTTTCAGAAAGTATCGTGCCGTGTTAGGTGGATTCCATATTTATACTTGCTTAGTCCATAAATATGCAGTTTCAGTACTACAGCGCATCAAAAAATCTATCCAAGAGACGTACATTTCTTCTCCATTTAAAGTTCTACAGTGCCTGAAAGTGCAGTGCTGATATATACAGAAATTTAACCAATATATTTATAGGTCACCCTCAGTTTCATATTCACTTAATTCTAGTTCTTCTACCGAGTTACTTGTCACTACGAGCATAGTGTCAACGGCAAGCATAACTACATTGCCACATACACTGATGTCCAAAATTAAAGCAACAAATGGCAATTTTGTAAGGTTGTGTTTATTTTGCCACGAAATAGCATAAACAGGTGATAGTAAAGTAAAAACAATGTAAAGAATACAGAACAGAACATAAGTCTCATGTTGAGGCAATAACGGCCATTCTTCCTGCAGAGCTGCTGAAAAGTCTTGGGGAGTGGTTGGTGGATGCTGATGTGATGCGACCCATCTCCCTAATGCATCCCAGACATGCTCTACGGGATCCAAATTGGGAGAGTGAGCAGGCAACGTCGTGCGTGTAGTATCTTCTGTTTCCAAAACAAACATCAACCACGTCGGCTCTGTGAGGTCGAGCATTATTATCCATCAATATGAAGTCTGGGCCCACAGAACCTTGCGTGAACCACGCATGAGATCCCAAGATCTCCTCGTGGTACATGACGGCAGTTAAATCTTGTCGATTCACCCATACAATTTCACGGAGAGGCATTTGAGTGGCCAACGTAATACCTGCCCGTGCCATTAGGGATCCTCCACAATATCGGTCTCTTTCCACAATATTTGGGTCCTGAAATGTATTAAAAGTGCCCTCCAGATGTGAATCCACTGAGAATTGCTCTTCAGGCCAAATCAAGACACATCTGTGAAAAGACCATTGGCCCACTGTTTGACTGTCCAGGCGGCATGTTGACGGCTCCACACTAGATGTTCCCTTGTTTGAAGACACGCCAGAGGTAAACAGACAGCAGGTATCTAACAATGAAGGCCATTGTGCGGAAGCCTTTTGTACGTCGTTTGCCTCGATACAACACGTCCAGGGGATGCTGAGAGGTCAGAGGCCAGTTGCAGTACAGTACTAAGGCGGTGCCGTCGTGCCGTTACAGCCAAATAACGGTCCACTCTTTCTGTCACACAGGCCGGGCCTTTCCGGGTCTTCGGGATAACAGTTACGGTCTCTCTAAACTGTTGCCTCATTCAAAAAACAACAGGATGATTCATGTGAAGCCATCGGGCCATGTCAGTTTGTGACTTTCCTGCTTCCATTCTTCCTATGGCCCTCCACAGCAGAGTGTCAGCATCTTCTCAGTGCCATAGTGCACATCTGAGACTGTGTACACAGTGGTTGTGAATGTGGGACTAGGCTGCAAACACTACCCCACTCGAAGGTGCTCTGGCGTCATTGCTGGCGTGGCTGTGTGTAGATCGGAATGCTATCTTCTGTGCAGAACACAGTCGTAATATCATCTGTTGACAGTTTGTGTGATTATATTGTGAATTACACACAGGATGGGGAAATAGCATTTTGTTTCTTTAATTTTGGACACATGGCTATCGCATCATTTCCGCACAGAATGAAAAGAAGGGGTCCCAGAATTGATTCCTGAGGTACACCAAAATTGACTAGCCAAAAATTAGAGTGTGTGTTTACAGTAAAACCAGTTGTTCCGTTCTTTACTTCTGCATACGGCTGCCTTCCACAAACAATTTGATGATGTCAGCTACATTGCCGCCAATACCATAGCAGTGTAGTTTAGGTATTAGTCTGTTGTTACACACACAATCAAATGCCTCTGGAAAATTGAGAAAAAATTCCTACACTTCTCTTTGTTCATCTGCTGCCCCAGTAACATTGCCTAAAAGTTAGCTGGGGCTGCGGTGGTCGATGTGCATTTTTCAACTTTGTACCGTGAGTATGTTATTTCTTTCTCTGTAAAAAGTGATATTCTGTTTTTGAGGATAGTTTCCACAGTTTTAGACAAGACAGTTCTGATAGTAATTAACATGTTGTTTGCAGGATTTTTCATGTTGTTGTTGTTGTTGTTGTTGTTATGGTCTTCAGTTGTGTGACTAGTTTGATGCAGCTCTCCCTGCTACTCTATCCTGTGCAAGCTTCTTCATCTCCCAGTACTTACTGCAACCTACAGCCTTCTGAATTTGCTTAGTGTATTCATCTCTTGGTCTCCCTCTATAATTTTTACCCTCCACGCTACCCTCCAATTGGTGATCTCTTGATGCCTCAGAACATGACCTCCAACCGATCCCTTCTTCTTGTCAAGTTGTGCCACAAACTCCTCTTCTCCCCAATTCTATTCAATACCACCTCATTAGTTATGTGATCTACCAATCTAATCTTCAGCATTCTTCTGTAGCACCACATTTCGAAAGCTTCTATTCTGTTCTTGTCCAAACTATTTATCGTCCACGTTTCACTTCCATACATGGCCACACTCCATACAAATACTTTCGGAAACAACTCCCTGACACTTAAATCTATACTCGATGTTAACAAATTTCTCTACTTCGACCATCATCAGTTATTTTGCTCCCCAAATAGCAAAAATCCTTTACTACTTTAAGTTTCTCATTCCCTCAGCATCACCCAATTTAATTTGACTTCATTCCATTATCCTCATTTTGCTTTTGTTGATGTTCATCTTATACCCTCCTTTTGAGACGCTGTCCATTATGTTCAACTGCTCTTACAAGTCCTTTGCTGTCTCTGAAAGAATTACAATTTCATCGGCGAACCTCAAAGTTTTTATTTCTTCTCCATGGATTTTAATACCTGCTCTGAATTTTTCTTTTGTTTCCTGTATTGCTTGCTCAATATACAGATTGAATAACATCAGGGAGAGGCTACAACCCTGTCTCACTCCCTTCCCAACCACTGCTTCCCTTTCATGTCCCTCGACTCTTATAACTGCCTTCTGGTTTCTGTACAAATTGTAAATAGCCTTTCGCTCCCTGTATTTTATCCCTGCCACCTTCAAAATTTGATAGAGAGTATTCCAGTCAACGTTGTCAAAAGCTTTCTCTAAGTCTATAAACACTAGAAATGTAGGTTTGTCTTTCCTTAATCTTTCTTCTAAGATAAGTCATAGGGTCAGTATTGCCTCACGTGTTCCTATATTTCTATGGAATCCAAACTGATCTTCCCAGAGGTCGGCTTCTACTAGTTTTTCCATTCGTCTGTAAAGAATTTGTGTTAGTATTTTGCAGCCGTGATTTATTAAACTGATAGTTCGGTAATTTTCACATCTGTCAACACCTGCTTTCTTTGGGATTGGAATTATTATATTCTTCTTGAAGTCTGAGGGTATTTCGCCTGTCTCATATATCTTGTTCACCAAATGGCAGAGTTTTGTCAGGACTGGCTCTCCCAAGGCTGTCAGTAGTTCTAACGGAATGTTGTCTACTCCCGGGGCCTTCTTTCGACTTAGGTCTTTCAGTGCTCTGTCAAACTCTTCACGCAGTATCATATCTCCCATTTCATCTTCATCTACTTCCTCTTCCATTTCCATAATATTTTCCTCAAGTGCATCGCCCTTGTATAGACCCTCTATATACTCCTTCCACCTTTCTGCTATCCCTTCTTTGCTTTGAACTGGGTTTCCATCTGAGCTCTTGAAATTCATACAAGTGGTTCTCTTTTCTCCAAAGGTTTCTTTAATTTTCCTGTAGGCAGTATCTATCTTACTCCTAGTGAGATAATCCCCTACATCCTTACATTTGTCCTCTAGCCATCCCTGCTTAGCTATTTTGCACTGCCTGTCCATGTCATTTTTGAGACGTTTGTATTCCTTTTTGCCTGCTTCATTTACTGTATTTTTATATTTTCTCCTTTCATCAATTAAATTCAATATTTCTTCTGTTACCCAAGGATTTCTACCAGCCCTTGTATTTTTACCTACTTGATCCTCTGCTGCCTTCACTACTTCATCCCTCAGAGCCACCCATTCTTCTTCTACTGTATTTCTTTCCCCCATTCCTGTCAATTGTTCCCTTATGCTCTCCCTGAACTCTGTACAACCTCTGGTTTAGTCAATTTATCCAGGTCCCATCTCCTTACATTCCCACCTTTTTGCAGTTTCTTCAGTTTTAATCTACAGTTCATAACCAATAGATTATATAATTTATCTGAAACCTGTCAGTATCTCCAGGCTTCTTTCATGTATACAACCTTCTTTTATAATTCTTAAACCAAGTGTTAGCTATGATTAAGTTGTGCTCTGTGCAAAATTCTACCAGGCGGCTCCGTCTTTCATTTCTTCTTCCCAATCCATATTCACCTACTATGTTTCCTTCTCTCCCTTTTCCTACTGCCGAATTCCAGTCACCCATGACTATTAAATTTTCGTCTCCTTTCACTATCTGAATAATTTCTTTTATTTTATAATACATTCCATCGATTTCTTCATCATCTGCAGAGCTAGTTGGCATATAAACTTGTACTACTGTAGTAGGCGTGGGCTTTGTGTCTATCTTGGCCACAATAATGCGTTCACTAAGCTGTTTGTAGTACCTTACCCGCACTCCTATTTGTTTTTATTCATTATTAAACATACTCCTGCATTACCCTTATTTGATTTTTGTATTTATAACGCTGTATTCACCTGACCAAAAGTCTTGTTCCTTCTGCCACCGAACTTCATTATTCTCACTATATCTAACTTTAACCTATCCATTTCCCTTTTTAAATTTTCTAACCTACCTGCCCGATTAAGGGATCTGACATTCCACGCTCCGATCCGTAGAACACCAGTTTTCTTTCTCCTGATAACGACGTCCTCTTGAGTAGTTCCCGCCCGGAGATCCGAATGGGGGACTATTTTACCCAAGAGGACGCCATCATCATTTAATCATACAGTAAAGCTTTATGCCCTCGGGAAAAATTACGGCTGTAGTTTCCCCTTGCTTTCAGCTGTTCGCAGTACCAGCACAGCAAGGCCATTTTGGTTAGTGTTACAAGGCCAGATCAGTCAATCATCCAGACTGTTGCCCCTGCAACTACTGAAAAGGCTGCTGCCCATCTTCAGGAACCACACGTTTGTCTGGCCTCTCAACAGATACCCCTCCGTTGTGGTTGCACCTACGGTACGGGTATCTGTATCATTGAGACACGCAAGCCTCCCCACCAACAACAAGGTCCATGGTTCATGGGGGGAAAAATTTTATTTATCTACAATAAATCCAGTTCCAAATTGTGGACAACTTCCCATGGCTAGTTTTCCAGGTTTTCCTTTCTATATGCTGTATCCTCCTGAATCAAAGGATTTTCAATTTTCATCTGTATATCGTGATTCCTGAAATACGGTAATTTTGATTTTACGTTCTCTGAATTTGCCCTGGATGTGTTTTAGTTTTCTATGTTTAAGAGAGAATGTACATTAAATGTCATTAGCCAAATTCTCGATTTTGGTTTGATTTTGTTATTACGGGGTTTGGAGGCACTCCGGTTTACCTCCGTGCACACTTCTGTGGTCTCCCCAGAATGCGAATAGAACACTTGCGGTTTTTCAAGTGTGGGATTTGACCCACTGGTGTAATTCGTCTTCGAAGGTGATTTATCCATTTTGATTTATTTGGACTGGGTTTCAGTCTAGTTAAGCTCAGAGTTCCACTTCTGAGTTTTATAGATCAGCTACCACTAACATGTGGAATAGGCGCTGTAGGGGTGCCACCACTAACCTGTGGAGCAGTCGTGCTCTTTGCCCAAATAACTTTGGACAATAGCCTTATAATATTCCAAAAAGCAAAGTTGCCTCTTCCGCCAATTCCACCGATTTTCATCTCCGTCTTCACTGCAGTTGAGGTCTGTTCTAATTTTCGTAGTTTCACACGTTCTTCCACTGGCTGGCTGTCGTGCTAGACCAGTACCGGTCGGATCATCGTGTAATACCCGCTTTAGGCCCTTATGATTCTCAGCGCCCTAAATGATAAAATTCATAACTTCATATATTATAACTCATTGAGAAACCCACAAAATAGGTTTACTATACTTACGTCCAATATAATTTTCCTATAGTGAGTGAATTAGCATATCTGAGGAGCGTGCTGTCATCTAGCAGGAGTTACGTTGAGCGAACAGGGATAGAAGTCTGCACCTGGTGGCACCGACGTAAACTTCTGAGTGGCAAGGGATAGCTGTGCACATCGTGAACCGTGCACGTAGTTCATCAAATCCGTGCGTATTTGTCTTGTAAGGCAATTACGTAATGCTAGTTGCGCATGCATGAAGGCTCCTTAACCCCTTCAGACCTGAACTATTTTAAGCTAAAGAAAAAATATATTTTGCCATAAAATATATATTATTATACTGAAAGGAAATATCTAGACATGTTTTCAAATTTTTTTTTCACCTCTCTTCATTAAAAAAAGTGCATAATTGTGCACAAAACGTCTCATAGACTACAGAACACAAAGCAGTGTCGAATAAAAAAGAATTATTTTTTCATGAAAATGAGAGGAGAAACACTTGAACAATTCTAAATCAAACATAAATAGAATTAAAAATGGTAAGTGTTTACTTGGCTCTATGGAAATCAACAAAACAGTTACGGTTCTTTGTTACACAGAGATGCACGCCATATTTGTCACAATAAAAGTGTGTCTTCCTGCTACACATAGCATATTTACACCTTTTTCCTTATTTGTTTCCATCCAGGTGTGGTATAAGATCTGTTGCATCCAGTCTTACTTCTCTAGCAGGGTTAGATTCGTGCCTGCTCTCGTCATTTTGTGGTGACTTTCCATCCGTGGTGAATTTCTGTCGTTACCTGGTCTTCCTCTCTTCCTTGACACCATGTTTCCCACCTTTATGAGCCCTTCAGCAACTCTCATGCGAAACTGCATAAAGTCTGGAACGTTTTTCTTTGCAAATCATTGCTTGTTACTGTCTCTCCTGTAGTCCAACCAGCTGTTAAAAATAGCAAAGTTGAGTGCAACGAAGATAAGACGCAAAGTCCACTTCCTTGAACGAATGTAAATCCTATAAAGGCTAATCAGTTGATCTAGGAGGCCTACACCGCCCATAGCATGATTATATACAGGGTGTTACAAAACGTTACGGCCAAACTTTCAGGAAACATTCCTCACACACAAAGAAAGAAAATATGTTATGTGGACATGTGTCCGGAAACGCTTACTTTCCATGTTAGAGCTCATTTTGTTACTTCTCTTCAAATCACCTTAATCATGGAATGGAAACACACAGCAACAGAACGTACCAGCGTGACTTCAAACACTTTGTTACAGGAAATGTTCAAAATGTCCTCCGTTAGCGAGGATACATGCATCCACCCTCCGTCGCACGGAATCCCTGATGCGCTGATGCAGCCCTGGAGAATGGCGTATTGTATCACAGCCGTCCACAACACGAGCACGAAGAGTCTCTACATTTGGTACCGGGGTTGCGTAGACAAGAGCTCTCAAATGCCCCCATAAATGAAAGTCAAGAGGGTTGAGGTCAGGAGAGCGTGGAGGGCACAGAATTGGTCCGCCTCTACCAATCCATCGGTCACCGAATCTGTTGTTGAGAAGCGTACGAACACTTCGACTGAAATGTGCAGGAGCTCCATCGTGCGTGAACCACATCTTGTGTCGTACTTGTAAAGGCACATGTTCTAGCAGCACAGGTAGAGTATCCCGTATGAAATCGTGATAACGTGCTCCATTGAGCGTAGGTGGAAGAACGAAACCAAAATGAGCTCTAACATGGAAATAAAGCGTTTCCGGACACATGTCCACATAACATATTTTCTTTCTTTGTGCGTTAGGAATGTTTTCTGAAAGTTTGGCCGTACCTTTTTGTAACACCCTGTAGTTTTACTATTTCTGGCCGGCAAACGGTGACATACTCACAGGTCTCCTTGCTCTAGTGTTTTACAGTATCCTCTTCACCAGAGCCAACAAAATTTGAAGCATGGCACACCCTGTGATTGCCCATCCACTTCACAATAACAGTCCCATCAATACTAACGACTTCATAATAGGAGCCACAGTTTCTCTTCTTCAGCTCCTTGTCTGAAAGAACAGGAGGATTAGAAAATCTGTTGATTCAAAGAGTACCTCCAGCATATAGGCCTATTCCTTTACTTTTGAGAACCTGAAGAAGGTGGTATGAAGAAAAATAGTTATCATAGTACAGTTTATGCCCATCTTTATATATTCTTTCTACTAGTTTCAAAACTATAGCTGCACCAAGTCTAAATGTTTTTAGTAGTCCTTTATCTACCTCCGTCAGAGATCCTTGGTAAATAATAAAATCGTAGGCTTGTCCGGATTGGCCACAAAGAACGAATATTTTTATTCCCCATGGTGTTGGCTTTCTTTTGAAGTAATGCTTTATTGAAAGATGTCCCCTGAATGGTACAATCTGTTTATCAGTACACAAATTATCTTCTCAAGTTTCAACTGGAGGCACTGATCCCTAACAGCATTGTGAAGAGGGCAAACCTTATACAGTCTGTCACTACAGTTTTCTGGAATTTCTAAATTGTTTACAGTGTGGAGATTGTGGCGAAGTCTGAAACATCTGTCTCTCGACATTTTGTCCTGGAACATCTGAATGCCTAAAGTTCTGTCCCAGAACAATCGAACTCTTGGAAACCCTAGTGTTCCACTGGCAAAGTGAAAAGCAAAATGAGACTGAATTTCTGCAGATATCTTATATCACTTATATCACCATTCTGAAGAGCATATGTATTGGTGCATTCAGTCATATTATCGAAGTCAGTCTTTTATATATCTTTTGAAGTATGGTAGAGGACTTAATAGCTCAACATCATCATCCATCGCCAGGCCCAGTTTCATCAGCTCCTGCTCGTTTGTGGTTTCGTGGACATGGCTCCACATCAGGTAAATTTCCATATCCTTCTACATCACTGAGATCTATATCAGAGCCACAATCAGATTCAAATAGTTGAAGCACAGCCTGAATATCCTCTTCCTTACCCAGATCAAAAATATCTGTAAAAGTGTTGATAGATTTCCATTTTGTATTATGTTACATAGTGTCGTAATTATTTACCTTACAAATTAGTAATTAGTAATTACACAGATTCTTATGTCTTTGCATAGTTCTCCACAGCAGCTAAAAGTGCAGTAAGTCTCAACTATCTAACTAATCTGTGACTTCCATAGATTCAATATAACTTCAACATTCTTCCAGCTCTAAACAACCATTAACGCTATTTGTGCATAGTAATGTACATTAATTTTCAGCTATCTGCTACAGCGTGTGTAACTGATGTTATGATCTCTACCAATTATTTCAACATTTGATTAAATATTAGAACAGAAAACATCACTACATAATTCCTATATTCTTCGTAGTAACAGAAACAAGAAGACATACCTTTCGCAGTTGAATTCTTTCCCGCCATACTTGCACAGAGTTGCAGTTAGTCCCTCTCTGCGATCATAGTTGGCGCTAAAAGCGTCCACAGTGGATTCACGGAAGTCAGAGATAGTATGCTCTGTACTTTTAATGCATAATACCGAGGTTTTCGCTTGCAAAGATAAAGTAGTTGTGCATAATTATGCACATAGGGTCTGAAGTTGTTAAAATGAGCACGACTGAAGTGTGCTCGCAACCCTGTCGCCAAGTTTCATGGAGCCTAGAGCAGCAGTAGCACGGTAGATCCAAGTGCTGTATCTTTCAGATTGCAGCATCCGTGTCATGTTCAACAGCATTCAAAGAAAAATGGCCAATAAATCCGCAAGTTGTCACGAATGTTAGTGTGTTCACGTGCTCTTACAAAGCAGTCGCCACTGCCAGTAAGCTTTCTAAATTCATTGTGTTGACATGTGCAAGCTGTGAACTGCCAATGCTTTTACCTTCAGATAGCAATAAAGCTCCTTTGTTTTGTAAATATCGGTTTTTCCCTGCAGCAATTTTATTTTAGTTCTTAATTTTTTTTTTCTTTTCTGGGACTGTGAGCTGATAAATCAACTCCACTTGCAGCAGAAACAGCTGTTAACGGGACACACTGCAGGAGTTTGTGTTTGTATAAAGTGCTGGAATTTTCATCGTGTTTTCAACCTGAAGGTAAAGCATAGGCGATACTTTAAAATGAAGACAGGAGGCCGCATTAAAATGTTTTGAAATAGGCTCAGAGCTTTAAGTTCACTCTGACATAATTTTATTATGAAATATAACTCATATCTGTTAAATAATGACGACTGATAAGTGTCATATAGAAACCTATGTCAAGCTTTGCCCTAAATATGAGATGTGTTTCAGCTTTTCCATTATCTTACTGTTGGTGTACAATATCTTCTTCTCCATCATTTTCTTCCAACAGTAAGAACAACAATAAATAGCGATCACCAATTTTGAGAAATGTGCGTCTAGTTGCATGGGCATCACCAGCACTAAATTATTGGAGGGGGTTACGACTTAATAAACATGATTTGATCACAAGGGAGTCTAAACTGGACATCTCCCTGAAAAAAGGTTGAAAACATTAGGACCTAAAATCACGTTTTGAAGCATTGCTCATGTCTCAGACGATGTATTTCAGTGCTATTTAAGTCATACAGTGTTGGAGTTTAAGCCGGGTTTGAAACTACCTTGTGATTACTGAGTATAAAAGAGTTATATAACAATTAAATTGCTGCGCGGGAATAGCCGAGCGGTCTGGGGCGCTACAGTCGTGGACTGTGCGACTGCTACCGGCGGAGGTTCGAGTCCTCCCTCGGGCATGGGTGTGTTTGTTTGTCCTTAGGATAATTTAGGTTAAGTAGTGTGTAAGCTTAGGGACTGGTGACCTTAGCAGTTAAGTCCCATAAGATTGCACACACACATTTGAACTTTTTTTTAACAATTAAATTCATTGATAGTGTGTGTATATACCAAAGTCATGGAAAAAATGTATTCACCACTGTTGTTCGTGGGTAATATTTATTAGAACTTAAGATGACAACCAAAGCAGTGATACACAAATTGTCCACGATTTGAACAGCAGTCTACAGTACTTCCAAGTGGCGCGGGTGGGCGTTGACTCCAGTATGCTCAAATAAAATACTTTATCTGCTAGCTTCGCCTTACTGTTGAGAGATGCGGCTTTCTTTCCAGTTTTAAAAACAGTTTTGATGTGTTAGCTTCATTTAGTACATACAATAAAAATGTATATCCTAAAATGAATCAAGCGTAAAGCAACCAATAATCACAGTTTTCACCGCAAACTTTTCAAATTTTTTGCTGCTTGGAAATTAAGTATCGCCTTAACTATGACGAATATCGAAAAAATTGGCACTTCATCAACAAGCTGTGATATGAAACAAATTAAAAAAAACCGTTTTGTATGCAAACTTGTCCTAAGAATCGAATTATATACTGTTGTACTAAATGGTCTATGGTCGGTCAAATAATGAGTATACAGTAGTGAAGAACACGCGCAAATGCAAAACAAGTCGTCTTGATATTTTTAAAGGAAAAAGGAACATCAACCGTAAAATGAACTTCATGAGTTCATGTAGCTGTTCTTCATTTCCACACAATATCTTTTTACGATTTAGTGAGCTTTGATTGTTTACTGCTAGAAAATTGGAAAACTCATTTTTATCATGTACTGCTATAAGGCACATCGCCCAAACCACTCCTTACTTTCAAGTGTGGTCTTTTCTCCTACTATTGCTTATTGTATATGTCTAACTTTTTTACTACATGAGAGAACTTTACTTGTAGGTAAGCCCAGCAGCTGAAATGTACAATTAACAAAATAATAAAAATATCCGCTCGCTTTTGGCTTCGAACAACGTTTGAAAGGTAACTTGTTTTGACTATTTAATTGATTGAGAATTTTGGAAAAATTTAGTGTACTAACAACATATATTTTACCAAAAAGGCATAAATTATACTAAACAAGTTACAGATTGAATTACCCAAACAACTAACAGAAGATTAAACGCTCCACTGGGTGGCGCGGCTGGTCGGCAAAGACAGTTTAACTAGGTGATCAGTAAGTCAAGTACGTTGGTCCTAAAATGTGGCTAACGCAAGCGGAATTGATCTGACGCTGAGCAGACTTTGGTTGATCAAATCTACTGAAGTTTCTCTACATAAGTATAGCTGAGAGCAAGTTGTGGTTGCGATCTGTACGCCCTGACAATGCCGGAACGGTAGTAAATTCCCCTGTTTACTAAGTGCAGCTGGCGAGATGTGTGCGGCGGAGGTGAGAAAGAAATCCAAAAATCTCACGGTCCAGCGATCCGGCAGACGGATCACAATGTACTCTCCACCAGAGCCCTGAAGTCACGGTAGATTTCGGTGTGTAAAGCCGTCGGCACACGGACCGTGCTGTCGAATGTTAACGTTGAGCGTGCCGAGTTCAACGTGCTGCTGAACACTCAGGAACGATGCTACTTGTGCATACGGTACGTGGGCCCCAACGTGGTATACGCGATCGCAACGCACTCCAGCGGCAGTTGAGGGATGTTTCTAGTTCGTAAATCACTGTTTACTCAACGAGCGCGCGTAAAATTCCCACGTTAGCTTTATTAAAACGCACATTTCCTTCATCGTCCACGAAAAGGAAAGTACCATATCCAATCAATAAGGACACGGGCTTATAAAAGCTCCATTACAAACAGTGCGGTACAATCTTCAGGTTTTCGCGGCGCAAAGACTGCTCCATTAAGTTTCGGGAATGCAGCCGCATGAATTCTGCTTCTTCTTCTAATATGTCGGCTGTATACCTTTCAGCCATCTTCAGAGAGAGCCGTACGACTGACGCTCCATCCTTTTAAACTCGCGGACCGCGCCACTGCGCATGCGGCCACAGATAAACAAGGCGCCAGTGATGTTAATCGGCGCCAAAGACGTACAATGTGCATGAGTTACGTCTGTGGCTGCGCATTCGATCCATGCTGGGAGGTCGGTGTATTACTGGGAGCTGAACTGTAGCGACGTCTTTGTAAGTTCAATATTGAAAGTGCCGCATTCCATGATTTATCTAATGTGAAACCGCTGTCTCTATTAATTAAATTCTTCGTCAAGCGGATTTCAATGACCTCTTTTACTACGGAGTCCCAGAAAGATGAAACATAAGTCAGAATTTCGACATTTTCATATACCATAGAGTGACCAGAATCAATACAATGCTCTGCCACAGCCGATTTACTGGGTTGTAACAGCATGGAATCCGGCACTTTCAAGATTGAACTTACAAAGACGTCGCTACAGTTCAGCTCCCAGTAATACATCGACCTCCCAGCACGGGTCGAATGCGCAGCCACAGACGTAACTCATGCATATTGTACGTATTTTCCGCCGATCAACATCACTGGCGCCTTGTTTATCTGTGGCCGCATGCGCAGTGGCGCGAGTTTAAAAGGATGGAGCGAGCGCTGGAGCGTCAGTCGTACGGCTCTCTCTGAAGATGGCTGAAAGGTATACAGCCGAAATATTAGAAGAAGAAGCAGAATTCACGCGGCTGCATTCCCGAAACTTAATGGAGCAGTGCGGTACAAATTTGAAATACTTCTCCACATAAGATAAACATTATTTCGTCATTCTCACAATTTAGTAAAACCCCAGGGTCAGTCTTACTTGATCAGTGCTCCTATCCAGTAGCAGAATCTTTGCAACATGTGAATTAACAAGTGTAAAAGGAGCAAAATATCTTTATACAAGTAGCGCAAGCTGTCCTGTAGATTAAGCCAGTCGGACAAAGTCACCCCTCAAAAAAAGGTGAACTTATATTTACATAACATCAAATATTATAGAATATACTTATATTAAACTAATAATAGAGTATCAGAACCTGATAAAAACGCGAATGTTAGGAAAAAAATTTGGAAGTGTTACGACGCGATCCACCGGCCCATCAAAAACTCATTACTGGACAGAGACCTACTCACTACGCTAAACCAACAATACCCCTGCACATAATCATATTATCGTAGCCAACGGTAAAAACGTTAATCGTAGGTAATTATGTTACTAATTGAAATTTAATTATAACGAATTGTACCAAGAACAATGAGTTTTGGATGGATCTTCAGTGTGTCACTGCCTTCAAATAGCCTACTCTCATAATACGCAAGTTACAATAATTCTTTGGCATCGAATATGATGTTTCTCATTAATTTATTGGGTCGAATCACACAACAATGAGTTTTCCATTGATTCTCAATTTGCTGGTGCTCAGAAACGGCATATATACATATAGGCTTGAAATGAATGCCAATATGGCGCCTCACAACTCTGTTCTGAAGGGAGACGGTTTGCGTGTGACGTAGGTTGCGTTGTTCCATCTCATTGGTCAACGCTCGGACGCACGCTCAGAATATCTGACGTGCCAGATACTGCTCTGCACGTTCGGAAAGACTCCCGAGTGTGCTATTCCACGCTGTGACGTCAGAAACTCGGCACGCTCAACGTTCGGATGCACGGTCCGTGTGCCGGCGGCTTAACACACCCTTTCACTGGCCGTACCAAGGGCCAATTTGGCTTACTTGTACGACAGAGCACAAAAGGATAACAAGCGTCAAGAGTGGTAAACCAGAAACGAATAACTGTGCCCTCGGCAAACGAGTTGTCCAAGACGTTTCAAATCACACTGTCGTTACAGTATGAACTTCAGTCTAAACTACTCGCCAGTGTAGTCAGTCTCAGGAGAGGCCCAAAGTACCAGCCACACATGCCAGAGCTTACCAACCTCAGGTTCCCTCACCCGAGACCTTCCCACCTATGCAGAAAAAAAAAACAGTTTTCCTGCAAAGCGCACGAGCGACACCGCCTTCACACCGTCTCGAGCCAGCGCTAAATGTCCCCTCCCACATGACAGCACAGGACAAGCGTTAAGAAATTCGCGTCTCTGAAGAAGAAAACGCCTATTACGGGCTTTTTTTCCCGCAGAGGGGGAACAGTCGTGGCTCTTCCCACAGCAACAAGGAAACAGATACAATCTCAGAGATCTTTATCTATATCGCCTGTGCCTTGTAGCTTGTTAGTCCTAGCTATGATGTGTAATAAAGATTCCATCTGTAAACGTTTCTCAGATGCCGGAGTTTTCTTATACAACAGGGGCGGCCGAGGGAAGTGGGTCACTGGCCTTCTTGCAGTATCGGCGAACACGAAAACGTGAATTTTTGTTACGCGTGGCTCTCACAATTAGAGGTGGGTCGAACTTGTTCATTCCCGTGAACTACTTCATTCATTTCACTCTTTGCCGTGAAGCGTTCAAATGAAGTAGTTCATTCGTGAAGTACGGAAGCCTAGCGAAGTTGACCAGTTCGCCGCTCAGCCGCTGCTACGCTCGCTTCGCCTCGCTCGTACAATAAAGCTTCGTAATACTTCACGGGACCACAGGTCCCACCGCCACACCTTCACCCGCCCATGTTAGGCAATAAATTCTGCCTGACTCATGTAGTACTATCACCGTCAGAGGGTGGTACGGGACTACAAGTCCCACCGCCACACCTCAAAAGTGAATTGCAGTGACGCAGTCACTGCACAGTGGAAATTTACTGGCTCACCAACACAGTCAGACCGCAATAGACCGGTGATGCTGTATTGTAACCTATCACCCCGGACTACAAGTCCTTCAAAAAAAAAAAAAAAAAAAAAAAAAAAAAAAAAAAAAAACAATTTCACCAACAGATGGCGGAACTATGGAGTAACGTGCACGCAACGTTTTACGCTCTTAACAGCGTCTGAGTTATCTTAAATAGAGCGTGGTCGAAGGGGACAAAGGGCGTTTCTGTCTGTGTCCAAGTGTTTGAACTATTTTATCTTGGACTCTACGCCCGTGAACGGCACCTTGTATTTTAAAAAGTGTTTGGCTCCGTTTATATGTCCACCATCTTTTTTCTCTAATTGTCTTCATTTCTATCTTTTGTGTTTCTCTGCGGCCAAAGAGCGGCGTAGTATGCTGCTGCAAGGCCTGCCTGTATACAGGTTTCAAAATGACAATAAAGAAAAAAAAAGGGGAACAAAGGAAAGATAAACAGAGAAGGCTGTCACATATAAAGAAGGTACTACATTTAATCTTGCTCGACATTTTCTCATGAAGCGCCCAAAAAAGTCTTTATCTGCCAAATGAAACATTATTTGTTGTATTCATGAACTGAAAAATAGGGCTACCAACGAAATGGAGTCCAATTTTATGTTTCTATGAAATTTAATCCAAAATAGAATGAGTATGTTTAACACTGTCACAGAGTCTGTATACACACGTTAAGTAATTATTCGGAAGTTTTCCTGTAGATTTTATTTTTGTTGACAATAATCCAAAACGTAAACTGTCACCTGTAGTCACTGGTACGATTTCAGGTAAAATCCCTCTTTCAGTGTTATTAACAAACCTTTTATTTTCATGTTTGCTGTGCATGCTCTCACAGATAGCCTCTTCGTTTCTATCTTTAATATTCATTTGTCTTCAAGCGCTGCCAACGGTGGGCTACCCGTAGACGCGAAGTGTAACTGCACAGATAGTCACGGGTAATGATGTCAGCACTGCCGGTAGCAGCTGACGCTGCCTTCTCCTCACCCCTCACCTCCCCCACCCGTCCTAAACCTATCGTTCCCCACTAACACCGCGTGATTCGTCGACAGGCAGGACAGGGAGGAGTGAAGTGATGGGAGGAGGAGTGACGTGGGGGAGGGAGAGGGGAAGAGAGTGAGTGAACTAGAAAAAAGTGTGGAGTGTGCTATCTGTGAAGAGTTTGAAGTACCAGTTCATTGAAATTGAGTGGTTAGTTCACACTTCACAGGAGTGAAGCGTTCATTTGAACGACTCTTTCACGAGCTCCCCACCACTACTCACAATGCCCGGTTTACGACTCCACAGTGTAGCCGCGTTCCAGGCCTCTGCTGGCGTCGCGGCATCGTTATGCTGGGGCGCTGTCCCTCCCTGTCCGGCAAGACTTACCGAGGGATGGGCTCGCCGCCAGTTGCTTTCAGCTCCCAACAAGCCGAGCTACGAATCATGAAAATACCTCATGCTTTTAGCGCCCTACCAGCCTCCATCAACATCTGCTCAGGGCGTTAACATTCTGGACTCTCGCTCAAGGTGCGCCAGGTTGCAATAAAATCTTTAATAATTTTTCGTATGCGAAAAAGTCGAGGGGCATGAAAGGGAAGCAGTGGTCGGGAAGGGAGTGAGACAGGGCTGTAGCCTCTCCCCGATGTTTTTCGATCTGTACATTGAGCAAGCAGTGAAGGAAACAAAAGAAAAGTTCGGAGTAGGTATTAAAATCCACGGAGAAGAAATAAAAACTTTGAGGTTCGCCGATGACATTGTAATTCTGTCAGAGACAGCAAAGGCCTTGGAAGAGCAGTTGAACGGAATGGACAGTGTCTTGAGAGGAGGATATAAGATGAAGCAAAATGAGGATAATGGAATGTAGTCGATTTAAGTCGAGTGATGCTGAGGGAATTAGATTAGGGAATGAGACACTTAAAGTAGTAAAGGAGTTTTGCTATTTGGGGATCAAAATAACTGATGATGGTCGAAGTAGAGGATATAAAATGTAGACTGGCAATGGCAAGGAAAGCGTTTCTGAAGAAGAGAAATTTGTTAACATCGAGTATTGATTTAAGTGTTAGGAAGTCATTTCTGAAAGTATTTGTATGGAGTGTAGCCATGTATGGAAGTGAAACATGGACGATAAATAGTTTAGACAAGAAGAGAATAGATGCTTTAGAAATGTGGTGCTACAGGAGAATGCTGAAGATTAGATGTGTAGATCACATAAGTAATGAGGTGTTTAATAGGATTGGGGAGAAGAGAAGTTTGTGGTACAACTTGACCAGAAGAAGGGATCGGTTGGTAGGACATGTTTTGAGGCATCAAGGGATCAACAATTTAGTATTGGAGGGCAGCGTGGAGGGTAAAAATCGTAGAGGGAGACCAAGAGATGAATACACCAAGCAGATTCAGAAGGATGTAGGTTGCAGTAGGTACTGGGCGATGAAGAAGCTTGTACAGGATAGAGTAGCATGGAGAGCTGCATCAAACCAGTCTCAGGACTGAAGACAACAACAACATGCGAAAAATAGGTGAGAAAGTAACTTGTCCTCTCTCACGTTTACTCGGTTTTAATACGGCAGACTTAGCGCGTGAACACTGAATTTTCGCGCATGGATTGCAGTCGACTTTCCATTCTGTATATTCTCTGTCTTAGCAATTCATGCAATTTTAATTATTTCTCGTGCTACTGAAATGATCAGTGACGTTAGTCGAGCTGTCAAAGACATAATGTTCGCACTTATCTTGTAATATTGATGTTTTATTAACCACTAGCGGCAATAAACCATCAACAACAGATTTCATAACCTTGGTTAAAATTTTTTGGAAGCATTGCTGGATACACAGTAATGCTCACACGTCAGGAAAATATATGCCACGAAGGTAGGGTCGTGTTGTGGGATAATTCGTAGTTTGCGCCGACAAGCGCCCACAGATATTAATATTCTGTAAGCCAGTTTACCTCGAAAATTGGCTCTCACATTTTCAGTAATACAGGGTGAGTCAAAAAGGACTTTACAATTTTGGAATAATATAGAAATTTATTGAGATAACTTGCAGAATCGCTAGATGTCATTTTGTAGCAAACAACTGTAAGTTTGATTCAGGTAGTGCATCAGTACCCCATTGCGCCACTGGTTACCTGTACTCAGTCACATCCCTCCACCTCACTTAAGGCGGAAACAAGCTCTACTGAGGGAGGCCAAGAAAATCTCTCCGCCACCCTCTCTATCACTGCACCAGGAATTCTGTCATCCGCCACAGCAACGATTCCGATCGAGAAGACCAGCAAGTGTTACTGCAGGACAACTCATTGCGGATGGTTTTGATCTAAATGAAAGATGGAAGCATGAATGGTCAACAAAACCATTGGGAACAAGAGCCCATCACCTTGATCCCACAAAGAAGCCAAAAGGTTTTGACCTACCGAGGAAACTTTGGTGCCGCCTCAACAGATTAAGGACTGGACATGGTTGTTGTAGCTACTTTAGGTACAAATGGGGCTGGATAAGTTCAGCAGTGTGAATGTAATCAAGAAGAACTGACAATTGAACATTTAGTCCAACGCTGTCCACTTGATTCATACCCTGGAATTCCCGATGACTTGTTCACTCTCACACCCAGTTTAATTAACTGGTTGAAAAACACGAACTTTAAGGTTTAATATTGTATAAAATCATTTGCCTTATATCAACTCTATATTGTATAAAATCACCATACGATTAAATAATTAAATAATCGCAGTTAACGAATTCACAATTTGTATCCCTCCGCACTCCACTCTTCCTATTTCTGCAACTTAAGCGATTTTTGCTGCTTCTGCGATTTACGCGACTTCTGTAACTTTGCGCTTTACGCGATTTTGCGATTTATCGCTGGTATTTGTTACGCTGTCATTGGTCACAAGTAAAAAGTGAACTGTGTAAATACAATCAAGAAATATGTTCTTGCGTGTTTAGGCGATTATTTGTCAGGGCCCAAGGTTAGCGTTTTAGTAATACAACTGACAAAAAGTTACGTGAAATGGTATATTATTAATATTTCCAACGATTATTCCTCAGCCGTTACATGATATACAAAAGGTACGCTTGCCCAGAGACAAAATTTCATATCAACAAAACAGTCAGTAGCAAGTATGTTTTACTTATGTTCGTCCATTGGCTTTTTGTATTAATGTATCAAGTGTGAAAATATGTTGTGATGTGAGAATGTGTGATGTTGAGAATTATAACACATATTACCACGCAGTACCATAACAGTTCCATGTTTAGAATGTTGATTCTAAACACGTTGTTACATTGACAGGTATCAGAACCACATTTTCGATCAGTCGATATAGCGGTAATTCAAAATATCACTGACAGAAGAACTGGAGAATTTACCACAGCGTTTTGTCAAAAGTAAGATAGTTCCTGTGTTTGTGAATGAACGTAGTGAAACCTCCTCGCCCCACTCAAATGCTTACATTACCAGAAATATTAGCAGTTATATAATGTAAATTATATTGCTAGTAATTAGTAGCAGTATAAAAATTTAATAATCCTCGTGATTTTCCAGATGTAGTTCCCATTTCGATTGCTGTCTGCTCTATGTACCTCTCCACATTAGAAGAGAGAATCGTGAGCATTTAAGATGACTCTTGAAGAACTCGCAGCATAAAAGAGATGTGTACAAAATGTGTATTGGTACAGTGTGTCATTGAAGTCATTGTGTGATTTGAAAGAAATGATAAGTAAATGGGGACTACAGTGTGAGTGAACAATGAGAATTCCATTCTCACCTTGCTGGAACCATCCTACACCCTAAAATTTTCTGCTATGTATGTAGTGATAAAGAGTTGCTAGAGTGCAGTATTGATCCGTCCGTCCCTCCCTCCTTGAAATGCTGCTTGTGATGACAGACTGACCTGTAGAGTAGGTTGGAAGGTTGCGTGTTTTAAGGTTGATAATGTGCAAGTGAAAACAGTGGAAAATACTGATCTTGCAGTTGACATTCGGTCAAGTATTTGTGCAATATTTGAAAATACAGGCAAACGTTTAACTGCGTAGTGTACTGTCGGAAAAAATATCTGTCTTGTGAATACAGTAGTTAAACATTTTGTAAAAGTTACGTAGTAGACACCAGATTGCATTTTTAGTAGCTTATATACGATATATGTGTGTAATACGTGTCAGTATCTCATCAGAGTCTTATCCATTATCCTTCTTCTGAAACTACTCTGCAGTTTTAGTTTTTATGATGAACAGTGTGTTTGATATGTCAAGAACATTCCAGGCTACTTTATTCGGCATTCACAATCGTTGGTTGCCCCAATTCTCAGCCGACTATAAAATTTTTCTTGGAACAAATAAGCTTCTTGGTTAATGTCTTCGGTCATAATATGTAATACAGCCATATCGTGAGGCACAATGTTGTTAGTACAGACGTAGGTCAACAGGTGGGCAACGGCACCTAATATTAACCCTCGCATTACCAAGCGGGGTATTCTGACTACCCCAGATTGATTTTTTTCCCTATAGTAATGTTATCGAAGGGCCACATGCCTGTGGTTTCATGACTTTGCACTAAAATGATTGACGAATTCACACTCACGACTGTCTAATTTTTTTGGCTTTATCATTGTTATTCAAGTCATTTATTGGAGGGATTGTGAGACTACCCCACTTGGTATGAAGCGTCTTATTTTCTTATTTGTAGAAAAAGAAGATTTTGCGAAATATATCTGTCACTCATCTTCTTTGTTGAGTTTTGCCATAGATCCAATGTTTGTTATTGTTGCTGGTTACTATTGTTGAGTTGAATTTGACGTTCACTGTTGAGCTGACATTACATAGTCAGTATTTCACCTGAAAGTAAGGATGTCCAAAGGGCTTTGTAGTGAAGAGATCATGGAAATTCTATACAATTCTGATGTCAGTGACGATGAAAATGAACGGGACATTGGTAATGAACTGAATGAATATATGGAACCTCTTGACAAAGACCATATCATAGCATCAGATGAAGCTGATGATGAAATATCAGAAGACACTACACATCCACGTGAAGAAGAAGAAGAAGAAGAAGAAGAAGAAGAAGAAGAAGAAGAAGATGATGATTTGTTTGTTTCTAGAAGTGGACAACAATTTTCTAGTGAACCACGAAAAGCTGAGCAGCGTCGACATCGCAACATTTTGAACGTATCACCTTGCCCAGTGAATGATGGAAAAACAATCAAAACAATAACAGTCATTTTTATTATTTATCTCACCGAAAATCGTGAGCATCATTGTAGAAGAAACAAACAGGGAAGCCAAACGAGTAATTTCTTTGTGGAATGCAAAACAAAACAAAACGACATGGAGAGATATATATGCAACTGAAGTGTACGCTATATTAGAAATTCTAATAGGAGCTGGTCGAACTCATGGACATCGCACAAGTACTTCCGATCTGTGGGGAGGTAATGGTGCCTTTCGGCAACCATTCTTTTCTGCTGCCATGTCAAGAAACCTATTTTTATCTATACTGAAATTCTTGCGATTTGACAACAGAGACACAAGAGCACAGAGAATTGAAGAAACCAAGGACAAGCTACAAGTAAGCCATCATGGTAGTGTTCGACCAATTTCAATCTAACTTGTGCAAGAACTTCTATTCTTATGAATACGTGACTATTGATGAACAATTAGCAACGTACTGAGGAAACTGCCCTTTTAGGGTTTATATGAAGAGCAAATCTGGCATTAAAATTTGGGTTTGTGCTGATGTGAAGACATTTTACTTATTACGGATCCAAATATACAGAGGAATGGTGGACAATACTCGGGAAGTGAATCAAGGGCAGAGAGTTGTTTTGGATCTGATGGAACCATTCCTGAATAACGGTCATGATGTAACAACTGATAATTTTTTCAACAGAAAGAGAGAAGTTCACTCTTCAATGTTTGGTTTCACAAATGACTTGACCCTAGTTTCCTATGTTTCAAAGAAGGGAAAGGCAGTAATACTACTCTCTACTCAGCATAATGAGAACAAGTGAGTGGTGAAGAAAGTGAACACAAACCCGAAATCATACTGCACTACAACAAACCCATAGGTGCTGTAGATAATGGGGACAAAATGACAAGAGAATGCAGTTGTATCAGAGGAACGAGGCAGTGGCCACTAAGAATCTTCATGGAAATGATAGATATTGCAGCACTGAATGCATATATTCTGTACACTCAAGGATTTCCTGAATGGCAGAAGAATAACCGAAGCCGACGTAAACTCTTCACGACTAAACTGGCATTTGGACTAAGCAAAGGCAACATGGAAGAAAGAGCCAATAATATCAACGGTCTTCATAAAGATGTACAAGATGCACTTAAAGCTTGTGGTATTGCAATTCCTACAACAGTGATCCAGACCCA
Organism: Schistocerca cancellata; assembly: GCF_023864275.1. Taxonomy (NCBI): domain Eukaryota; kingdom Metazoa; phylum Arthropoda; class Insecta; order Orthoptera; family Acrididae; genus Schistocerca; species Schistocerca cancellata. The sequence goes on along the minus strand of NC_064636.1, from coordinate 146,615,983 downwards.
GTGTTCCAAGTTACCAACGCCACAACGATGTGAAGATTGCAAGAGAAGCGAAGATCGGAAAACAAGATTCTGTTGCGTAACGTGCAAGAAACCTGTTTGTAATATACAAAGAAAAGAAACTGTTACTATGAAGTGCATGCAGTGCAAAAATGTACTTGACTGAAAAGTTTAAAAAATTCTTGTGTTATTTTACTGCAGTGACTGTTGAGGTACATAATTATTAATTTTCTGTTTGTTGAGTACTGAATTTAGTGAAAGATATAAAAAAATTTTTTTACTTTGTATCTGTGGTCTGACTAAATACTTCTAATAACCTGAAAAGCTGTTTTTCAATACTAAATAAGCCCATTTAATGGGAATAACGAAATCTGAGAACAAATATTACAATAAAACACAAAGCTCTTTTGGGGTAGTCCAGATACCCCGCTTGGTAAAATAGAGGTGTGAAAAAGCTTGGTAACGGGAGGATTAACTGCGCCTTTGGTTGCTACTTGCGACTTACCAGAAATCGGAGTTGACTCGACGCGTGTCGCAAAGAGGTGGTCCACAGGAAGAAGTACGAAATTCGGCCAACAGATGGCCCCGGCGTTGAATGTTAAAGGCTACTTGCGACTCCTATAGCTGTGACTAAAATCGCAGCCAGATTCTGAAAAGTCGTTATTGTGATATCTGTGACTTCCAGTCACTGTGATTAGTAACATGCGTGATTTCTTGATCACCACTAGCTAAAATTGCTACTTATACTGATACAGAAGCGCGCTGTGTCTTTTGGCCCAGTCAGAGTGGCCGAGCGGTTCTAGGCGCTACAGTCTGGAACCGCGCGACCGCTACGGTCGCAGGTTCGAATCCTGTCTCGGGCATGGATGTGTGTGAAGTCCTCAGGTTAGTTAGGTTTAAGTAGTGCTAAGTTCTAGGGGACTGATGACCTCTGTAGTTAAGTCCCATAGTGCTCAGAGCCATTTGAACCATTTTTTTGTGTCTTTTGCTTTTATGAATCGAATTGTGCAGTAATGTTTGGGCGTAAATTTCGCACCGAATTACGCTAAAGAACCTCCACACAGACCTAAGATTTACGCTCGGCATGAGAACTTGGTTAAGGCGGGTTGTTCACTGCGACATGACAAATCACCGTGTCGTTGGCGTGTTGATGGTTTATGTCGAAGAGGTTAGGGAGAGCTTTGCTCGCAGTCCACAAAAATCAATGCGACGTCCGTTTCGCGAAACCGGCATTCCCCAAAAGACTGGTGAATACTGCATAGACGTTTACACTTGCAACCGTATAGATTCACAACGGCACAGCAAATTAGTGATGCAGATAAGATTGCTCGTGGGGAATTCTGTGCATAAATGTTGCATAGGATAGAGTGCGGTGAGATATTTGTGAACACAGTGGTCTTCAGCGATGAGTCAACATCTTATACCAGCGGCATGATGAACGCCCACAACCCAGCGCAAAATATGGTGCAGCAGAAATCCACATGCTACCCTGGAACACATTTATGACAGCCCCAAAATTAATGTGTTTTGTGCCCTTAGCAAACTGAATTTCACAGTCCGTTCTTCTTCATAGAGAAAACTTATCACTGCCATTGTGTACCTGGAAATTCTATATTGTACGGTGTACAACCTTGCTTCCGTCGTTTGCCGATAGATGGCGACAACTGTAAGTAGCGGTCGAAAGAAATAGATCGCAGATGTCAGGCAGTTAGCTTGGACCTAGGTCAAGATAAACCCATTTAAACATTAGTCGATTTGTGTCTGCATCATGAAGTTGTTCTTGATTGAAAACGTCAGTTTACGAGCCTAATCCTCGTCATTTGCGGGAGGTGTTACTGTTCTGTTTCAATATGAAGAAAACAGCGGCTGAGTCTCATCGAATGCTCTCAAGTACGTATATGTTGTTGTTGTGGTCTTCAGTCCTGAGACTGGTTTGATGCAGCTCTCCATGCTACCCTATCCTGCGCAAGCTTCTTCATCTCCCAGTACTTACTGCAACCTACATCCTTCTGAATCTGCTTAGTGTATTCATCTCTTGGTCTAACTCTACGATTTTTACCCTCCACGCTGCCCTCCAATACTAAATTGTTGATCCCTTGATGCCTCAGAACATGTCCTACCAACCGGTCCCTTCTTCTAGTCAAGTTGTGCCACAAACTTCTCTTCTCCCCAATCCTATTCAGTACTTCCTCAATAGTTATGTGATCTACCCATCTAATCTTCAGCATTCTTCTGTAGCACCACATTTCGAAAGCTTCTATTCTCTTCTTGTCCAAACTATTTATCGTCCATGTTTCACTTCCATACGTGGCTACACTCCATACAAATACTTTCAGAAACAACTTCCTGACACTTAAATCAATACTCGATGTTAACAAATTTCTCTTCTTCAGAAACGCTTTCCTTGCCATTGCCAGTCTACATTTTATATCCTCTCTACTTCGACCATCATCAGTTATTTTGCTCCCCAAATAGCAAAACTCCTTTACTACTTTAAGTGTCTCAGTTCCTAATCTAATTCCCTCAGCATCACCCGACTTAATGCGACTACATTACATTATCCTCGTTTTGCTTTTCTTGGTGTTCATCTTATACCCTCCTTTCAAGACAGTGTCCATTCCATTCCACTGCTCTTCCAAGTCCTTTGCTGTCTCTGACAGAAATACAATGTCATCGGCGAACCTCAAAGTTTTTATTTCTTCTCCATGGATTTTAATACCTACTCCGAACTTTTCTTTTGTTTCCTTTACTGCTTGCTCAATATAGAGATAGAATAACATCGGGGAGAGGCTACAACCCTGTCTTACTCCCTTCCCAACCACTGCTTCCCTTTCATGTCCCTCGACTCTTATAACTGCCATCTGGTTTCTGTACAGATTGTAAATAGCCTTTCGTTCCCTGTATTTTACCCCTGCCATCTTCAGAATTTGAAAGAGAGTATTCCAGTCAACATCTCTTAATCGGGCAGGTAGGTTAGAAAATTTAAAAAGGGAAATGCATAGGTTAAAGTTAGATATATTGGGAATTAGTGAAGATTGGTGGCAGGAGGAACAAGATTTTTGGTCAGGCGAATACAGGGTTATAAATACAAAATAAAATAGGGGTAATGCAGGAGTAGGTTTAATAATGAATAAAAAATAAGAGTGCGGGTAAGCTACTACAAACAGCATAGTGAACGCCTTATTGTGGCCAAGATAGACACGAAGCCCACGCCTACTACAGTAGTACAAGTTTATATGCCAACTAGCTCTGCAGATGATGAAGAAATTGAAGAAATGTGTGATGAGATAAAAGAAATTATTCAGGTAGTGAAGGGAGACGAAAATTTAATCGTCATGGGTGACTGGAATTCGGCAGTAGGAAAAGGGAGAGAAGGAAACATAGTAGGTGAATATGGATTGGGGGTAAGAAATAAAAGATGAAGCCGCCTGGTAGAATTTTGCACAGAGCACAACTTAATAATAGCTAACACTTGGTTCAAGAATCATAAAAGAAGGTTGTATACATGGATGAAGCCTGGAGATACTGACAGGTTTAAGATAGATTATATAATGGTAAGACAGAGATTTAGAAACCAGGTTTTAAATTGTAAAACATTTCCAGGGGCAGATGTGGGCTCTGACCACAATTTATTGGTTATGAACTGTAGATTAAAACTGAAGAAATTGCAAAAAGATGGGAATTTAAGGAGATGTTACCTGGATAAACTGAAAGAACCAGAGGTTGTACAGAGTTTCAGGGAGAGCATAAGGGAACAATTGACAGGAATGGGTGAAAGAAATACAGTAGAAGAAGAATGTGGGTAGCTTTGAGGGATGAAGTAGTGAAGGCAGCAGAGGATCAAGTAGGTAAAAAGACAAGGGCTAGTAGAAATCCTTGGGTAACAAAAGAAATATTGAATTTAATTGATGAAAGGAGAAAATATAAAAAAGCAGTGAAAGAAGCAGGCAAAAAGGAATACAAAAGTCTGAAAAATGATATTGACAGGAGGTGCAAAATGGCTAAGCAGGGATGGCTAGAGGACAAATGTAAGATAGATACTGCCTACAGGAAAATTAAAGAGACCTTTGGAGAAAAGAGTTATAAGCAAAGAAGGGAAAGCAGAAAGCAGAAAGGTGGAAGGAGTATATAGGGAGTCTATACAAGGGCGATGTACTTGAGGACAGTGTAATGGAAATGGAAGAGGGTGTAGATGAAGATAAAATGGGAGATATGATACTGCATGAAGAGTGACAGAGCACTGAAAGACCTGAGTCAAAACAAGTCCCCGGGGGTAGACAACATTCCATTAGAACTACTGACAGCTTTGGGAGAGCCACTCCTGACAGAACTCTACCATGTGGTGAGCAAGATGTATGAGACAGGCGAAATACCCTCAGACTTCAAGAAGAATATAGTAATTCCAGTCCCAAAAAAATCTGGATCTGACATTCAGCCCCCTCTCCCCCCCCCCCCAGGAGGTCCACAACTCTTTTGTGGATACGTGCGTAGCGAGCACGGGACCCCAAGCTAATGTGGCCTTCCTTCCTTTCCAGGCTGCATACCTTCCCTTTCCGCATCCTTCCCCATCCCGCATCTTCGCCCCTCCTCCCCTCATCTCTGGCTCTTTGCTTCCCTTTCTCCCCATCTGGGAGTATGGTTTGTGCCTACGTCCGGAGACGGACGCTCGAAACTGTTCCAACTTCCTCGCTTTCTCCACTTGCAAGTCTTCGTCCTTCCTCTGTCCTTTTCTTTTCCTTTCCTCTTCTCTTTGCCCTTTTCTCCGCTGCGGCGTTTGAGACCCCTCTTCTTTCCTTTCCTCTTCTCTTTTTTCCTCCCTGTGCATGTCTGAAGGCCGACCCACGCACCTCCATGCGTAGCCGGTAACGGGGTAACGCGTAATTTCCCGCCCCGGGTAGACAGGTAGGACACGTACGTACCCCCTGGTAACGGCCAGGCCCAGGGAGGGGTGATTACCCGAGCTGATACCTTCCGAAAGTGCCGATTGGTCCCTCCATCCGTTTGTCGGGAGGTGTGACCTGAGGTGTGAACAATCACCTAAGGCGGGAGTGCCCTCAGTGAGGGCCCCCACAAGGGAGGAGCGCGCCATCGGAGACGCCGGTAATCATGGCGGATTCACCCGCAATGGTTTCCTCACCTTCCACTATGTCTGCTCACAAACGTAAGTATACTGAGTCTCAGCCACAGACGGTTCTTCCATCATTGCCACAGTTCCTTGTTGTTTCTCGGTCTGACGAAGGTCACGACTTCTCCACGGTCAACCCTTTCATTATTCAGAAAGGTGTCGATGCAATTGCAGGTCCTGTAAAGTCTTGTTCCAGATTACGGAATGGCACCCTGTTGTTAGAATCACACAGTGCCCTCCAGGCACAAAAATTGCTGCGTATTTCTCTGCTCCACACCTTCCCTGTCCGGGTGGAACCGCACCGTACCTTAAATTCCTCGCGTTGAGTCGTTTATACACGATCCCTCAATGGATTGTCTGATGAAGAAATTCAGCACTACCTGTCTGACCAGGGCGTAACGGCTGTTCATAGAGTTATGAAAAGGGTTGACACAAACATCATTCCAACCCGCACTGTCTTCTTGACGTTTGACAAAGTTCAACTCCCATCGAAAATCAAAGCAGGCTATGAGATAATTTCCGTTCGCCCTTACGTCCCAAACCCTACGCGTTGCTATCGATGTCAGCGGTTCAATCACACCAGCCAGTCCTGTTCCAATCTGGCCAAATGTGTTACGTGTGGCAAGGATGCCCATGAGGGTGCTTGTCCACCTCCATCCCCTCGCTGCATCAACTGTATGGGTGACTACGCTGCTTCCTCTCGAGATTGCCCCGTTTTTAAGGATGAAAAGCTCATCCAGGAAATAAGAGTGAAGGAAAAGGTGTCGACCTTTGCTGCTCGAAAATTATTCACCAGTCGACCGCCCACCGTGCCTCAGACAGGAAAATACAGCACTGTCCTTGCTTCTCCTCGGCCAACAAAGGAGGCGGCCATGCAGACTTGCGACCTCACCTTTAGTGCTACGGTCGTCAGATCGGCCAGCGCAAAGATCGCCCGTTCAACCTCACCACTTTCGCCTGCCCACTCTATGGCTCACCCTTCATCGGGTTCTGCTAAATCTCGAGCCCAAAAGTCAGACACCAAGCCTTCCAAAAAAGAGCATACTTGTGAAGAGTTTTTACGTACCGCAACTTCCCAACCATCGGTTCCTCCTTCATCTAAACATCATACTTCTAAGAAGGCTACAAAGAAACCCAGTTCCTCTCCTTCTCTGCCAAGGCGTGTCCCATCTACAGCACCACCTGGCGGAAATCGCCCTCGGCCGTCTTCTGTGTCACCGAGGCGCACTGCTGGTGGCCGGTCAACCGGCCGATCGCTGGTGGCAGGAGCTGCTCCTGACCAACCTATGGATCAGGATCTTCTGCCTTCGGCTGACTGCCATTCCATGCTGTCGGTCGCTAGCTCCGAGCAGTCTTTGAGTTGACAGCAACTTTGGTCACATTCCTCCATTTTCTGTTCACCCCATGTCCATTATCCACTGGAATATCCGCGGCATTCGAGCCAATAGGGATGAATTGTCGATCCTCTTACGATCCTACTCGCCGGTCATCTTCTGTCTTCAGGAAACAAAGCTGCGTCCCCATGACCGCTTTGTTCTCCCTCATTGTCAGTCCTTCCGGTATGATCTCCCCTCTGTTGAAGGCTCTCCAGCCCATGGAGGACTCATGATTCTTCTCCATGATACTCTCCATTATCACCCAATCCCCTTAAACACTTCCTTCCATGCTGTCGCCGTCCGTCTTTTCCTTTCCGGATACACGTTCTCTCTTTGTACTGTATACATTCCATCGTCCACACCAATGGCACGAGCTGATCTCCTTCATCTTCTTGGTGAGCTTCCACCCCCCTATTTGCTGGTTGGGGACTTCAATGCCCACCACCCGCTTTGGGGATCTCCACATCCTTGTCCACGTGGCTCCATATTGCTAGACGTCTTCCACCAAGCGGATCTAGTTTGCCTCAACACTGGGGTCCCTACATTTTTGTCTGCCTCCACGACAAATTTATCTCATTTGGACCTTGCGGTCGGTACTGTTCCGCTAGCTCGGCGCTTCGAATGGTTCGCCCTTGATGATACACACTCGAGTGACCACTTTCCACGTGTCCTCAGACTGCAGCCTCAACTGCTATATATGCGCCCGCGACGCTGGAAGTTTGCCCAAGCCGATTGGACACTTTTTTCGTCTCTAGCGACATCCGATGACTGTCGCTTTCCCAGCGTCGACGATGAGGTCACACATATTACCGACGTTATTCTTACAGCTGCGGAACGTTCAATACCACGCACCACCGAATTGCCCTGGCGCCCCCCAGTTCCTTGGTGGAACGAGGCATGCCGTGACGCACTACGTGAGCGGCGACGTGCTCTTCGCATTTTCCGTCACCATCCCACTTTGGCCAACTGTATCCGCTATAAGCAGCTCCGTGCGCGATGCCGTTGCGTCATCCCCGATAGGAAGAAGGCAAGCTGGAAATTCTTTATTAGCTCATTTAACACCTTCACTCCCTCCTCGGAAGTTTGGAGTCGGCTTCGACGGTTCTCAGGCGCGCCTAGTTTCTCCCCGGTCTCTGGGCTCACTGTTGCGCATGATACATTAGTGGACCGCGTCGCAATTTCTAACTCATTGGGTCAGCACTTTGCTGAGATTTCGAGCTCTTCCAATTACCCGCCAGCGTTTCTCCCGAAGAAACGTGCAGCGGAAGTGCGACCTCTTGCTTTCTCCTCTCCAAATCGCGAAAGCTACAATACTGTTTTCTCCATGCGGGAACTCCAACATGCACTCTCTTCTTCTCGCTCCTCCGCCCCAGGACCGGATGGTATCCACGTCCAAATGTTGCTGCATTTATCAACCCATAGTCTGCGTTACCTCCTTCGCCTTTATAATCGAATTTGGACCGACAGTACTTTTCCCCGACAATGGCGGGAAGCTGTCGTCGTTCCTGTTCCGAAACCTGGAAAGGACAAACATCTCCCCTCTAGCTATCGCCCCATTTCTCTCACGAGTAGTGTCTGTAAGGTTTTGGAGCGTATGGTGAATTACCGTTTAGCTTGGTGGCTGGATTCTCGCAGTCTTTTAACACCTGCCCAATGCGGATTCCGAAAGCATCGTTCTGCAGTTGACCATCTTGTTGCTCTCTCCACTTATATCATGAACAATTTTCTCCGGAAACGCCAAACAGTAGCAATATTTTTTGATCTGGAGAGAGCATACGATACTGTTGGAGGACGGGCTTTCGAGGTCGGCTGCCCCTTTGTCTTCGCGAATTTATGGCAGAGCGCACATTTAGGGTGCGGGTGAACACTACTCTCTCCCGTACTTTCTCCCAAGAAAACAGGGTACCCCAGGGCTCCGTGCTGAGTGTTGTACTGTTTGCCATTGCCATCAATCCAATTATGGATTGTCTCCTTCCTGATGTCTCGGGCTCCCTCTTTGTGGATGATTTTGCGATCTACCACATCTCTCAAAGGACCAGCCTTCTTGAACGGCGTCTTCAAGGATGTCTCGATCGCCTCCACTCTTGGAGCATCGAAACCGGCTTCCGTTTCTCTCCCAGTAAGACCGTTTGTGTTAATTTTTGGCGCCGTAAGGAGTTTCTTCCACCCTCCTTACATCTAGGACCTGTCAACCTTCCGTTTTCAGACATCGCTAAATTCTTGGGTCTTATGTTTGACAGGAAACTATGCTGGTCCTCCCACATTTCGTATCTTTCGGCTCGCTGTCTGCAATCACTCAACACCCTTCGTTTCCTGAATGGTACCTCCTGGGGAGCAGACCGAGTGGTCCTCCTCCACCTCTATCGCGCCTTAGTGCGCTCGAAATTGGACTATGGAAGCATAGTCTACTCTTCTGCTCGGCCGTCTATTCTTCGGCATCTCGACTCTATCCACCACCGTGGATTACGTTTAGTGTCTGGAGCTTTTTACACCAGCCCTGTGGAAAGCCTTTATGCTGAGACTGCTGAACCTCCACTGTCCAATTGGCGAGCAGTCCTTCTGAGTCGTTATGCTAGCCATCTGTCTTCCATGCCTGCTAATCCAGCCCATGACATATTTTTCGACGCCTCCTTTGATGTAGGGTATGCAGGCCGCCCCTCCTCCCTACTACCACCGGGAGTCCGTTTCCGTCAACTGCTCCATTCTCTTTCCTTCCGCTTTCCTAAAACCTTCTTGACAACTTGGGGTACAGCACCGCCTTGGCTCCGCCCCCGGATCTGCCTGCTCCGTGACCTTTGTCGATTTCCCAAGGATGGTACCCCCTTCACTTGTTTATCGTCGGGCATTTGCTGCTCTATGTGCACAAATGACGGACGCCACGTTTATTTACACCGACGGCTCGAAAACATCGTTAGGTGTAGGGAGTGCCTATGTTGTTGGCGACACCCCAAATCACTTTCGGCTCCCCGACCAGTGTTCGGTCTATACTACGGAGCTTTACGCTGTTCTCCAGGCTGTCCACTACATCCGCCGCCATCAGCAGATACAGTACGTTATCTGCTCCGATTCTCTCAGCTCTCTCCTCAGTCTCCAAGCTCTTTACCCTGTGCACCCTCTGGTCCACCGGATTCAGGACTGTCTGCGCTTGCTCCACCTAGGGGGCGTCTCGGTGGCGTTCCTCTGGCTCCCGGGACACGTTGGTATCTGCAGAAATGAGGCGGCCGATATTGCAGCCAAGGCTGCAGTCTCTCTTCTTCGGCCAGCTATTCCATCGATTCCCGTCGCCGATCTACGGAGCGTCTTATGTCGTCATGTTGTTCATTTATGGCACGCGCACTGGTCGACACTTCCCCAAAATAAATTGTGGGACGTAAAAACTCTTCCTTGTGCTTGGACCTCTTCCTCCCGAACGCGTCGTCGGGAGGAGGTAATTTTAACTAGACTCCGGATAGGGCACTGTCTTTTTAGCCATCGACATCTTTTAAGCGGCGATCCTCCCCCACTCTGTCACCACTGCTCTCAGTTGTGGACGGTAAGACACCTTTTAATTGAGTGCCCCTATTTTACTCCGTTACACGCCCGTCTACAGCTGTCACCTGATATATCGTCAATTTTAGCAGATGACACGCGATTGGCTGATCGCGTTCTAGAGTTCATTCGTGCCAGTGAAATGACGTCAGTCATTTGAAGTTTTTTTTTTTGGGATAACCAACCCCTTTCTGTAGTGGATTTTTAAGCCTTCCTTCTGCTTTTAGTTTCTCCAATTTTATGCCTTTCGTTCCCACTGCTGCTGGTTTCTCTTTTAGGTTTTTTACTGTTTCTTAAGTCCCGGACCGGGCGCTAATGACCGTAGCAGTTTTGCGCCCTAAAACCACAACCCAAAAAAAAAACAGGCCCCTCTCCCCCCCTCCCTCCCTCCTCCCTCCCTACCCTCTCCCTCCCCTCTCCCTCCCCTCTCCCTCCCCTCTCCCTCCCCTCTCCCTCCCCTCTACCTCCCCTCTACCTCCCCTCCCCCCTCTCCCTCCCTCTCCCGCCTCCCCCCCCTCTCCCCACTCCGCCACCCCCCTCCCAGGAAAACCTGGAAATCTACCCATGGGAAGTTGTCCACAATTTGGAACTGGATTTATTGTAGATAAATAAAAAATTTTCCCCCCCCCATGAACCATGGACCTTGCCGTTGGTCGGGAGGCTTGCGTGCCTCAGCGATACAGATGGCCGTACCGTAGGTGCAGCCACAACGGAGGGGTATCTGTTGAGAGGCCAGACAAACGTGTGGTTCCTGAAGAGGGGCAGCAGCCTTTTCAGTAGTTGCAGGGGCAACAGTCTGGATGATTGACTGATCTGGCCTTGTAACACTAACCAAAACGGCCTTGCTGAGCTAGTACTGCGAACGGCTGAAAGCAAGGGGAAACTACAGCCGTAATATTTCCTGAGGGCATGCAGCTTTACTGTATGGTTAAATGATGATGGCGTCCTCTTGGGTAAAATATTCCGGAGGTAAAATCGTCCCCCATTCGGACCTCCGGGCGGGGACTACTCGAGAACGTCGTTCTCAGGAGAAAGAAAACTGGCATTCTACGGATCGGAGCGTGGAATGTCAGATCCCTTAATCGGGCAGGTAGGTAAGTACGTATAGTAAGAACACAGTTAGTGAAAGAACGTGTCGTGAGTGGTTTCAGCACTCAAGAACGGTGATTTTAACGTCGCAGACCGGCATAGTGGTGGAAGGGAGAATGTTTTCGAAGATGGTGAATTGGAGACATTGCTGAGTGAAGCCTCGCGTCAAACTCATCAAGAGTTGGCACGAATAGTGGGAGTGACACAGAAAGCCATTTCAAATCGTCTCAAGGCTATGGGCACGATTCAGGAAGAAGGAACTTTGGTCTCGTGTTAGCCGAAACCAAGAGACATTGAACGGCGTTTGTGTGTTTGCGTTAGAAGCAAAAACGGAAGGGATTTCTGCATCGCATTGTGATCGGGGATGAAAAATAGATTCATTATGATAACTCTAAAAGCCAAAAATCATGGGATATCCCGGCCACGCTTCCACGTCGACAACTAAACCGAATATTCACGGCTCCGAGATCGTGCTCTGCATTTGGTGGGACCAGCTCGGCGTCGTGTACTATGAGGTGTTAAAACCAAGTGAAACAATCACAGGTGCTCGTTATCGAACGCAATTAATGCGTTTGAGCAGAGCATTAAAAGACAAACAGCCGCAATACAGCGAGAGGCAGGGTAAAGTGATTTTGCGGCACGAGAACGCTCGACCCCACGTTGCAAAAGAGGTCAAAACGTACTTGGAAACGTTAAAATGGGAAGTCCTACCACACCCACCATATTCTCCAGACATTGTTCCCTCTGATTATCAACCGTTTAGATCAATGGTGCATGGCCTTGCTGACCAACACTTCGGATCTCATGAAGTCACAAATTGGATCGATTCGTGGATTGCTTCAAAAGATGAACAACTTTCTCGACACGGGATACGTACACTGCCCGAAAGATGGGAGAAAGTAGTGGCCAGCGATAGAAATTACTTTGAATGATACATGTGTAACCAACCTGTTTTCTTGAAGCCTCAAATGTTGGGTAAAAACGGCGGAAGCAAAGTTGTACACCTTGTAGAAAACTTTATAATTCCACGAATTGATGAAGGTGACCGAGATTGGACGGTTTATTACCAACTCTCATCACCCCGTTCCCTTACGGAAGTTTGAAGTTCCCTTGATAATCGCTTCCCAGGTCGGTGGACTGGACGTGAAAGGCCGATCGCAGGGCCGCCTCGCTCCCCAGACTTGACACCACTGGTTTTATTTTCTCTGCGGTTTCGTTAAAGACCGTCTGTATGTTACTCCCCATACCAAACAATTTAACCAACTTGAAAAATCGAATCTATGCTGCCATTTCACAAGTTACGCCCAATTTGCTGCAACAGGTGTGGGAGGAAATTGAGTACTGTTCGTTTGCCGCGTCAGAAATGGCAGCCCATTACGATCAAAATGACACTTGACACTTTTAAGTGAAACTTGAGGTTGTTTGCTACAAAATGACATCTGCGCCGATTCTCTAAGTTATCTCAGTGAATTTCTATATCATTCCAAAGTTGTAAAGTTCTTTTTGACTCACCCCGTTCTCTCAAACTGCCAATATACACTACTGGCCATTAAAATTGCTACATCACGATGATGACGTGCTACAGACGCGAAGTTTAACCGACAGGAAGAAGATGCTGTGATATGCAAGTGTTAGCTTTTCAAAGCATTCACACAAGGTTGGCGTCGGTGGCGACACCTACAACGTGCTGACATGAGGAAAGTTTCGAACCGATTTCTCATATACAAATAGCATATAGGTGAAACGTTGTTGTGATGCCTCGTGTAAGGAGGAGAAATGCGTACCATCACGTTCCGACTTTGATAAAGGTCTGATTGTAGCCTATCGCGATTGCCGTTTTATCGTATTGCTGCTTGCATTGGTCGAGATCGAATGGCTGTTGGCAGAATATGGAATCGGTGGGTTCAGGAGGGTAATACGGAACGCCATGCTGGATCCCAACAGCCTCGTATCACTAGCAGTCGAGAGGACAGGCATCCTATCCGCATGGCTGTAACGGATTGTGCAGCCACGTCTCGATCCGTGAGTCAACAGATGGGGACGTTTGCAAGACAACAACGATCAGCACGAACAGTTCGACGACGTTTGCAGCAGCATGGGCTATCAGCTCGGAGACCGTGGCTGTGGTTACCCTTGACGCTGCATCACAGACAGGAGCGCCTGTGATGGTGTACTCGACGACGAATCTGGGTGCACGAATGGCAAAACGTCATTTTTTCGGATGAATCCAGGTTCTGTTTACAGCATCGTTACGGTCGCATCCGTGTTTGGCAACATCGCGGTGAACGCACATTGGAAGCGTGTATTTGTCATCGCCATACTGGTGCATCACCCGGCGTGATGGTATGGGGCGACATCGGTTACACGTGTCGGTCACCTCATGTTCACATTGACGGCACTTTGAACAGTGGACGTTACGTTTCAGATGTGTTACGACCTGTGGCTCTTCCCTTCATTTGGTACCTGCGAAACCCTACATTTCAGCAGTATAATGCACGACCGCATGTTGCAGGTCCTGTATGGGCCTTTCTGGATACAGAAAATGTTGGACTGTTGCCGTGGCCAGCACTTTCTCCAGATCTCTCACCAATTGAAAACGTCTTGTCAATGGTGGCTGAGCAACTGGCTCGTCACAATACGGCAATCACTACTCTTGATGAACTGTGGTATCGTGTTGAAGCTGCATGGGCAGCTGTACCTGTACACGCCATCCGAGCTCTGTTTGACTCAATGCCCAGGTGAATCGAGGCCGTTATTGCGGGCAGAGGTGGTTGTTCTGGGTACTGATTTCTCAGGATGTATGTACCCAAATTGCGTGAAAATGTAACCACATGTCAGTTCTAGTATAATATATTTGTCCAATGAATACCCGATTATCATCTGCATTTCTTCTTGGTGTAGCAATTTTAATGGCCAGTAGTGCAGAAATATTGAGCAGCAGTATTGATGGCTCTCAAAATATTCTCAATGTTCCATTCGCGAATTTACTTCTAACTTGGTTTACATTGTTTAGTGGTCCATTCGGACGACATAATGTGCAAGTTGTAACGCGTACTACTTGGGCGATTTCGAGAAAACCGCAAGAGCAATTTTTAGGCGGAAGTGATGTGGCGTTGCGTCGCGAGATGTCTCGCGCCAGTGAAACGCCCGGCTGCCTTCACGTTTCAGACCCGAGACAGGCAGCACGTGACAACTTCTGCACGCGCCTGGTTGCGACGACAGATGAACAGCTGACGGGGAGCTCTGAGCTCGCAGAGTATAGATGACTGTATACAGGGTGTTACAAAAAGGTACGGCCAAACTTTCAGGAAACATTCCTCACACACAAATAAAGAAGAGATGTTATGTGGACATGTGCCCGGAAACGCTTACATTCCATGTTGGAGCTCATTTTAGTTTCGTCAGTGATTTCATGCGGGATACTCTACCTGTGCTGCTAGAACATGTGCCTTTACAAGTACGACACAACATGTGGTTCGTGCACGATGGAACTCCTGCACATTTCAGTCGAAGTGTCCGTACGCTTCTCGACAACAGATTCGGTGACCGATGGATTGGTAGAGGCGGACCAATTCCGTGGCCTCCACACTCTCCTGACCTCAACCGTCTCGACTTTCATTTATGAGGGCATTTGAAAGCTCTTGTCTACGCAACCCCGGTACCAAATGTAGAGACTCTTCGTGCTCGTATTGCGGACGTCTGTGATACAATACGCCATTCTCCAGTGCTGCATCAGTGCATCAGGGATTCCGTGCGACGGAGGGTGGATGCACGTATCCTCGCTAAAGGAGGACATTTTGAACATTTCCTGTGACAAAGTGTTTGAAGTCACGCTGGTACGTTCTGTTGCTGTGTGTTTCCATTCCATGATTAATGTGATTTGAAGAGAAGTACTAAAATGAGCTCTAACATGGAAAGTAAGCGTTTCTGGACACATGTCCTCATAACATATTTTCTTTCTTTGTGTGTGAGGAATGTTTCCTGAAAGTTTGGCCGTACCTTTTTGTAACACCCTGTATACATAGCTACAGAATTCTTGTACTTTTCTTCATTTTGATCCCTCAGTTATCCGTATGCACTAAACAAATTAGCGAGTGCCGCGCGGTCTGAGGTGGCTTGTCACGGGCTCAGGATGGACGGATAGCCGTCTGGCGGCAGCCCAACAGAGCTGGAAGAAAAAAGAAGCTGCCAGCTACGGGGAAACATGGCAGGGGCCCTGTTGTTGTTTGGGGTTGTATGTCGGCCCAGGGAGCGGGTGAGCTCCTCTTCATTGACGAAACAGTGGATAAAAATGTATACCTGCAGATTCTAAGGAACAATTTGAAGAAGAGCGCAGAAAATATTTGGATTGGAAGCTGTTTGTCCCAAAACTTTTGTGATGGCAAGCCTATGTTATTTCAGATAAATGTGAAATTATTTGTAGTTTGTGTGTCATTGAATGAATCAAAATGTTCAATTTATTGTTCTGTGAATATCATTTCATCTGTTGGATTAACAAATATAACACGTTCAATTGTTTCTGTTATTTCTCTAAGTAAATACAAAACTATTGTTTGTTCCAAAACTTATGAAAGGCGCTGTATGTTTCTAACGTTTCTGAACTTGCGTTTCGTTTTAGAAGATTTGCCTCTTCAGTTCCTTTGTTGTAACATAGTTCACACCCGGCTATTTGTTGTTTACATTTCTGTGACACGTCTATGTGGTACCTCGCGTAGTCTCGGTATTCATCACACTTACGAGGGTGGTTTGAAGAGTTCTCGGAACGGAATAGAAAAAAAGTACTTGCATCATTTAAACTTTTTTCATTTTTGAATGTAGTCTCCTTGTAGATTATTGAACTTGGGCCAACGGTGTTCCAGTACATTGATCCCATCTCGGAAATGAGTTTCCTCCAGGACTGCAGAATATTTGTAAACTCCGGCTATCAGTTCATCGTTTGAAGTGAATCTTCGTCCACCAACAAAATTTTCCAGTTTTTGGAAGAGATGGGAGTCTGACGGAGCCATATCACGTGAATAATGCGGATGTGGCAACAATTCTTACCTTAGTTGTGTAATTTTGCCATGGCGACGGCACATGTGTGCGAGCGCGCATAGTCTTGATGGAAGACGACGTCTTCCTTGCTAGACCTTTCCCTTTTTCGCGTATCTTTTGTTGCAGTTTGTCCAGGAGGTTAGCATGGTATTCTCCAGTAATTGTTTGCGCAGTGGGGAGATAATCTACAAACAAAATCCCTTTCTCATCCCACAACACTGATGCCATGAACTTTCCCGCCGAAGGAATTGTCTTTGCTTTTTTTGGTGGCGGAGAATCAGGATGTTTCCACTGCTCTGACTGTTGTTTCGTCTCTGGGGTATAGTAGTGCACCCAAGTTTCATCTGTGGTCACAAACCGGCGCAAAAAATCTTGTTTGTTTCTCCTAAAAAGGGGCCAAATACTGTTCTGATATGTCAATTCTCGTGCGTTTTTGATCCGGCGTCAAGAGTCGCGGCACCCACCTTGCAGACAATTTTTTATTTATTTCTAATTCTTCAGTTAAAATGTGATATGCCCTTTCGAATGACATCTGGCAAGCGTGACCACTTTCAATCGGGATCCTCCGTGACCATTTTGTGCACTTTTGCAATGATTTCTGGAGCAGTGATACATCTTGGCCGACTTCTGCTCGGATCATAGTCTCCCGACCAAATTTAAATTCATTTGTCCACTTGGCAACAGTTGAGTATTAAGGAGGAGCGTCCCACAGTGTATTCTGGAAATCTGCAAGTATCTCCTTTGCTTTCATACCTTTCTTTACGAATTACTTAATCACTGCTCGAATCTCGATTTTCTCCATCTTCGCAAATCACTACGCGGGAACAACAACAGAGCCACGTCACGGTAACAGCTCTCTTCGGAGATCACTGACGTAGCACGTGTTTACAGGCAACAGTCCAATGAATATCGCGTGAACAGCTCGTTGCGCTAGCTCTGACCACTCGTGATGATTCCGATAACTTTCACACCACCCTCGTACTTGGGATGGTAATGCATTCTTATCACATAACTTATATTCTATAACCAATGTACAGGGTTATTACAAATGATTGAAGCGATTTCACAGCTCTACAATAACTTTATTATTTGAGATATTTTCACAATGCTTTGCACACACATACAAAAACTCAAAAGGTTTTTTTAGGCATTCACAAATGTTCGATATGTGCCCCTTTAGTGATTCGGCAGACATCAAGCCAATAATCGAGTTCCTCCCACACTCGGCGCAGCATGTCCCCATCAATGAGTTCGAAAGAATCGTTGATGCGAGCTCGCAGTTCTGGCACGTTTCTTGGTAGAGGAGGTTTAAACACTGAATCTTTCACATAACCCCACAGAAAGAAATCGCATGGGGTTAAGTCGGGAGAGCGTGGAGGCCATGACATGAATTGCTGATCATGATTTCCACCACGACCGATCCGTCGGTTTTCCAATCTCCTGTTTCAGAAATGCCGAACATCGTGATGGAAGTGAGGTGGAGCACCATCCTGTTGAAAGATGAAGTCGGCGCTGTCGGTCTCCAGTTGTGGCATGAGCCAATTTTCCAGCATGTCCAGATAGACGTGTCCTGTAACGTTTTTTTCACGGAAGAAAAAGGGGCTGTAAACTTTAAACCGTGAGATTGCACAAAACACGTTAACTTTTGGTGAATTGCGAATTTGCTGCACGAATGCATGAGGATTCTCTACCGCCCAGATTCGCACATTGTGTCTGTTCACTTCACCATTAAGAAAAAATGTTGCTTCATCACTGAAAACAAGTTTCGCACTGAACGCTTCCTCTTCCATGAGCTGTTGCAACCGCGCCGAAAATTCAAAGCGTTTGACTTTGTCATCGGGTGTCAGGGCTTGGAGGAATTGTAAACGGTAAGGCTTCTGCTTTAGCCTTTTCCGTAAGATTTTCCAAACCTTCTGCTGTGGTACGTTTAGCTCCCTGCTTGCTTTATTCGTCGACTTCCGCGGGCTACGCGTGAAACTTGCCCGCACGCGTTCAACCGTTTCTTCGCTCACTGCAGGCCGACCCGTTGATTTCCCCTTACAGAGGCATCCAGAAGCTTTAAACTTCGCATACCATTGCCGAATGGAGTTAGCAGTTGGTGGATCTTTGTTGAACTTCGTCCTGAAGTGTCGTTGCACTGTTATGACTGACTGATGTGAGTGCATTTCAAACACGACATACGCTTTCTCGGCTCCTGTCGCCATTTTGTCTCACTGCGCTCTCGAGCGCTCTGGCGGCAGAAACCTGAAGTGCGGCTTCAGCCGAACAAAACTTTATGGGTTTTTCTACGTATCTGTAGTGTGTTGTGACCATATGTCAATGAATGGAGCTACAGTGAATTTATGAAATCGCTTCAATCATTTGTAATAGCCCTGTATAGTGTGACAACTGTCAAGACCACAGAAAGAGAGTAAACGTTTCAATGACCGGACGGCAAGTTCATAAACTTGTGGAAAAAAAAGAAGAAATGGCACGAGGATGTTAGAATCCAGTTCGCCCGATTCACAGTCCAATGCCGTGACCACTTTAACCGCGACGCCATGGCGCTCATCCTTTACTCTGTGTTCCACTTGTTGAGGTTGGACCGTTCACTGTTACCATTTTGCTTTTTTATTTTCACAGTTCAGTACACCTCCTTCCTGTTTTCATGCTCGATCTGTGTTCAGTTTTTGACGGGCTATCTACTGGTTCATCTTATCACTAAATCTGAGGGCAGTGCGATGGTGGAGATTCCCTTGTTAACAGCTTCTTTCAGAATGGCAGAATATGCACAGCCAGTTATTCTCTAGAGCCAGGTTGGTACGGTCACTTAATGTCAATTTTCGGTGCAAAACGACACCCCAATCAAGCGTTCTCCAGGTGCGAGATACTCACGGGTAGTGGCGGTTTTGTGGTTAGCGCTCAAGCACCATAATCGTTAGGTCGTTGGATCGAGTCCTGCTGGTGGTTTTTTTTACTTCATATTTTTTCAACACTACTCATATTATTCGTACATATTACATGTGAAAGGTAATATGCTGAAAAGACATATGTATCTGCATGAACTTGTACTGACTTTCAAATGTTATTTGATTGTTTGCGAATTTTTATTATCAAAGCAAATACTATAAGTATCTAGAGACACACCTTTCAAGGACGAGGGTCAGACCTCGAAAGCCCAATTCAAAGGACGACAAACAAAGCTGTAAATAACCGTTATTCACTGATACGGTGAGATATAGTATTCCGAATGTACGATTAGGGGTTGGGTGTGCTTCGGACATTACTAGTAGCAGCTTGATAGTTTTCGCACAGACACGGAAAACACAAATTAAAGCGGCATCTAGTACATGGAATGAATGTAATTTTCCCGCATGCCCAGGGAGTCTTCAGAGTTTTTTGAAATTTTTGGTAAGTTCCTATGTGACCAAACTGCTGGGGTCATCGGTCCCTAGGCTTACACACTAACTTATACCAACGTATAAGGACCACACACACACACACACACACACACACACACACACACACACACACACACACACACACACACACGTCCGAGGGAGGACTCGCGAACCGTGGCAGGGCCCCTGAGACCGAACGTGTACCCCGCGCGGGTCTTTAGAATTTTCCGAGGAAAAACAAAATTCGGTGATGTTTTGAAAAATGTCTGTTTCCGCCCACAAGTTATGTATCGCTCCAACACAGCCAAAGAAACACAGGATAATTTCGCGAGTGAAAGAAATAGTATTTATTTATTTTAGTGCTAGTGTATTTATGTTTACACTAACATAAGAAATCAGCTGAAATGTAAAGGCGTCTTTATTGCCATTCTACTCCCCCTTCTTGTGAAACAGAGTCTGTGAATTCATTTCGCACTTCCTCGGCTGACTGTGGCCAGTTATGTACGCTTATGGGTTCCAACTAAATATTTGTTTTGCCCATGGGTCATTTTGGCACTCTCGTTTAGTTTGGAAAACTTGGGAACCAAGTGTGCCAGTTGGCGCTTAAATGAAATTCTCCTCTGTTACTAATAAGTTGTTTTTTCGGGACTGAGAAGTATTCGCGTTCGTAGTACTCGAAAACGTGCACATGTAAGTCGTAGAATGTTTTCATACTTTCATACGCATTTCGTGCTCGGGAAGACCGATAGTTAAACATCCGATGTTGCATTCCTTGATCTCTGGAACGGTAGGGCTTCCTTATATATTTGTTTGGACCAGAAGCCTGTATTACTGTATGTTTTCCATCCATAGCGCGAATGCAGTTTAGAAAACCCTATCTATTTTCAAAACTATTTACGATTTGGAACCATTCTTCTTCTGTTGAAGACATCTCATATTGTAGGAAACAAAATTATATCTGAAATGTATCCCTTTGAAGATACATGCTACATTATGATATTTATTTTAGGTACCAGAAGATGCCAGAGAGAAGAATGAGTGAGAGGCAAATTCTCTTCCACAAAACACACTCATTGATATGGAAGGAACAAAAAGTGGTGTGAAAAATTAAGCGAGGCAAATACGGACGATATTCCGAGCAGAGCAGTAGAAGCCATGCAGAAGCCTGTTGATGAATATCAGGTGTTTGCGGATTACGTAGCATTAGAACTACGTTCGTTATCACAACCATCGAGTAAAAAAAAATTAAAAAGGATGATACAAGAGGCAATACTGCAAGTTTCTGCAGAAGATGAAGATGCAAGTGCTTCCCGGATACCTCCAAAAGGTAATTACTTCGTAAATTTTCTGCTTAATCGAATTGTTTGGTTTGCATTTTTATATATACAGTATATGATCAAAAGTATCCGGACACCCCTAAAAAGATACGTTTTTCGTATTAGGCGCGTTGTGCTGCCACCTACTACCAGGTGCTCCATATCAGCGACTTCATTAGACATCGTGAGAGAGCAGAATGGGACGCTTCGCGGAACTCACGGACTTCGAACGTGCTCAGGTCATTGGGTGTCACTTGTGTCATGCGTCTGTACCCGAGATTTCCACACTCCTGAACATCCCTAGGTCCACTGTTTCCGATGTGTCAGAGAAGTGGAAACGTGAAGACACACGTACAGCACAAAAGCGTACAGGCCAACCTCGTCTGTTGACTGACAGAGACTGCCGACAGGTGAAGAGGGTCGTAATGTGTAATAGGCAGACATCTATCCAGCCCGTCACACAGGAATTCCAAACTGCATCGGGATCCACTGCAAGTACTATGACAGATAGGTGGGAGGTGGAAAAACTTGGATTTCATGGTCGAGCAGCTGCTCGTAAGCCACACAACACGGCGATAAATGCCAAACGACGCCTCGCTTGGTGTATGGAGCGTGAACATTGGACGACTGAACAGTGGAAAAATGTTGTGTGGAGTGACGAATCACGGTACACATGTGGCTGCCCGATGGCAGGGTGTGGGTATGGCAAATGTCCGGTGAACGTCATATGCCACCGTGTGTAGTGCCGACAGTAAAATTCGGAGGCGGTGGTGTTATGGTGTGGTCATGTTTCACAGAGGGGGCTCGCACCCCTTGCTGTTTTGCGTGACACTATCACAGCACAGGCCTACACTGATGTCTTAGGCACCGCCTTCCTTTCCCAATGATGAAGAGCATTTCGGGGATGGCGATTGCTTCTTTCAACACGATCGGGCGCCTGTTCATAATGCATGGCCTGTGGCGGAGTGGTTACACGACAGTAACATCCCTGTAATGGACTGGCCTGCACAGAGTCCTGACCTGAATGCTATAGAACACCTTTGGGATGTTTCGGAACGCTGACTTCGTGCCAGGCCTCCCTGACCGACATCGATACCTCTCCTCAGTGCAGCACTCCGTGAAGAATGGGCTGCCATTCCCCGACAAACCTTCCAGCACCTGACTGAACGTATGCCTGCGAGAGTGGAAGCTGTCATCAATGTTAAGGGGGGCCAACACCATATTGAATTCCAGTATTAACGATGGGGGACGCCATGAACTTGGAAGTCATTTTCAGCCAGGTCTCTGGATACTTTTGATCACATAGTGTAGGTATCGGACTTCAAGGCATGTGGCACAAAAACTGTTAAAGAAAAAAGGATGTCTCTTGGTTAGACCTTTAATGCGCTGTAGCACTGAAACTTTATATTTGCGCAATAAGCAAGAATAAATACGAAATCCACCAAAAAACGGCATGATAGCTTCGCAAACTGTGAAATCGAGATTGCCCTGTGCGAAGTGCTTTGTTACACAATCTGAGGACAGCACGCGTAATCTAGTTAGCTAATCCAGCGAGCATGACAGCCTGATCTACTCAGCCAATGGCAAGGTGACTGTTTCTTCGCATGCAGTACAGGAATAGAGTTACGGTCTTACAAATATTTTTTATGTCAGAAATATTGGCTGTATTTTTTTGTCATAAATTTGGTTAGGATGGGATGTAAGACGACATTTAAATTGTTGCGAATGAAACAGTGACATGGGGGAATATTTTTTGCAAGGAATATGTAGCTCTTTTATTCCAAATACATCGTGGTTTCCATATCGCGATATCCTAGGGTGTGGTACGGCTTGGACGTAACAACAGAACTTAATCTTCGAACACTAAAGGCGGTGACTTTGTTACTAAACCACACAATTTATAGTTCGTGCACAAGTTAATTACAGTTATAAGGTCTTTAATTGTACGTCATATACAAAATAAGTACAGAATGCCCTGTTTTACACCCTGTGTTGACAACAGTATTGCTCAAAGTATTGGCGGGAACCTCGAATTGGTACCAACCGCAATCGTAAATTTTTGGAAGGTTTAGTAATCTAGTGTCAAACTGCTGAGAGTGAGAGTGAAGCAGTGGTTTTTATATTCTGCTTGTTACAAATATCTGGTTGTTCTAGGAATACGTCGCGAATTGCGCGGGTGTGGTTAAGCTGTATTTTCCGAACATCGCGCAGTCTCCGTGTGGTCAGGCAGGGACACGACAGCACAGCTTCTGGTCGTGGTGACAGGCCGATTT
Source organism: Schistocerca cancellata (assembly GCF_023864275.1). NCBI lineage: Eukaryota > Metazoa > Arthropoda > Insecta > Orthoptera > Acrididae > Schistocerca > Schistocerca cancellata. Next base: position 146,592,865 of record NC_064636.1, on the reverse strand, counting down.
TTAGCGTAGCCAGAGGTCAAGCGTACGTTGGTATGCAAAAGTATGGTTGTGAGTTGGCGAAGCAGAAAACTCGATTTTGTTGACAGACTGATCTGTAGCGTAGCCAGAAGTCGAATTTATGCTCAGAGGTAGCTATTTATTGTTAGTGGGCGAAACCTACCAATCTGAAAGCGAAAAACAGTATTGTGGTGACAAAGTTTTAGCTAGCTTGCGGCACAGCAGTGAAATATATAACCTTATGTCGTGAGCAATCTGATATTTTCGCGAATATGTCGAGATCTCCGATAGTGTGGATAGGCAGGAAAGTAGGAGCATAAATTCAATTTATTTTTGCTATCGTTTCGGCCTGCTATGGACCACGAAGATTTTTATCTCTTCCCTGATTGTGTTTTCCTCTTTTGCCAGTAGATTTTCATTTTGGCTGACTGTGCTTCTATGGATCTGCTCTGCACAGGATTTTGATGTCCTGAAACCAGCTCGATATTCGCCCAATTGTTGATCTAAGACTGATTCAGCTCTGTTTAACAACATACTGGAAAAGAAACGTCTTGTACGTCGTTGGTATCAAAGAGATTCCTCGGTAATTATTCAGATCACTCTTATCGCCTATTTTATGAAGTGGGTGAATAATTGCTACGGTCCAATCTGGCGGCAGAGTTTCAGTTTCCCAAATCTTCACTATGATATCATGGAGATGTCTTATTGTATCGTGATATGCGTATTTCCACATTTCAGCCAATATGCGATCCTCACCTCCAGATTTGTTATTTTTCAAGCCTTGTGTAGTTTTCATGATTTCATCTAATGTGGGAGGGGGACTATCTGCAGGAGGAACAGTAGGATAGAAATCGAATTTTTAATTTGGATTTTCAGCATTCAGTAGGGATGAAAAGTAATTTCCAAAAGCTGCAGCACACGATTTGTCATTCAAATTTAGTTTTCCATAGAGTCCTCACATATGTAACATAGGAGGTTTAAACTTCAATAGTTGTGATGACTTCTAAAATTTCCTTCTATTTCATCTATTTGGTTTTTGTTGAAGAGTCTCTTAGTTGATATCAATAGTTTGATGTAACTTTCATAACCTTCAAGTAGTTTTCGTGATTTTTGAAGGTTTTCTTGCTATTGCATTTTACCTAAGCCTGTCTTCGCTTTTCAATTGCTTCATTACAGTCTTCGTTCCACCACACGTGTTTATATTTTTTATTGGTCAGTATAATTTCAGTGGCTGATTGTACCATGGCTTCTTTAATTCTGTTCCAGTCTGTTTTATTTGGTTTGCTGCGTAGAGTTTCTGTAAATTTGTTGTTGACATCTTTCAGTTTACTTATATCAAATTTTGGAGGTCTTGAAATATTGGAAATGTTCTTTCAGCTGTCTTTGACGATATTCATTTTTACCAGAGACAATTAATGATCAGAATTAATGTTGGCATTCCTCAAAACTGTAACAATCAAAATTTTCCTGGTGGATTTCTTAGAAACAGCTACATGGTCCACCTGGAGGTCTCCAAACATTGCGTTAGGGTGTTTCCAAGTTTTGGCGTTTTGAGGTAGGCACTCGAAGGCTGTGGATTTTAAAAGAAGATCACAGTTCTTACAAATATCAATTAGTCGCTCACCATTTTTATTTGTTGTTTTATGTGCAGAGTAGTCACCAACCAGTTCCCCCCCCCCGTATGTCCACAACTCTTTTGTGGATACGTGTGTAGCGAGCACGCGACCCCGAGCTAATGTGGCCTTCCTTCCGGGCTGCATACCTTCCCTTTCCGCATCCTTCCCCATCCCCCATCTTCGCGCTTCGCCCCCCCCTCCCCCCAACCCCCACCTCCGCCTCTTTCCTTTCCTTTCTCCCCCTCTGGGAGTATGTTTTGTGCCTACGTCCGGAGACGGACACTCAAGAATGTAACACATTCTTCGTTTTCTCTGCTCGCAAGTCTTCATCCTTCCTTTGTCCTTCTCTTTTCCATACCTCTCCTCTTTACCCTTTTCTCCACTGCAGCGTTTGAGACCCCTCTTCTTCCCTTTCCCTTTCTTTGTTTTTCCCTTTCTCTTTTTTACTCCCTGTGCGTGTCTGAAGGCCAACCCACGCTTTCCATGCATAGCCAGTGACGGGGTAATGCGTAATTCCCCGCCCCGGTTAGACAGGTAGGACACGTACGTACCCCCTGCTAACGGCCAGGCCCAGGGAGGGGTGATTACCCGAGCTGATACCTTCCGAAAGTGCCGATTGGTCCCTCCGTCTGTTTGTCGGGAGGTGTGACCTGAGGTGTGAACAATCACCTAAGGCGGGAGTGCCCTCAGAGAGGGCCCCCACAAGGGAGGAGCGTGCCATCGGAGACGCTGCTAATCGGGGGGGGGGGGGGGGATTCTTCCGCAGTGGTTTCCTCGTCTTCCACTATGTCTGCTCACAAGCGTAAGTTCACCGAGTCTCAGCCACAGACAGTTCTTCCATCGTTGCCACAGTTCCTTGTCGTTTCTCGGTCTGACGAAGGTCATGACTTCTCCACAGTCAACCCTTTCATTATTCTGAAAGGTGTCGACGCAATGGAGGTCCTGTAAAGTCTTGTTCCAGATTACGGAATGGCACCTTGTTGTTAGAAACAATCAGTGCCCTCCAGGCACAAAAATTGCTGTGTACTTCACTGCTACACACCTTCCATGTCCGGATGGAAGCACACCACACTTTAAATTCCTCACGTATAGTCGTTTATACACGCTCCCTCGACGGATTGTCCGATGAGGAAATTCGACACTACCTGTCTGACCAGGGCGTAAAGGCTGTTCGTAGAGTCATGAAAAGGGGTGACACGAACATCACTCCTACCCGTACCGTCTTCTTGACATTTGAGGGAGTTAAACTCCCATCGAACATAAAAGCGGGCTATGAGATAATTTCCGTTTGCCCTTACATCCCAAACCCTAGGCATTACTATTGGTGTCAGTGGTTCAGTCATACCAGCCAGTCCTGTTCCAACCTGGCCAAATGTCTTACGTGTGGCAAGGATGCCCATGAGGGTGCTTGTCCACCTCCATCCCCTTGTTGCATCAACTGTATGGGTGACCATGCTGCTTCCTCTAGAGATTGCCCCGTTTTATTCACCAGTCGAAAGCCCACTGTGCCTCAGACAGGAAAATACAGCACTGTCCTTGCTTCTCCTCGGCCAACAAAGGAGGCGGCCACGCAGACTTGCGACCTCACCTTTAGTGCCACGGTCGTCAGATCGGCCAGCGCAAAGATCGCCCGTTCAACCTCACCACTTTTGCCTGCCCACTCTATGGCTCACCCTTCATCGGGTTCTGCTAAATCTCGAGCCCAAAAGTCAGACACCAAGACTTCGAAAAAAGAGCATACTCGTGAAGATTTTTTACGTACCCCAACTTCACAACCATCGGTTCCTCCTTCATCTAAACATCATATTTCCAAGAAGGCTACAAAGAAACCCAGTTCATCTCCTTCTCCGCCAAGGCGTCTCCCATCTACAGCACCACCTGGCGGAAATCACCCTCGGCCGTCTTCTGTGTCGCCGAGGTGCACTGCTGGCGGCCGATCGACCGGCCGATCGCTGGTGGCAGGAGCTGCTCCTGAACAACCTATGGATCAGGATCTTCTGCCTTCGGCTGAATGCCATTCCATGCTGTCGGTCGCAAGCTCTGAGCAGTCGTTGAGTTGACGGCAACCTTGGTCACATTCCTCCATTTTGTGTTCACCCTATATCCATTATCCACTGGAATATCCGCGGCATTCGAGCCAATCGGGATGAATTGTCGATCCTCTTACGATCCTACTCGCTGGTCATCTTCTGTCTTCAGGAAACGAAGCTGCGTCCCCATGACCGCTTTGTTCTCCCTCATTTTCAGTCCGTCCGATATGATCTCCCCTCTGTTGAAGGCACTCCAGCCCATGGAGGACTCATGATTCTTCTCCATTATCATCCAATTCACTTAAACACTTCCTTCCAAGCAGTCCCTTTCCATCTTTCCCTTTCTGGATACACCTTCTCTCTTTGTACTGTATACATCCCATCGTCCGCACCAATGGCACGAGCTGAACTCCTTCATCTTCTTGGTCAGCTTCCACCCCCCCCCCCCCCCCAATTCGCTGGTTGGGGACTTCAATGCCCATCAACTGCTTTGGGGATCTCCACATCCTTGTCCGCGTCACTGTTGATAGACGTCTTCCACCAAGCGGATCTAGTTTTCCTCAACACTGGGGACCCTACATTTTTGTCTGCCTCCGCGACAAATTTATCTCATTTGGACCTTGCGGTCGGTACTGTTCCGCTAGCTCGGCACTTCGAATGGTTCGCCCTTGCTGATACACACTCGAGTGACCACTTTCCATGTGTCCTTTGATTGCAGCCACAACTGCCGTATATGCGCCCGCGACACTGGAAGTTTGCCCAAGCCGAATGGACACTTTTTTCGTGTCTAGCGACATTCGATGACCGTCACTGTCCTAGCGTCAATGATGAGGTCACTCATATTACAGACATTATTCTTACAGCTGCGGAACGTTCAATACCTCGCACCTCCGAATTGCTCCGGCGCCCCCCAGTTCCTTGGTGGAACGAGGCATGCGGTGACGCAATACGTGAGCGGCGACGTGCTCTTCGCGTTTTCAGACACCATCCTACTTTGGCCAACTGTATCCGCTATAAGCAGTTTCGTGCGCGATGCCGTCGCGTCATCCGCGATAGTAAGAAAGCCAGCTGCGACTTCTTTACTAGCTCATTTACCACCTTCACTCCCTCCTCGGAAGTTTGGAGTCAGATTCGACGGTTATCTGGCACACCTAGTTTCTCCTTGGTCTCTGGGCTCACTGTCATGCATGATGCATTAGTGGACCCCATCGCAATTTCTAACTCATTGGGTCAACACTTTGCTGAGATTTCAAGCTCTTCCAGGAGCTCCTCGACAGAATAGGAGGAGTGAGCCATGAGTAAACTCTTCAGTTTAGACTTAAAAGTGTTTGGGGTACTGCTAAGATTTTTGAGTTCTTGTGGTAGCTTATTGAAAATGGATGCAGCAGATTACTGCACTCCTTTCTGCACAAGAGTCAAGGAAGTGCATTCTACATGCAGATTTGATTTCTGCCTAGTATTAACGGAGTGAAAGCTGCTAACTCTTGGGAATAAGCTACTATTGCTAACAACAAACGACATTAAAGGAAATATATACTGTGAGGGCAATGTCAGAATTCCCAGACTATTGAATAGGGGTCGACAAGAGGTTCTTGAACTTACACCACATATAGCTCGAACAGTCCGTTTTTGAGCCAAAAATACCCTTTTTGAATCAGAAGAATTACCCCAAAAAATAATACCATACAAACAGACATAATGTCTTATGGGATAACAGCAATCAGTGATTTTATAATGTTTCTTAAAATCCATCTTGATTGCAAATTTTTTATTTATATGACCGGTTTCGGTTCATTCAGAACCATCTTCACATCTGATATTTCAGTTACAGGAGTAACCCATCCAAATCCAGCAACTTTCACATGCTAACGTCACAAAAAATTTGCAATCAAGACGGATTTTAAGTAACATTATAATACCATACGACATAAGCGTATGAAAATATGCGAAGTAGACTACTTTTCGTGTTGAACTGTCACTTATTTCAGATACTGTTCTAATGGTAAATAAAGCTGCATTTAGTTTCTGAACAAGATCCTGAACATGGGCTTTCCACAACAGCTTACTATCTATCCAAGCGCCTAGGAACTTGAACTGTTCTGTCTCGCTTATAATATGCCCATTCTGTCTGATCAAAATATCAGTTCTTGTTGAATTGTTAGTTAGAAACTGTAAAAACTGAGTCTTACTGTGATTTAGCATCAAATTATTTTCCACAAGCCACGAACTTATTTCATGAACTACAGTATTTGATAATGTTTCAATATTACACACAAGATCCTTCACTACCAAGCTGGTGTCATCAGCAAACAGAAATATTTTTGAATCACCTGTAATACTAGAAGGCATATCATTTATATAAATAAGAAACAGCAGTGGCCCCAGCACCGACCCTTGGGGAACGCCCCACTTAACAGTGCCCCATTGGGACTGAACATCACTACCACTCTCAATATTGCGGAGAATTACCTTCTGCTTTCTGTTCTTAAAGTAAGAGGTGAACCAATTGTAAGCTACTCCCCTTACTCCATAATGGTCCAACTTCTGCAGTAATATTTTGTGGTCAACACAGTCAAAAGCCTTAGTTAAATCAAAGAAAACACCTAGCGTTCGCAACCTTCTATTTAATCCATCCAAAACCTCACAGAGAAAATAGAATATAGCATTTTCAGTTGTTAAGCCAATTTGACAGCAAATTATGTGAATTTAAATACTCCAGTAACATTGTATATACAACCCTCTCGATAACTTTAGCAAACACCGATGGCATAGAAATAGGTCTATAATTGTCAACATTATCCCTGTCACCCTTTTTATAAAGTGGCTTCACTATCGAGTACTTTAATCGGTCAGGAAACCGACCACTCCTAAAGGAAAAGTTAGATATGGCTAAGTACTGGGCTAGCATACATAGAACAATACTTCAGTATTCTGCTAGATACCCCGTCATATCCATGAGAGTTCTTGGTCTTTTGTGATTTAATTATTAACTCAATCTCCCTCTTGTCAGTATCATGGAGGAGCATTTCAGGTAACAGTCTCGGAACACTTTTTTTCTGCGAGCGCTATATGATTCCCTGTTGGGATTAGGTTTCTACTTAGTTCACCTGCTATATTCAGAAAGTGATTATTAAATACTGTACATATATGCGACTTATCAGTAACACGGACATTCCCACTACGCACTGATTCTATATCCTCGACCTCTCTCTGCAGACCAGCCACTTCTTTTACGAATGACCATATGGTTTTAATTTTATCGTGAGACTTAGCTATTCTATCTGCATACCACATACTTTTTGCCTTCCTAATAAATTTTTTAAGCACCTTACAATACTGTTTGTAATGGAAAGCAACTTTCAAAGAGCGCAAGAAAAGTCTTGAGGAAAGCATTATATTTATCGTCTACTGTATCAGCACTATAAACATCTTGGCACTCTTGTTCCTTGGTAAGGCTTACAAAGGTCTCTACAGCAACTGGCTGGATCAGCTTTCCTAAAAAGTTGATGACTCATATTTAACATGTGTTGCAGCACAAAAATCTTTTAGAGTTAAAATTTGTGCATCATGATCTGAAAGGCCGTTCACCTTTTAGCTAACAGAATGCCCTTCTAGTAATGAGGAATGAACAAAAATATTGTCTATGGTTCTTCTACTGTTCCCTTGCACTCTCGTTGGAAAGAATACGGTTTGTATAAGATTATATGAATTAAGGAGGTCTACCAGCATCCTTTTCCTTGCACAATCACTTATACAATTAATATTGAAGTCACCTCATATAACTAACTTTTTGTATTTCCTATAAAGTGAACCAAGAACCTTCTCTAGCTTTATCAAAAATGTTGTGAAATCGGAGCCTGGGGATCTATAAATAACAACAGTAAGAAGTTCAGCTCCACTAAATTTAACCACACCTGCACAACATTCAAACACCTTTTCAGTGCAGTTCTTTGAAACATCAATTGAATCAAATGGGATACTGTTTTTCACATACACGGCTACTCCCCCACACTGCAAAGAGCTCCTAGAAAAGCTGCCAGCCAACCTGTATCCTGGTAAAGGAAGCCTCTGAATTATCTCCTTATTTAAGAAGTGTTCAGATATACCAATAATTTCAGAGTCAACATCTATAAGCAGTTCACTAACTTTATCTCTTAATACCTTGTATATTTTGATGAAATATACTAATTCCCTCATTAATCGGATACCTAAGCTTTATCGAAAGTGGTTTCTTTGTTAGAGAGACTTCCCTTAAGCAGGAATACCTATCAGCTGACTTCAATCTAAAAAAGGCACAGCTCTAACACCCACAAGTACCGGAATTTTCCAATGAGTGCTCCCACCACCCCCACCTACACTGTCATCTATAAGCTTTGCCAACCTCCCCTTTCCATACCTATTGAGCGCACTGTTCCAAAATATTCTCTTGCATTGTGTACACTTCCTTAAATTTTTGATTGAACATATCTATGACTGGCCTTAGTTTGTACAGCGTATCTGTTTTGTTGGCAAAACTGTTATTCGCTAGATGCAAAAATCTCCTGAATGGCATCGTCTTCCAAAATATTGGCGTTTCTATAACGGCCCTCCTAGACCAATACATCTGAATCGATGGTTTCCTTACTTCAGCCATGATTATACATAGCGCAATGTATATTTTTATTTCATTACAGCCTTCTGGTCTATTTTTTTGTCTCTTCTGTTCATTGTTGAGTACCTCTTGTGCATATCTATTCGTCTCAGTTACGCTGTTTTCCCAAAATGTACTATTAAATATTACATAGAAAACGTCTAATTCTCTTACGCATGTACTCACATGCTGTAAAGCTGCTTCCTTTATTCCGGGAATTTCCGTATACATCCAGATTGTTGGTTCATTGTCTTCCTTTTGCCACATCCACGACTCTGATTGTTGCAGGCAGTTTTGCTCTTCTTCATCAGTATCATCTTCAATCACCAGCCGCTTAAAGCGTTTTCATACAGGAGGTAAAACACCGCTAGCCCTGTCACTGCCGCTGTCAAAAAATCCACATGTCTCCCTTTCTCCGTGAACACGTTTGCTACACGTCGGGAACATTATGGAAGTATTTTTGTAATGTTGGCAGGTTCGAATGCGGCGACGAACACTTTGTGTATACCGCGTGTACTCGATCAGCTCCGCAACGTGTCAGAGATGTTCTGTTTACATGTGGCACGGCTGACGAACGACGTCTCTCACACGACTTGCGCTTGTTCGGAGCGGTAAACATACCACGTCTCTGATACGTCTAGGTGATGTTTGGCCAGGTCGGCACACTACGTCTCTCACACGACATTGTAAGCGTGAATCACTCGCAAAGTTGACACTCGGCGTGGTGGCTGATGGCAGTGAATGTAAAGGCATTTCCCATTACTAGTAAAAATGTTTGCAGTTAATTTACGAATGGCGCGCTCTGTGTTCAAGTGAATAACTAATTTCACAATCGGCTGTGATGCACCACGAAAATTGCTATCTTATTCTTCCTTCGTGATTGCTGCATTTGAGGAATATCAGATTAATGAATTGCTTGCCAGGTTAGCTAAATTAATCTTTGTGCCGCTGCTGTTTCCAATTTTAATTGTTGTGCATTTACTGCTACAGTACTATTAACAAGCGTATGCCTACAGGTTTTTATAATGTAGATTATCTGTCTAATGGTGAGAATACACCGCAACATCATTGTTACATTACATTACAATAAGACTTGTTCCATAGATGGTAAATACATTTCGTAATGATGTGGAACGTGTCAGTTTAACTTAAGGTTTCTTTCCACGATATAATTTATTTTTTATATGTATTAGTGTTTCGAAAATATTAGTGGAACTGAAGTATTTTATAAAACTATTAACTGAATGGCTGAATGGGAAATACAGAAGCGTCCGATCTTACCCGTCGGCTTTGACCCATGACGTCACAAATGTAGCGGAAACGACCATAAACAATAATTCCAATATGGCAGATATAAAAACATCGCATACGTATTATAAACACTGAAATACACAAGTTTCACAAAAAGCCTAATGACTCTAACGGGACAAGCGTGGGAAATTAGGGGTTTTTGGGTAGGGACAAACTAAATATACACAAATGTAGCCACCGACCGCCATACAAAACCACGCAATACAACGAAATAAATCAACATTACAAAACTGACCAAATACAAAAAAAACACATTCCTATCCAGAATCGGACACTTCCCTTGACCTATATAGCTCAACAGAACCTACCGATCACATCCCCCAATACAAAACTAAAAAACCAACACTTCCCTTACACCTACATACATCTACAACAGCTCCCGATCACATAAATTACGATCGAACACTTCCGTTGACCTATGTAGCTCAACACAACCTACCGATCACATCCCCCAATACAAAACTTAAAAACCAACACTTCCCTTACACCTACATACATCTACAACAGCTCCCGATCACATAAATTACGATCGAACACTTCCATTGACCTATATAGCTCAACAGAACCTACCGATCACATCCCCCAACACCAACCTAAAAAACCAACACTTCCCTTACACCTACATACATCTACAACAGCTTGCGATCACATAAATTACGATCGAACAATTCCGTTGACCTGACCATGAACGACACAAAGGTTTCACAAGAACAATCTGCTAACATTGATAGCAAACAAAGATAATAATAAACAAGTGGTACTCGAGGCCAGGCAGGGGGAGGCTGCGCCCCCACCTGACCCCCCCCCCACCCCCCCCCGCCAAAAAAAAAACTCCCAACCTAACCTCGTATTCAGTGCTACGCTACAGATCAATGTGTAGGTCCCTAACGTCACGGGTCAAAGCCGACGCGTGAGATCAGATATTTCTGTTGACACAAAACATACATCAAAAACAAAAAAAACGGAACTTACCTCAAAAAAGTTCCAGCCCCAGAAACTAGATTGGCCACCACAATCACACACAAATGCACCCTAACTAACCACTTTCGGCCTATACATTTTACCCACAGCCCTTAAAAAAACCCGAAAAATGCAATAGGCCTCTGGGACACTCTTCCGCCAACAGTACTCATCTAAATGAGACTGAAGGTTGGAAGAGCGCCTCTTCCCCCTCCCAAGAACTGACTTAACCGCCCCCCACATCCCCTCAATTGTGTTAGTGCAAGCCCCAGTATCATAATTCTTAAATTCTAGACTGTGGTTCACTACTAAATGATTAAATCCCCTGTCACCCAACCCCCTATAAGAAGAAAAAGCATCAGAAACTATTGTGGACCCGGGCTCTACATACTCCTCAATTAACCCCACTAATTCAGCCTTCGACCTCCCCTCCACAACCCTAAAAACACATTCAGTACCCCCACCCCCGTGAACAACAGCCCCCCACACCCAAAGACCAGCCACAGACTTCCCCCTCCCATACTTCCTTTTACCAAACTGCGACTCGTCCACCTCCACAAGCACCCCATGCCCACCCAACTTACCCCTGTACTTAATAAATTCCGAACACACTTCACGACAAAAGGAATACCAGTCTAAAACAGTCCTCTCACTCACACCAGTCTCAAACGCGCAAAAACTCTGTGGGCATCTATAACAAAAATAATATGTAATAAGCACAATCTCACGCATGCCCAATCTAGACTTCTCGAACCAGGTACCACGCCTTATAGAACGCCATACGCCATCTTTCCGGCAACACCACATGTATCCGTCGCTGGTCCGAGAGGCCGGAACTTTAACCAATTTCATCGCCTCAAGGCAAAGAGAACACTTAACAACTTCGGCGATTAAACCGAATAGTTGTAAGAACTTGATAAGTTCTAACGCTGTGTCGCCCATCATCGCCCTCAACCGAACACTATTAAGGCGGTCTTTCATATCCATTCCAAAACAAAAAACCACAACCAAATACACTCAATAACAAACTCACCCGACGTACAGCAATGAGCATTAAATTAAAACAAACGAAAACCATGAACACACCACCAGAGAGCACCACAAACAAAAACAAGACATCTACAAACACGCCACAATCGCAAAACAAACTCCGCGCCGTAATGACGTCACACACCACAACACGCTTACGTCACGGGTCAAAGCCGACAAGTAAGATCGAAGGTTTCTGTTGACCCGCTGAATGTAACCGAATTGAATGTTTGTGTAGGGGATGTGATGTAACCTAACCTCCGTTCCTATGGCAGTAAACATTGAATCTCTCGTAAAATCTGCACCTATTTACATTTAGGATCAAACATTTTTCCTTTACTGATCATGTGGGTGTAATATTTGGTCAAAAATATTATTTCTTCACCGTTAGTAAGTTATCTTTAGTGAATAATTTTATATCCTAAGTAAATATAATTACCGAGTTATGTAGATATGATGCATTTAAAGTACGTATTGCAATTGCCGCTAAATAATTTTACTTATTACATAAGTTTTAAAAACCCATTAGGTTGTTACCTGTGATCAAAGTGTTAAGCCAAATATCTTGATTGTCATTGAAGGATTGTCAGCGTAATTTTTCATATGGGATGTTTTAATACAAATTACATCGGGAATGATGATAATGGTCACTTCTTCAGTTTCAGTGATTGTCACTACTACTGCTACATGATATTGGAAAAAAAGCAGAAACTGCTAGCTGATTTGGTAATAGCGTTTTCTGCGCTAGTAACGTTAGGTCCCGACTGGATTACAGTCAAGCCTTCCAAATCAATAAAAAGTTCCAGAAGACATGGCAAGTCATTGCATCAGTCCAGCTGACACCAGCTGCTTGTATGCTTTGTAGACGAGGACAAGAACATTCGGTCATCCTAAGTAGTTCTTAAGCAGTCTAACAGGACAGTGCATAAGGCGCAAGTGCTAGTGAAACATCGGAAGAAAGGTCTTACTTCTGTGTCAGAAACACATGGCAATCACCAAAATTGAACAGTTCCATCTTGACAGATGCATGCCAATGTCATACTGATTTGCTATGGAACTAATAAAAGGGAAGGGGGCAGTGGCTGTATATTCAAAAAGTGGTTGAAAACCTTAGCTCTTTAGGTTTAAAGAGTATTATATTGAACAGCTTTTTGAATGTTGTGCTACAGTCGTGGATCAAGAAATAAACGAGGTTGTAGCACTGACAGTTTATAGACCACCCACCGAAAATATCTCGGCAACTATGAACAGTGCTAATAAGCTTATGCAGACTTAACTGAAGAATAACTGTTTGTGGATACTTGAATGTAGGTTTTTTATCAGATAGTACTGACCATCCAGAGTGTTGATATCCAGCTTTGGATTATTTTCACAGTAAAATTCCCTGCAAGAGTTGAAGGACGTAGTGTAATAGCTATTGAAGATAGTTGTTAGTCCCAACAAACTACATTGATCAGACAAGGAAACCAATAGTCAATGATTTGTCAGAGCATAGTGGTCAGATGTTAACCATTAAATACATAGGTCAGTTATTTATGCACATCATAAAAAAATCATTGCGGAATTGTAAGCAATGACTGAAGTGTAGCATTTAGAGACAAAATACAGGAAGAATTCTGAGGAGGAACTTGTAAAGAAGACAGTGTAAATGGAAATTCAACTATTAAAATATTCCTGCTTGACCTTGTGTTTTGCATCATAAAACAAATAGGGGTAAAATTGAACTACACTGCAGACACTTTCGAAGCTGTGGTGTTTACTGAGGAAATGAGCATTCTAATCAAGGGTTCAAACTTGCCCAAAGCAGACACAGTGCCGTTGATTGCTAAACAGGCTACGAATGGTTCACAGCTAATGTTTAGGTCTTAACCTCCCAAATATTCATGTTATGCTATTTCTAACAAGTGTTGCAGTTTAAAGGAAATGTTTTTTATTGCAACATTTAATAGCATAGGGTGTAAAGGTACAAAACAGTCAGACAATACATAATGAGAATCAGTCCAAGCGATAATTACAAAAAACCAAAGAATAAATTAACGTCAGCAATAATGTCACTTAGTGTAAACACTTTGTGTCTTGAATATATTTGATGTAACAATGCATAATCACTACATCACTCCTCCCCGAGTGCTAATGGTATCTTCGATCAAAGTGGATGTGGCATCTGGATCGCGTAACAGCAGGCTTTACTGTTGCTGAAGCATCAGGATCAGCGTTCGATGTCCATTTGTGGCTTATCCGTGACTGGTGGTGGAGTGGGGGGTAATTCCGTCACGTCTGTGGTCGGTCCGTAAGGCGATTTGCTCTTACCATCAGAGAAGGTGCAGAAGACGTGTTTAAGGCAGTCAACAGAGTTAGTTGTTGGTGTACCCATGACATCAAACTTAAACACTTTGCCACCGTTTCCGAGGACTGGATACGGTCCCTCTTACGGTGGCTGTAGAGGTATGCGGACAGCATTGTGGCAAAAAGAAAAAAAAATGGTCGTGTTTGCACAGGTCAGTGAAGATGAAAGGGTGGGATGTCTTGTTGACCTCTCAGTGCAACGAGACGGAGCTGCCGGATCTGCGTGCGTAGTTTGTCGACAGTCCAATGTCTCGATAAGTGAATCCGACACGTTGCTAGCGAACTCACCGGGCTGTCGAAATGGTTCGTCGTAGGCGAGATCTGCTGGACATTTCAGATTGTCCTCGACAAACGCTCAGATATGCAGGACGACGATCGGCAGTGTTTCTGTCCGACATTGTGACACTGAAGGGATACCTTTAACAATCAGTGCAGACGTTCCGCTAAACCGTTCACTGCTTAATGGTAACCTGTTGTTCAGATGCGCTTCACGTTTAACAGGGCAGTGCATGCCTTGAAGGCGTAGGATTCAAACTACCTGCCCTAGTCAGTGGCAATTGTAAGGGGCTTTCTGAAACGAGCAATCCGTCCACAACAGAATGTGGTTGCGACTGTGTAGGCAGTGATGTCGACCACAGGAAAGACTTTGGGCCGACAAGTGAAGTGGTCGATGGCAGTTAGGCTGTATAGGTATATTCTTCAGACGGTGGTGAAGGCTGACAGTGTCGATACGTACGTTGTCGATTCGCCGGGGACAGGTGCGCTGTGGGTAGTGTACTTACGTGACAAGTGATCTTTTTCTGCTGACAGGCATTACACTGGTGAACAAGTGCTTTACAGTCTTCATTGATACTTGTCAACACAAAAGTTCGTTTAACCAAATTCGTCGTACCTCGGACCCCTCGAGCAGACATGTTAAAAGTTAAGTCACAAATGATCGTGGCTTCAGTGTGAGGACATCAGTGTAAAATGTCGCACTTGACGGTAGTATGTGGACACGGCGGAGCTGCAGACTAGATGGCTGCTCCAATAAATCTCGGAGGTCACTGTCTGATTGCTGCACCGAGGTGAGTGCCTCGTAATTCGCTGCGCCTGTAATCGCTTCTAAGCGAGAGAGAGGGCGTCTGCCAGTACGTTTGTGTCTCTTCCGGTGTGGGCTACACGTAAAAACCGTAAGTGGACATTAATGGTCATCCACTGAAAGCACAGTGTGTAAATTTCCTTTGGGTCCAGCTGAATAATGAGTTAAAATGGAATCAATACAGATAAACTAATCAAGAAGATCGGTTCAGTTTATGCCCTTCATTGTGTTGACCTATAGACAACAGTGTTGACTCATTTTGCGGATTTACACTCCCAGTAGTCTTACAGAGTTGATTTTGTGTGAAGTACACCTAAAATAAACGAAGTGTGAAATGTAATATTCAGTAAGCAATTTTGAATGCGTTAGGAAAGAGATTCGCAGTCCTTGACAGTGCATTATTGTCAGCTATTTGCGACACATGAAAATTTGTGTTGGACCGGGCCACGAACCCAGATTTCCCGCTTAATTTGAGCAGTTGCCTCAATCACTCTGGCTGTCCGATTACACCTGTAGCATAAGTGATGTATCTGTTCATCAGTGGGCTAAAATGATGATATAATATTTGTCTCCCTGTGCAGGAATTGCAAACTGTGTGAGCATTAGGGTTGTGATTACGTGACATGTGGAAGTTCGGCTCGGTCCTCGAGGCGTGCTCATGTAAAAGAACTGGCTGAGGTGATAAGTGGGAAATCCGGGTTTGAGTCCCACACTGACACAAATTTGCACGTGTCACACACTGCCGACGTCAGTCCGTAGTCGCTGTATGTGAATCTGTTTTGTAATAAACGTCATTTTCAAATGAACTGTAATAAGCAGTCATAGTGAAAGAGACAAAAATAATTTCCATGTAAACTTTTCCTCCTTGTGTCCAGGATTCAGAATGGAGTTATGCATTCTGGTGGTAAGATATTCAGTAATCCCCCCTCTGACAGCAAGGAATTCAAACAAAAATAAAAAACATCTCTGATCAGCCACTCCTTCTACAAATTATCTGAATATCTAGTTTCAGAGACTGAAAGCTTCTGTTAGTCACATGCCAAGTAGCAGTGTATTTTATAAAGCTGGATGACAAGTAATATAATAGGACTCAGTAGATGTAAAAAATATTTTCTTTGAGAATACCATCATGATCAAGTAAATATTACACGGCTACTGGCAGATAAACAACAGCTGTACAGTGTGATGGAGGAGGCAGCAGATATTTTCAAAGTAGTAGCTTCCTTACAGATTCACTCGATGAAATTTAGCTGTCATAAGTATGAGTATCATTAAGCAGTATAGTGATCATTTGTTATTACCTCAGCATACAGATTAAGTTTCTATGATTTCTTTTTCTATGATTTCTTTGTCTCGTGTTGATGTATACCTTGAGTAATTCCAAATCCTTTAACATTCTCTTTCTTTATGCCAGGAAACATGATGAACTAATATAATCTGGACAGGCTGTTGGAGGATGAAGATCTTGTCCATTTTCGATATTGCACACTTTTTACATTAATATGAATCTACCAGTTAATGAACCATAGACCTTGCCGTTGGTGGGGAGGCTTGCGTGCCTCAGTGATACAGATAGCCGTACTGTAGGTGCAACCACAACGGAGGGGTATCTGCTGAGAGGCCAGACAGAGTGTGGTTCCTGAAGAGGGGCAGCAGCCTTTTCGGTAGTTGCTTCTATCAGAGGATCAAGTAGGTAAAAAGACGAGAGCTAATAGAAATGACACACACACACACACACACACACACACACACACACACACACACACACACACACACACACACACACAAACAACCACAACCTGGTAAGAACTGTGCATGATCCCAGAAACAAAATTTCAAGAAAATCCATACTGTTAACAGTGACCACTGAAAATGCCTTAAAATAAATAGAAATGCATTTGGTCGTGATGAAAAGTTGGTATTAATGTATGTAACATGTACTTAAAGTCCTTGCCTTCTGATATCCCATTGGGTACTGTATTAATCCACTCTTGATACATGCCGCCCTGACCCTCATTCCTATCACACACACATTGCTGTGCGACACTTGTTTGCCATTTAATGGCACTGTTCTATATTCTTTCTGCCTGGCATGAGCTTTTCAGTTTAACGCGACTTTGGCAGCTTGCTGCTTGTTTATTGGAACAGCACTTTCATTTGGCCACACAACACTGAGTGCTCACTGTCGTAACAGAGTAATCTGCTTTCCTAACCGGGAATGAAACCCAGAAGCAGCCATATGTTTAGCGAGTTGCTTGTTACATCCTCAGATTGGAAAAAAATCGTGTTTTTAGAGAAGTGTTGCATGTAGGATATTCTGACAGTATTATGGTTGTATCTGTTGTTCCAGAAGACACCTCCACTGTTGGATATGGTGATTTCCTTTGTATCCATACAGACTGACTTAATGGGAAATCCAATTCAGATAGTAGAGTGATGTGTTATCTATTCTGTTCTAGTTGATGCTGGCAGTAAATATTTAAGGCAGCAGCGCCAGCGGAAGCCAGTCACCGTGGAAGCTGAGATGCCTGGTGCAGCTGAGGTAAAACCTTTACTTATATCCTTCACTGTGTTATGGACACATTTACGTATGATGGAAAATTGCAAGTCCCCCAATGAAATTTGTAGTGGACTTCAGAAAGTTCTTGCAGAAAGAACTCACAACTGACCACTTATTTACTCGAGGGCCAGTACTGACATTGTGGGATGACACCTAGGGCTGCATATGTACCGACCTTATTATTAATTGTACATAAATTAGTATGTCCTGAGCATCCGATAGACTAGCTGTAATAAGGGTGCGACAAGTTGGCCGCCGACCCCCGAGTACCGAGCATTAAATGTCGGTACCGTTCAGAATACTTTGTGTCGAGTGCTCTGTTTCAGGTTGCTGCCACGCTGTGGCCGCATTGCTGTGACACTGTAATTGACTGATGAAGTGATGGTGTGTTGTCTGTGTGAGCAGATGATTAGTTTCCAGAATGAGATTTTCACTGTGCAGCGGAGTGTGCGCTGATATGAAACTTCCTGGAAGATTAAAACTGTATCGCAGGAGAGCTTCTGCAAAGTTTGGAAGGTAGGAGACGAGGTACTGGCAGAAGTAAAGCTGTGAGTGCTTCGGTAGCTCAGTTGGTAGAGCACTTGCCCGCGAAAGGCAAAGGTCCTGAGTTAGAGTCTCGGTCTGGCACACAGTTTTAATCTGCCAGGAAGTTTCAGATGATTAGTTGGTTAACAGCAGTAATTGTATGTGCATTGTTCTCAATTGTTAATTAAAGGTTTTAAAAAATGAACCACTACAACTGTATAATCAAAGAAATTTATTTCAAACAAATAGTTTCATCACAACACTTATACCGTCTTGAAGTCCATCATAAACCAAAAGAGTGATTTAATTCCTTGACCAATGTATTGTAGACCTGTATAATACTTAGGACTTTCTGACAATAGTAATGATTCCATTACCGAAAAAACAAGGAACCAAGAAATGCAGCGAGCGCAGGACAATCAGCCTCATTTCACATGCAGCCAAAGTGATGTTAAGGATAATTAATAAAAGACTTGAAAAAGTAATAGAGGAGAATCTTGGCGAGGAGCAGTTTGGCTTTAGACGGAATACGGGCACCAGAGATGCAATAGGGCTCCTGCGAATCTTGGGAGAAAGGTTTATTGAAAAAGGAAGAGACCTATATATGTGCTTCATCGATCTAGAAAAGGCGTTTGACAATGTGGTTTGGGACAAGCTGGCGACTATAATGAGGAAAAAGAGAGTGGACTGGAAAAACAGTTGACTTGTAAACTCATTATATCTTAATCAAAAAGTTTCAGTTAAAGTGAGAGGAGAAAGTACAAACTGGATCAGACTAGGAAAAGGAGTAAGACAAGGATGCTGTCTATCACCTACTCTTTTCAACCTCTACTTGGAAAATATGGTTGACCGATGCTCGTTAGATGACAAAGGAGTAGAAATTGGAGGAAGAAGAGTAGGGTGTTTGAGATTTGCTGATGACATGGTCCTTCTAGCCACAGGAGAAAAAGAATTACAGGATTTGGTGGACACCATTCCAACTAACGGAAAAAATATGGAATGAAAATTAACACAAATAAAACAAAAGTACTGGCACTAGGAGGAAATAAGGAAATAAAAACTATACTGAATGGAGAAACACTAGAACAGGTGCAAAATTTTAATTATCTTGGAAGCAGGATATACACTGACTGGAAGTGCACCACAGAAATTAAAACAAGGATAGCAAAGGCAAAAGAGGCGTTTTATAAGAAAAGGAGAATCTTCTGCAGCGGTCTGGACAGAGAACTCAGAAAGAGACTCATAAAATGTCTTGTATGGAGTGTTCTTCTATATGGCGCTGAAACGTGGACTGTGAGGAAAAAAGACAGAGAAAGGCTGGAGGCTTTTGAGATCTGGACATGGCGGAAGATGGAAAGAATAAGTTGGATGGACAGAGTAAAAGATGAAGAGGTACTGAGAAGAGTGGGAGAGAAAAGACAGTTACTAGATGTAATAAAGAGAAGAAAAAGAAATTGAATTGGGCATATATTAAGAAAGAATGACGGACAGTTTTAGAAGGTTATGTAGAAGGGAAAAGGAAGCGAGGAAGGAAGAGATTCCAGATACTGGATGACATGATGGACGGTACAAAATACAGCAGCCTTAAGAAGGAAGCAATGGATCGCAGAAAATGGAGAGGCTAAGGATCTGCTAATATAGCAGATAACTGATGATGATGATGATGATGATGATGATGATGATGATGATATTACTAGTTGCCATTGATTTCATAGATAAGGAGCGTATATTCTGCAGCATGTTGTCACCACTGTGACCACATGGACATAAATGCAACCCACAACTGTGTTATATGGGTTCTATGATACACGGGCCAAGGAATCGAAGTACTGTTTCGGTTTATAGTGGGCGTGAAAATGGCATAAGTGTTGCACTGAAACTAGTCTTTTGAAATAAATTCCTTTGATGAAACAGCTATGGCAGTTCATTTTCTTTATTTATATCAATAGCCACTGCTCCACAACAGCAAGAACAGTGGTCTTCCACAACATCTTTTTAATGCCATTTTTCTGTTACAGAATGTTTTGTATTAGAACTGCCTTAATTTAATTTCACATTCTTGCTACAAGTATGTATCTCATTTGAAGATGACTGTCCCTGTAACACGCAGTCACAAATCCTCTTTGAAATTTATGCCACAGCAGCGGATTGGAACAAGGAACACACACCCAGACGTTTTTAGTACTTGAAGATGAACACTAAAACTTTCCCCGTCTTACTTCATTAACACCACAGTGGCCGCTCAACTTACTTCTCTGTCCCGATGTAAGCTGCCGAATTAACTAAATTAAGCACATCCAAAAATATTTGTGTCTCTGGAAGTATTATTGGGCAGGAGAACTACTCTCTTCGTACAGTCGTGATATTAGCTGACGTTTTTGGTGTTAGCTGTTAGATGCGTATTATTGCAAAATACAGCCGAGAACTGCAGGCCGCGCTTACAGTTAATTTGGGCCGTATCCTTTGCATGTGGCCTGTGGGCCACAGTTTGATGACCACTGTTGTAGATGCATTTGGATAGTTTCCCTATGGGATAGAAGACAGTGACAACGTGTTATCAAGTGGCATTGTTGTCGCCGTCGTCCTCTGGCCAGAGACTGGTTTCATGCAGCTCTCTACGTTAGGCTATGCTGTGTCAAGCCGTTTGATCTCTGTGTAACTACTACTGCCTATATCCGTTAGAAGCTGCTTACTGTATACATACTTATAAGGATCTCCCTCTACAATCTTTGCTCCTGCCCCTGCACCCCCCCTTCCTACTCCCCCCCCCCCCCCCCTCTCTCTCTCTCTTCATTACAAAATTGACAATTCCTGGATGTCTCAGGGTCTGTCCTACCAACTGATCCCTTTAGACAAACAGTGCCATAAATTTCTTTTTCCATCAATTCATTTCATTCCCTCCTTGTTAGTTATTGAAGCTACCCAACTGACCTTCAGTGATCTTGTGTGTCACCACTTATGAAAAGTTTCTGTACCCTTCACATGTAAACTGCTTGTCATCTGCATTTCACTTCTGTACAAGACTACACTCAACACAAGTACCTTCAGAAGCATTTTTCTTCCTATTGTGACAGTATCTTTTATATCCTGCCTACTTTGACCATTGTTAGTTATTCTGCTGCCCAAATAACAAAACTTAACTATTACTTCTAGCATCTCATTTCCTAATATATGAGGTTTGAATGAAAAGTAATGCCTACACCTTCGTTAATTGGGTTGGGATGGGAATATTTTAATACGTGAAACACAGAAATAATCCTCAGAATGTGATCTTTAAGTACAAATATTCACTTTTCCACATAATTGCCAGCCAATTGGATACATTACTGCCAACAATGAACAAGTTTTCTGAAGAAGTCACAGAAGTCGACACACTGTTTGCGCAACCACAGTCCCACAGTTCTCTCAGTGTCTTCATCGCAAGCGTAACGATGCCCCACAGATCGTCTTTCACTATTGGTAACAGGTGGAACTCGGATGGTGCTAAATCCGGACTGTATGGAGGATGACATGTACTGGTGAGATCCGGTCTGCTGCGGTGGCACGTGAATTGTGCGGCTTGGCACTGTCGTGCTGCAGGAAAACATTTCCCTTTTCCTTTCGGACCCTCATTAGCTGTCGTTTCAGAGTTCACAGCGTTGTGATTCAACACGGAATTTATTGTTGCTCCACTGTCGAGGAAATCGACACGGATAACACCGTCTGTGTACCAGAACACTGTGGCCACGATTTTTCCAGCTGAGGGCCGAGTCCTGAATTTCCTTTTCTGGGGCGAGTCTTTGTGTCAATATTCCATAGACTGACATTTCATCTCTGGGTCGTAATGGTGTACCCACATTTCGTCTCGTGTCATTTGAATGGAGAAAGGAGTCGCCTTCATTCTCGTAACACGAGAGGAGCTCCTGGCAAATTTCGAGTCTGTGCACTTTCATTTCAGGAGTCGGCATCCGGGTACCCACCATGCACAGATCTTCCCGTAGCTGAGTAAAGCAACAATGTGACCCCCACGTTCTCGTGATATGCCGATTGTGCTTACAGTTTCTCTCTGAGTGATACTACGATTGTCCCGAATCAGTCTGTCAACATTTTGCTTGTGAAAGTCGGTGGTTTCTGTCACAGGATGTCCAACTCTTTGTTTGTCTTGTAGGTCAGGTGTTCCCGCCTCAACATCTTTAAACTTGCTGGCCCAGCGACGCACAGTACTTACATCGACACAATCACCATAAACTGCTTTCATTCTCTGATGAATCTCCTTTGGGGTGACACTTTCTGCTGTCAAGAATTCAATGACTGCACTTTGATTAAATTACATTTAGCGACCGTGTGCACGGGGTTCCATACCTTACACTCTAACGACACAGCCATTCAGTGCTGAGGCTTCCTGCCAACTGGAGCTGTAGAGGAGAGGCTACGGAACAAGCCGGTACCTGCCGCATACCGATGCCGCCAACAGTTGAAGAGATACGAAGGTGGAGGCATTACTTTCCAGTCAACCCTCGTAATTCTCTCGGCATCACCTTTTGTGGTCCACACACATTTCATCACCCTCGTTTGACTTCTATTAATGTTGATCTTATAATATGTTTCAGAGACACTATCCACTCTATTCAGCTGTAGAATTATGAAGGGCATTTAATGAGTAATGCAACAATATTTTATCTCAGCTAATTTTGGTTGAGAAATGAGGAGTTTCTTGTGGGACATGCTGTATCCTGCCGTGGAATGGTGTGCACAGAAAAGGTGACGGTGCCCAGGTAACATTGAACTAAAGAAAATGTTTCTCCAAGGAAGCAACAAGAAAACATGAAAATCAGAAACCAAATCTATACAAAAGAACACAAGATGTAGTTCGATCTAATGGGAATAATTGTCGCTCAGTGAATACAGTACGAGAGAGAGAGAGAGAGAACACACTGTTTGTTACCAGCAGTTATTCTCCGAGGTTCGGAATTCGTCTAGGTCACGACCGATGGTGCACTGGTATGGTCTTCATCTGGTAGCACCCTATCGGTAACTCGTCATTTATTCTGGATTACACTCGGTGGTACAGTCGGCGGCACACTGCAGGCAAGCTGCAGGCGGTGGTCCTGTAAGGGCCACCTGTTGTAGGGATTCTATGAATACGCTGGTGTCTCTTGGCTTTGTGGATGTGAAATAGTGCCGGCTGTGTCCGGTGGTTGTATGAGGGTCACTCCAAAAGAAATGCACACTATTTTTTTTAATCTATCTTTTATTCTACATATTTGAAAGTTTTACAGTGTGTAGATACATGCGTTAGGAACAATATTTTCATTTCTCCACATAATTTCCATCCCTCTCAAATGCCTTACACTGTCTTGGAACCAGTGCCTGTATACCCACACGGTAAAATTCTGGACCAACCTGTTGGAGCCACTGTTTGGCAGTGTGCACAAGGGAGTCATTATCGTCAAACTTTGTTCCACAAAGAGAGTCTCACAGTTTCCCAAAGAGTTGATAGTCACATGGAGCCAGGTCAGGTCTGTAAGGTGGGTGTTTCAGTGTTGTCCATCTGAGTTTTGTGATTGCTTCCACAGTTTTTCGACTGACATATGACCGTGTATTGTCGTCCAACAGCAAAACCTCCTGCTTTTGCCGATGTGGTTAAACACGACTCAGTCGAGCTCGACGTTTCTTCAGTGATGTCACATATGTATCACAATTTACGGTGGTTCCACTTGGCACGATGTCCACAAGCAAGAGTCCTTCGGAATCGAAAAACACCGTAGCCGTAACTTTTCCAGCAGAAGGTGTGGTTTTGAATTTTTTTTCTTAGGTGAATTTGCACGATGCCACTCCATTGATTGCCTCTTCATCTCTGGTGAAAAATGATGGAGTCACGTTTCATCACCTGTCACAATTCTTCCGAGAAATTCATCTCCACCATTCTCGTACTGCTCCGAAAGCTCGCTGCATACCGTTTTTCTTGTTTCTTTGTGAGCCACAGTCAACATCCTGGGAACCCACCTGGTGCAAACCTTTTTTAACACCAACACTTTCAGTATTCTGCAAACACTTCCTTGGCCAATTCCAATGTAGCGTGACAATTCGTTCACTGTGATGCGTCTGTCAGCAGTCACCAATTCGTTAACTCTCTGGACATTGTCTGGAGTGTGTGCAGTACGAGGCCTGCCGCTGCGAGGACAATCCTCGATATTGCTGTGCCCGCTTTCATCACGTACCCAGCTCGCCCATTGACTAACTGTACTGCGATTGACAGCAGCATCTCCGTACACCTTTTTCAACCTCTTGTGGATGTTTCCCACCGTCTCGTTTTCACAGCACAGGAATTCTATGACAGCACGTTGCTACTGACGAACGTCGAGCGTAGCAGCCATCTTGAAGACACGCTGCGACGGCGCCACTCACGGGAACAGGTTGAACTAAGTTTGAAAACAAGCGGGAAGGATGTTTCTACACACTGTACAACTTTCACACGTGCAGAATCAAAACCGTATTTTTACAAAAATAGTGTGCATTTCTTTTGGAGTGACCCTCGTAGCACCCCCTTTACTGCAGTGGATGGCACCATGAGGGTGGGCAGCGTCAGCCGGACGGCAACCCACAGAACACAGCCGTGCTGCAGGTGCTTTTCCCTTCGCAGAGGGATGGCGGAGCCGTCGAGGCACAGACGGTGACCATGGCATAGCTGACAGCCGGGGACGCTGCAGGACGTCCTGGAATGGTCTCGCCTTTCCGATAGATTGTTACACTATACGTGGCCTTCAAACAGGCATCTGTAACGGAGGTGCGTTGTGAGGGCGAGGCATCTGTCACTGTCGCACTAGGGTGACGGAAAGCTGTCCGATCTCCCGGGTGACAGCTGACGACACACAGCTGTGACTCCTGCAGTGTCGGAACGTGCAGACACTCTCACTCGAGGTGATTGACGGATTGCAAACACCTCACTGGACGACTGCCGAGGTTATTGGTGCAGCGAGGCGTCGGCTCCGATGTGGACCAGTTGAGCGGTCCTGTGCGGGCACTGAGTAAGGTGGCGTAAGGCCGTCGCATTGAAGAGGTATTATGTTGAAAAATAGGGATGTATAGACAGAAGAGTGGGAAATATTACAGTGTACTGGAGTCCTGAATAAAATGTACCTGCTTTCAGGGGAAAAAATGTATATTTCCAGAATGAGATTTTCACTCTGCAGTGGAGTGTGCACTGATATGAAACTTCCTGGCAGATTAAAACTGTGTGCCGGACAGAGACTCGAACTCGGAACCTTTGGCAAAGGTCCTGAGTTCGAGTCTCGGTCTGGCACACAGTTTGAATCTGTCAGGAAGTTTCAAAACGTATATTACTTATTGAACATACCTTCTACACTGTCGTGGGCAAGCCTCAAAGTTTAATTTGTTGTCCTTGAACTTAAGGGAGAACCGATAGAGGTACTCAAGGTACCCTCCGCCACACACCGTCAGGTGGCTTGCGGAGTATGGATGTAGATGTAGATGTAGATGTAATTCCCTTTCAAAATTTCTCCTTGGGATCCCTCAAAGCTTGCTCAGTGTACATATTGGATAGGATTAGAGATAGGCTACAACCTTGTCCCACTCCCTTCAGAACTACAGTTCGGTTTCTGCACAAGTTGTAGATAACCTCTTGCTCACTGTATTTTATCCCTTATTCCTTAAGAATTTCAAAAACTATAATCCAGACAATATTTTCAAAGGCTTTGTCTAAATCTACCAATGCTATAAATGTATGTTTCTCTTCCATCCACCTATCTTGTAAGATAAGTTGTGGTGTCAGTATTGCTTTGCACGTTCCTACATTTCTGTAGTACCCTAACTGATATTCCACGACATAAACTTCTCCTAGTGTTTCTGTCCTTCTGTAGATGATTTGTACAGTATTTTGTCTATGATGTTAATTAAACGGATGGTTCAGCAGTATTCACAAATGTCAGCATCTGCCTTCATTGGAGTAAGAATGTAATAATACTTGTTGCAATCTTTTAATCTATGACACGGGGCTTTACTAATACTTCTTTATAACTATACCTGTTTGTGTATCGTGCCATCTTCTCAATATTAGTCACGTCATATCAATTTCTGATGTGGATAACCGTATATTACTTGTAAAATCTTTGCAATTATCTATTTAACAGTCTTATCTGATATTCGAATGGGTCATACATGTTTCTGTGTGAAAGCACTTAATTGTTTGTCTATATACAAGCTGAAGAAAAATTTGCACTCTAAGACTTTGCAGCACGATTCCTCACATACGTGCGATACAAAAATTTCTCTTAAAAAATTTCATCCTGCACGTATTTCCGACAGTAAATGGGTGTTAAAGATTGGCAATCTGGCAACATTGTAATCACATGTCCAGTAACTACCTCTGTCAGCATACAAGAGTAGTCCTGCACAGTGGATAGCGATTTGGGTTTGTGTGCGGGAGGTTGCGGTGTATTTGTTTTTATTTGCCAATTTCATTCTGCCATATAATACTGTAGTATAAACCGTACCTCAAGCTACACATACACTCCTGGAAATGGAAAAAAGAACACATTGACACCGGTGTGTCAGACCCACCATACTTGCTCCGGACACTGCGAGAGGGCTGTACAAGCAATGATCACACGCACGGCACAGCGGACACACCAGGAACCGCGGTGTTGGCCGTCGAATGGCGCTAGCTGCGCAGCATTTGTGCACCGCCGCCGTCAGTGTCAGCCAGTTTGCTGTGGCATACGGAGCTCCATCGCAGTCTTTAACACTGGTAGCATGCCGCGACAGCGTGGACGTGAACCGTATGTGCAGTTGACGGACTTTGAGCGAGGGCGTATAGTGGGCATGCGGGAGGCCGGGTGGACGTACCGCCGAATTGCTCAACACGTGGGGCATGAGGTCTCCACAGTACATCGATGTTGTCGCCAGTGGTCGGCGGAAGGTGCACGTGCCCGTCGACCTGGGACCGGACCGCAGCGACGCACGGATGCACGCCAAGACCGTAGGATCCTACGCAGTGCCGTAGGGGACCGCACCGCCACTTCCCAGCAAATTAGGGACACTGTTGCTCCTGGGGTATTGGCGAGGACCATTCGCAACCGTCTCCATGAAGCTGGGCTACGGTCCCGCACACCGTTAGGCCGTCTTCCGCTCACACCCCAACATCGTGCAGCCCGCCTCCAGTGGTGTCGCGACAGGCGTGAATGGAGGGACGAATGGAGACGTGTCGTCTTCAGCGATGAGAGTCGCTTCTGCCTTGGTGCCAATGATGGTCGTATGCGTGTTTGGCGCCGTGCAGGTGAGCGCCACAATCAGGACTGCATACGACCGAGGCACACAGGGCCAACACCCGGCGTCATGGTGTGGGGAGCGATCTCCTACACTGGCCGTACACCACTGGTGATCGTCGAGGGGACACTGAATAGTGCACGGTACATCCAAACCGTCATCGAACCCATCGTTCTACCATTCCTAGACCGGCAAGGGAACTTGCTGTTCCAACAGGACAATGCACGTCCGCATGTATCCCGTGCCACCCAACGTGCCATAGAAGGTGTAAGTCAACTACCCTGGCCAGCAAGATCTCCGGATCTGTCCCCCATTGAGCATGTTTGGGACTGGATGAAGCGTCGTCTCACGCGGTCTGCACGTCCAGCACGAACGCTGGTCCAACTGAGGCGCCAGGTGGAAATGGCACGGCAAGCCGTTCCGCAGGACTACATCCAGGATCTCTACGATCGTCTCCATGGGAGAATAGCAGCCTGCATTGCTGCGAAAGGTGGATATACACTGTACTAGTGCCGACATTGTGCATGCTCTGTTGCCTGTGTCTATGTGCCTGTGGTTCTGTCAGTGTGATCATGTGATGTATCTGACCCCAGGAATGTGTCAATAAAGTTTCCCCTTCCTGGGACAATGAATTCACGGTGTTCTTATTTCAATTTCCAGGAGTGTATATGACACGTAGATACTACAGTGTTCTGTAACAGTGAACATGACAAAAACATCGTCAGACAAGTTAGAAATTGACAGCTGGAATATATGACCTGTCACAGGACAGAATAACTACAAAAACATCATGAGTTTTGAGATGCTGAAGATGATTGCACCGTTACATAACTTGAAAGCTGCTAGTCGTTTATACTACGTGCAGTATGTCTACTAAGGTGTAACACATTAGCAATTGGTGACATTAATGATTTTCATATTAATGACCGGATGCCTTCTACAAAAGAATACTTCGCCCTCAGAGCAGATGCTCGAAGCAGCCCCCCTGCAAGTCGAAACTTTGCGCGACTCGCTATATCTTACAGTTTCGGACTCTTCAAAATTCTCTGCAGCCGCAGAGACAAGAGCAGCACGAACACGCGGTATAGTTCTTCCACATGTGTCAACAGAGTAGAGTACAATGTTTGTTCACGTGTCCCCGAGACAGGATGAAATCCATAAGTCAGGGGAATGCGGAGGCCGTACAAATGGACTGCTCTGTCTGAGCCACTTATCTGGAAATGTTCTGTCTAAATACCGTCGCACATTAATTCCAAAATTGTGGAGGGGCATCGTGTTGGAACCGTTATGTATGTTGAACATAAAAAAATCTTCCAGTGCATCAGGCAAATAGTTTGAAAGGAATGCACGATACCTTCATACAGTCAGCCAATCAGGTGACAAGAAGGGAGCCAAACTCCTTTCTCGATGCCAAAGTGAACTCGATATCCACGGTTGGAGCTGATGTGTGGCTTAATGTCACACCAATGGCAGCCATTGTGCACAGTGAAGACACCTTCAGGAGTGAACGCTGCTTCACCCGACCGTGCAGTGTGTATGATAATTAATGGCGTAAACGCGTGCAGTTGAAAGTCCACGATACTAGAAGCAAAAAAGTCTCAGAAAACACAGGGTCGAAAATGTGTACCTTAAGAGCTACGAGCAATTTTTCATCTTCGATACTGTGAAGCAAACCTCTTCTAATGCAAGCTCTTTGCTTTCCGTACTTTGGGAAGTGGCAGTATGGACAAAACAAGAAAAATTTTTCCAGTAAACAAGAGCTCTGAAATGCATACATTAAGAGCTGTTAACACTTTTTCATCATCACTACTTTGAAACATAACTCTTCTAATGAACAAATGCTCATAACTTTTAAGGTATGCATTTTAGAGCACATGTTTACTGGACATTTTTTTCTAGTTTTGGTCCATACTGCCACTTGCCAAAATATGGAAAGCAAAGAGTTTGCAGTAGAAGAGATTTGTTTCACAGTATCGAAGATGGAGAAATTGCTTGTACTCTTAAGGTATGCATTTTCTACCCTGAGACTTTTTTGTTTCTAGTATCGTGCACTTTCAACTGTACGCATTTACGCCATTAATTATGGTGCACCCTGTATTATTATGAAATCATCGTCGGCTTTCTGTTGTTGAAACGATGGTGGTCTGCAGGATGCAGGTGTCGCATTAAAGAATAATGACAGGGGTGCAGCCCACGCTCGTACGGCACATCGACGAGCGTGCATTAGAAGACACGCAGCTGGCTTGTCACTCTACACGTACTTCGCTGGGTTCTCGGTGTGTGACCTCCAGAATAGCTTCCTCAGTAGCTAGAGTAAGGCGAGTCCCGGGATGACCTCTGTCTCCCGAAGGTGAAGCTCCAGATGGTGAAAACCGTTTTTGTACAAATGGCATCAACCGGGATATCTAGCAGCATATTCACGAGTGGCAGCACCAGCCCGATTATCAGTTACACTGAGGACTGGAAGCTTATCCACATATTCATCATTTGTGTATACCTTACGTCTGCTGTTTTAGAATAACACAAGTAGAAAGTACAATATGTATACGATTGTACACGGAGTCCGTCACGGGCACATTACTCTGTTAGCAAATAGCCCCTGTCTGGAGAACAGCGCATACATTAGTCGCAGCATGCTACATCATCTCTATTACAGTTTTTCTTCTGCACGATTAATCCCAATACTGCGATTGCAAAGTGTTTGTTTTTTAATCACACTGTCCCCCTAGTGATAGTGAATGTGATGTTTCCACCTTTCCATTGATGATGATGATGATGATGATGATGATTCCCAAATTTGATTTGAAAAAAAAATCCAAAAATCAAAAATTATAGAAGTATGGAAAAAAACTTTCAAAGAACTGGAAATATTTCCCCAAAAAATTATACAGAAAGCAAGAGAACTGATCCCATTAAAGAAAAAATACAAGTGCCAGGGTGGGATTCAAATTGTGATAATGCAATAGGATAGAAACAACGATCCCTCTGAAAACTATAACTCTGACAAATCAGAAACCACACAAGAGAAATTTTTTGAAGTTAGAAAACAAATAGGTAAAATACTTAGACAAACTTAGAAAATATCTTAATGAACAACTAAACTCAATTGAAGACTTTAGGAACCACAAAACCACAAGTTTTACAAAATGTTCGCAAATCAAATCAAAGGATACACAGCACAATCAGCAGGTCCAGAAAACAAAATGGAAAACTGGCACTAAATAACAAAGAAAATTGTCACGAATTAGCCAAATATTTCTCACAACTTCTAAATTGTTCGCAACCTAGTATGAGATTCCCCAGATTACAGCCTGAACACACGAATGAAACTTCACTACTGCCAACTCGAGAAGAAATTTGTAGTCACAGTAAAAAGCTCAAAATTAATAAGTCATCGGGAGAAGATGGAATTGTAACTGAACTACTGAAGAACCTTGGTCCAATTTTCTTAAAAGAGATCAGTCAAATCATCCAAGAAATTTGGCAGATAGAAAACACTCCAGGGGATTAAAAATATGCACTAATTTTTCCATTACACAAAAAGGGAGATAGATGGAAACAACTACACAGGCATTTCACTTTTGCGGGTCACTTACAAAATGTTATCCACGTGTCTTCTAAAGAGAGCCCAATAACAGATAGTACACACAATTTCAGTTTACCAAGTAGGCTTTTGACCTAATAGTTCGTGCCGGGAACAGATCTTTAATTTTAAAACTATTTTAAAAATTAAAGCAATCAGGTTGAAACCAATAGTCTGCTCATTTGTTGATGTTACATACGATTCTATAGATAGACAGTCCCTATGCAATATTCTAGAAGAAAGCGGACTTGACATCAAAACCCGAAAACTGATGGAACAAACACTGTCAGAAACGAAACCAAAAATTCAATTCATAGATGAAATTTCGGAACCATTCTTAGTTTAAGGGGCTCCGGAAAGGCTCAAAATCATGAAAAGTTCAATTTTTACTTTTTTGCGCTTTCTGAATCTGCAGACTATTAGCTTTTAATAGATATATAATTTATTCAATTCCGAAGACTACAACTATTTTTAAAAATTTTTTGAAATGTGTTCTACATGGGCGTGACCCACTGTGGCGCTGTTAAACTGCTGTCAAATGGTGTTATTATTAACGTCCCTGTTCATCAGGTACATTTTAGTGATGTGAGATAAAGTATGTGTTGTGGCTAACCTGTGATGGTTCAATATATATCGTTGGTGTGATTGTCGATTGTTTCATGTTTATATACTCTGTCGTTATCTCGAAAATATTCGTAATTAATTCTGTTTCTTGAGTCTCTGTTTTGTTGAAGTATAATAATGAGTAAAAGTAAAGTTATTAGAAATCCTCTGAAGGCTTTTAAGAAAAGGAGAAATGTTGGAAAGCCAAAGGTATGTGTTATTACTGTAAATAATAACATTCTAACATGGTACGAGCGATGCTTGCTTTAGACAAGGAACGCCTTCGGGCTGCAGACAGGGCTGTAAAGAGTCTAGAAATACGAGCAAGAGTAAACAGGAGGAGGAACAAGAGGAAGCTGGAGGAGGAGTTTGCAGAGGATGAAGATAATCCATTCTATGGACCTGGAATGCACTGAAAAGTTAATCCAATTTTTGTCGCTCGATTCCCAAAACTTTTATTTTCTCATACTAATTACATGTTTTCTAAGGATCTTCCAAACATATTTGTTTCAAACTTTCAGTAAATGTTACACAGTACCTTCTGCCTAATTTAACACAGCCTTTTTCCAAAAAACTGTATATTTTTGAATATATAAATAAAAAAGTGCAAAAAAATGTTGTGAATTTTCATTACAATTGAAAAAAACTGATCTTTAATAACTGAACTAAAATTTTGTAAAATCCCTGTGTTAAGTTGTAGCCCATAATCTGTAAAAAGTTCAACTTCCTACCTCAAATACTTTGTGAGGAAAGATGTAATTTATAAGCGTTATTTTAACATTGCAAGTATAGGGCGTTCCGGAGACCCTTAAACAGGAGTAAGGCAAGTAAATTGGATCTCACCATCATTATTCAGCATATTTTTAAACAATGTATTGAAAGAAAGGGAAATGGAACTAAGATAACAAAACTTTTGGAAGCTAATCGAGCTAGGAAGAGGTCAAGCAAAATTGAACATTCCATACTTAGCGTTTGCAGGTGACTTGGCAATTCTAAGTGACAGTGAAGAAACAGCAGTGAAACAAATTGAGAGCCTCGAAGAATGTGCAGAGAAGGTTGGCCTGCAAATCTCCATTGAGAAGACTGAATTCATGTGTTCCAAGTTAGATATTCCGAAACTGAAAACAAATTGTGGTGAAATCAACAGAATCAAACACCTGAAATTATTGAATCAACAGTACTCGAAAAAAAAAGAAAAAAAGCAGATTGCAGAAAATCAAGAAAGGGTCCAGACTTGTTTCAAATTTGTATAACAAAAAATGCCTGTCAGAAGGCACTAAAATCAAACACTACAACACAGTAATCAGTCACACATGCAAGTGAAACAATGTCATTCAATCAAAAAGTAGATTTACAAGAAATTAAGAAAGTAGAGAGTAAGGTTATTAGAAAAACTCTGGAATCACGATACACACTAGATGGACACAGACTGCAAACCACCGAGACAACAGGAAAAGTATCAAACATTGAAACTGCCATCAAAAAGAGACAAACAAAGTTTGATGGACACCTAGACAGATTACCCGGAAACAGACTGAATAAATGTTTGTCGAACTACGTGACATCCCCTAAAGCATCAATACCTTGGTTAACTGAAGTTAAGAAGGATTTGGTAAAAACAAAAATTGACGTAACAAATACATCAGACAGCGATACATTCAGAAGCAGAATTGAATACATTCAGAAGCAGAATTGACGTTTGGAAGTGTATTCAAGAGATGGAACCAAAACCCTACTGACCAAAGTGGATTGAAGAAAGAAAGAAGGTATTTGGGGAGAAAATGAAGAAATATTGGGAAAATAAGAAAACCCTAAGAAAGATTGAAAATCACCTGCTTATCATTATCCAACGGGGATATTCACTATCATTTTCGAAGCACGTTCCTAGGACTACTGGTGCTGTAAGGCCTAACGAAATGTAATGGACCTGAACGTGGTAAGAATAATGATTGGTGCTAATCGATGGGACCATTGGGGGAGGGTAAAATGAAAAAAAGGTTTGGAATCTAATAGATGCAATGATGCGAAACAGTTTGTGTACACGAGATGCAAAAGACTTCTTTAAAAACTGACCAGTGGAAATGATTGTACTTTTGTTTCTTTGTTCATAGTACACAAGTGCAAATGTTTTGTAGAAGACCCACTGTAATTGCTGTATGCCAGTTCAGATGCCAGACACTGTACCACGTAGATAACATTTAGCAAATAAAAATAAATACACCTCGACCCAGAATGGAACTCTCGACCTCCAGAGTGCTAACCCAAAGTGCTATCCATTGCAATGCACTGCTCCTATGTGCTGACAGAAGTACATGTGATTACAGTGTTGCCAAATTGCCTATCTTTAACGTCCATTTACTGCCAGGAATATGCACAGGACAAAATTTTGAGACACATTTTTGTATTGACAGTATGTGAGTAATTGCTCTGCGAAGTCAGTGTGTGCAAATTTTTCATCACCCTGCATACGTGACTGAAGATTTTATGTGTAATATGTGGTTTTCCAAGTTGGAAATTATGACATGTCAGTAATATTATCTATTTCATACCGAGAAGGTAGTAAATTACTGGAACTGGTAGTAGTAATGAACAAACAATGGAAACTATAGGTAGGAACATCAACAATACAGGGTGTTTCAGAATGAACATACCGGTTTTAAGGCGTTGTAGCATTTATTACGTTCAACTTACAATTGTAAATAATACATCAAATAAAAGAGAAACTCAAACAGTTTTGATTGTATACCTGTGTGCAATGAGAAGAGTATGGAATGACGAAGAGTGACTGAAAAAGTGTCAAACGAGAGCGAGTCTTTCAAGCTTAGCCGCAAGAAATGTCCCTGTGGAAAGTTTACGTGCCTTTCTTTTTTTGCGAATCAACTGCAACTGATGTTTCTTATCGTGATGTGCTACAGCTGTGGCCCGTGTCTCAATGGGAATGTGTCGTTCAGACACATCTTTATTTGGGAGCAAGGTGGTGCACCACCTCACTGGCATAACTCAGTACGCGACTGGATAAACGACGTCGTATCCGACCGGTGGATCGGATGCGAGGGGGCGTTTGGCACAGCATTTTATGCACGACCTCCACATTCACACACGATCTGACTTGATCACGTGTATGCGCCTCCGATACCGGCTGATCTGTCCGACTTTAGAAACAGTGTTATTGCAACAGTTACTCACGACACATCGATCGAGGTTTCGGAACAACTCGTGTAACAACTTGGTGTGTGATCGGTGTTCACACTGAATAATTGTAAGAAAAACTGTTTGTGTTTCTCTTTCATTTGGTGTATTATTTATAATTGTAAGGTGAATGTAATATGCGCTACAAAGCCTTAAAACCTGTATGTTCATTTTGAAACAACCTGTATAGGAAGAGATAAATTGCTACTTACAGTAAAGAAGACACACAAAGTTGCAGACAGATATAGTTAAAAGACACTTACATAGAGCTTTCAGCCATGCCCTTCATCAGCAGGAGGAAACACACCATTCGTGCACACAAGCAAGCGCAACTCGTGCACACGTGACCACAAACTCTAGGAGCTCAGGCCAGAATGTGATTGTCACGTGGGATGCAAGCAGCAACCCGCGTGGGGCAGGGAAGGAAAAGGAATACTAGTTTACATATGGGGGTAGAGACAAGTACGGTCTGGTGGAGTGTTCAGGCACTAGGATTCTAACAGG
The DNA here is from genome assembly GCF_023864275.1 of Schistocerca cancellata. NCBI lineage: Eukaryota > Metazoa > Arthropoda > Insecta > Orthoptera > Acrididae > Schistocerca > Schistocerca cancellata. The sequence continues at coordinate 146,557,637 of NC_064636.1, read as the reverse complement.
TGCAGCGCCAGGAAGTTGTGGGGCAGGCAGGTGGGGGGGAAAAGGAGCGAAAGATGAGAGGAGTGGGGAAAGATGGGTGGGTACGTCGGAAGAGCTCGGCAAACGGAGAGGGTGAGAGACGAGAATGGGAAGTAGGTGATTGGGCAGGGGAGGTGGAAAATGTCAGGTGGAGGGTGTGGGGATAGTACGTTACTTTAGGTTGATGCCGAGACTACTACAGGAGCGGAAAGCTGGTGGTGGAGGGGAGGATTCGGATGGCAGCTGTCGGAATCGAGCATGTCGTGCTGGCTGACCACTTCCTGTTACGGACTTGTCAGAGGTTTATCCTGCCCCATCAGGGGCCGGGCCACCTGCGAAAGCAGTAATGTCGTTTACGAGCTCTGCTGCAGTCGTTGCACAGCTTCTCATATTGGCACGACTACCGACTAGCTGTCCAGCAGGATGAACGGCCATCCCCAAACTGTGGCCGAGAGCAAAGCAGACCACCGTGTGGCATAACGTGCAGGTGGTCGATTTCAATGGCTGCTTCATTACCTCAGCCACCTGGATGCTTTCCCCACCCCCACCACCACCACCACCACCACCACCACCACCACCACCACCACCAACACCAGGTTTTCTGAATTGTGCAGATGGGATTTATCCTTAGAACAAATTCTCTGCTCCCATAAGTATCCCGTCGTCGGCCTATCGACCTGTGGTAACGCACTGCCCCCACGCCTTCGCCCTGTCACCTCGTCGCCCAGCCTCTTTGTTTGCCACCTCTGCGAACACACTCGCCTGTCTTTTTCTGCTCCTCTCCTTTATTGCTCTTTTTTTCCCACCTCCTTGCCCTGCAATCTCCCGATGCTGCGCATGTTGGCATTCTAGTCCCTGCACGCTCCGTCAGATAGCATTTGTCCTTCCCTCCACCTGTACACTACTATCCCTTCACCTTCACCCGAGTTCGAGTCTCGGTCGGGCACACAGTTTTAATTTGCCAGGAAGTTTCGTATCGGCGCACACTCCGCTGCACAGTGAAAATCTCATTGTGGAAACATCCCCCACGCTGTGGCTAAGCCGTGTCTCCGCAGTATCCTTTCTTTGAGGAGTGTTAGTTCTGCAAGGTTCGCAGGAGAGCGTCTGTAAAGTTTGGAAGGTAGGAGACGAGGTACTGGCAGAAGTAAAGCTGTGAGTACCGGGCGTGAGTCGTGCTTCGGTAGCCCAGTCGGTAGAGCACTTGCCCGCGAAAGGCAAAGGTCCCGAGTTCGAGTCTCGGTCGGGCACACAGTTTTAATCTGCCAGGAAGTTTCACTCCAGGTTAGTTCTGGCATCCCACGTGACAGTTGCATTCCGGCCCGAGCTCCCAGAATTTGCGGTCATCTGTGCGTGAGGTGTGCTCACTTATGTCACGCGTGGTGTTTGTTTCTCTTTTGCTGATGGAGGCTGTGGCTGAAGGCTCTGTGTGAGTGTCTTTTAATTTTGTCTGTCTGCAGCTTAACTTTGCTTCTTTACAGTAAGTAGCACTCTAGCTTTTCCTACATTGTTAGTAGTAATAAACAAGTATTAATACAGCCGTGTCTTGTTTCAGCTTAAGTCTCTCAGCTTTCTGCCAAATTATTCTTGTAGTTTTGTATCTCCCATTTGGTCTACTTTTGCTTTCTCTTTTTCTTAGCATAATATTGTCTTCAGGTTCATCTACACTGTATAAATTCACTATATTTTCTTTTCATTTCTTTCAGCTATTCCTCCTCTGCTCAGTACTGGCTCGATGCCTGAGCTCGTGATACACATTGTGTTCTTTCTCTTTTCTCCCAACTAGTTAGATGTAGGAGAGGTGCACTGTATGGGCTCTCAGGTCGTGACTGTGACACTGGAGGAGACTGTCGAAAGCTTCGGCTCTCTCTAAAGTCTCACATAAACAGAGACGATTTTATTTCAGAATGTACACGTAAAAATTTTTGTTGTAGCTCTAAGCTAACTGCTTGGTAAGATGATAATGAAAATAAGACATTGGACAAACAGTAACTGCTACTTCTTTACGGAGAATGTGGATTTGCATTCAGGATATTTAAGTCGAAACATCTGTCTCCGAGTCCCGAATCTCCTACTGCATTACTATAATGTATCAGACAAATGCTGGGATGTGTCCCTCATCGAGTCGTGGTTTTATTCCTTTAGTCTTTGTCACTCTCGACATGTAGTCCATTTTAACATCTTGGAGTCTGTGAAATGTTAAACTTGTAACTCAGTTTTGTAACGAAGGCTTTGCAGCTCTTCTGTCGTTCTGCTGCAAACATTGTGTGTTAGATTAGATTAGGTGTGTGTTAGATTAGATATACTTTTATTCTATAGGCTCATAGTGATGAGATCCTTGAGAATGCAGAACATGTCAGAAAACAAGAATAATTATTACATATTTACATGTGAAGTGGTCATTGTGGATGTGGAATAACTCAAAAAGGCTTAAACACATTTTCATTTAACATGTAATGTTAACAAACTTGTCACAACACACGGAGAAGTATAAGGGACAGTAAAACGAAAAGAGACTGATGGAAAAAGTAAGTAAACCATAGCCCCTTTGACTGTTCAAAGATTTCACTAAACCCGCCCAAAGGTGTATACAAACATGCATGACCAGTACCTATTAGATGGAGGGGTCCAACTGCAGATCAGTTCCAGTCATTGCACCAGGAAGGAGGTACACGGCTCGTGTTTGTAGTTCAATCGTGCCCAGACGGTCAATACTGTGCTTCGATCGCATTCGCATTGTTCCTTTGTGCCAGGAACGGCTCTCAGCAATGGGAGTGTCCAGGCGTCTCAGAGTGAACCAAAGCGATGTCGTTCGGACACGGAGGAGATACAGAGAGACGGGAACTGTCGACGACATGCCTCGCTCAGACCGCCCGAGGGCTACTACTGCAGTGGATGACCGCTACCTACGGGCTATGGCTCGGAGGAACCCTGACAGCTACGCCACTGTGGTGAATAATGCTTTTGGTGCAGCCACAGGACGTCGTGTTGAGACTGAGTGTGCAATAGGCTACACGATGCGCAACTTCACTGTCGACATCCGTGGCGAGGCCATCTATGCAACTGTGACACCGTGCAGCGAGGTACCGATGGGCCCGACACAGTGCCGAGTGGACTGCTCAGAATTGGCATCACGTTCTCTTCACCGACGAGTGTTGCGTGTGCCTTCAACCAGACAATCGTCGGAGATGTATTTGGAGGCAACTCGGTCAGGCTGAACACCTCAGACACACTGTCCAGCGAGTGCAGCAAGGTGGAGGTTCCCTGCTGTTTTTGGGTGGCATTATGTGGGGCCGACGTACACTGCTGCCAGTAACGGAAGGCACCGTAACGGCTGTACGATTCGTGAATGCCGTCATCCGACCGATAGTGCGACCGTATCGGCAGCCTACTGGCGAGGCTTTCGTCTTCGTGGAAGACAGTTCGGGCCCGCATCGTACACATCTTGTGAATGACTTCCTTCAGGATAACGGCATCGCTCGACTAGAGTGGCCGGCATGTTCTCTAGCTACGAACCGCATCAAACGTGCCTGAGATAGATTGGAAAGGGCTGTTTCGGACGATGTGACCCACTGACCACTATGAGGGTTGTATGCCGTTGAGGAGTGGGTCAATCCGGACCGACAGTGCCGTGGTGAACTTGTGGATAGTAAGCCACGACGAATACAGGCATGCATCAGTGCAAGAGGACGTGCTACTGGGTATTAGAGGTACCAGTGTGTACAGCAATCTGGGTCACCACCTCTGAAGGTGTCACTGTATGGCAGTAAAATATGCAATGTGTTGTTTTCGTGAACAGTAAAAAGGGTGGAAATGATGTTTATGTTGTTCTCCATTCCAATTTTCTCTACAGGTTCCGGAACTCTTGGAACCGAGGTGATGCAAAGCTTTTTTTGATGTGTGTATTAATAGTTACAGCAATTACTTTCCAAATAATGGACGATTTATTTACTTTTTCCGTGTGTCTTGTTTTCATTCGACTGCCTGTTATGCAATATGCTGAGGCAGATATGGCAATTCTCATGCTATTCTACTCGCACATCTTAAAACTGAAAAATCAGTTTACATCAGTTATTTGCATTTTCCACATTACTTCAATGATATGTACAGAAGTCAGATTTCACGCAATAACACATTATTTGATTATATTAATTATGTACAGGGACTTAAAAAAGTATTTCATATTTTGAGAGGTGTTAGTATGGACCAAAACAAGACAAAAATGTGTGGCAAACATCGTCACTAAAATGCATACCTTGAGAGTTAGCAGCATTTGTTCATCTTTGCTACTGTGAAATTCGTCTCCCTTGTTGAACAAGTGCCCATAGCTCTTAAGGTATGCATTTTAGTGACCATGTTTGCCACACATTTTTGTCTTACTTCAATCTGCTCTACCTTCTTTGAAGATGTGGAAAGCAAAGAGCTTGCGGTAGATGAGATGTGTTTTACAGTAGCAGAGGTCAGTAAGTTCAAAAATGGTTCAAATGGCTCTGAGCACTATGGGACTGAACATCTATGGTCATCAGTCCCGTAGAACTTAGAACTACCTAAACCTAACTAACCTAAGGACATCACACAACACATCAGTAAGTGCTCATAGCTTTTGATGTATGGTTTCAGAGCCCATGTTTACTGGACATTTTTGTTTTGTTTTGGTCCGTACTACCACCTCTCAAAATATGGAATACTTATCTTATTTAACTGCCTGTGTATATATCAGTTCACGCTTCTAAGAAATTTGCCAATTGTGCATGAATAGGTGGCCACCAGTAAATCCTTAGTCTCCTCTTAAACTGAACTTTATTGATAGTTAGATCTTTCTTCTTCTTCTTCTTCTTCTTCTTCTTCTTCTTACTGCTGGCAAGTAATTTCAAACATGTTTCTCTGAATAATAGACACCTTTCTGGACAAAAGTGATGGTAAATATTTGTAAAGGGTATTCTTATTTTTGGTATTGAGTCCATGGAATGAGCTGATGGTTTAAAAAAGTTAGTGACAGTTTTCATTAATGACTAAGTATATTATTAAGCAGTAGTTGGTCTGCAGCTCGTGGTCGTGCGGTAGCGTTCTCGCTTCCCGCGCCCGGGTTCCCAGGTTCGATTCCCGGCGGGGTCAGTGATTTTCTCTGCCTCGTGATGACTGGGTGTTGTGTGATGTCCTTAGGTTAGTTAGGTTTAAGTAGTTCTAAGTTCTAGGGGACTGATGACCATAGATGTTAAGTCCCATAGTGCTCAGAGCCATTTGAGCCAAGCAGTAGTTGGTATCACTAGTCCCTTGCACAGATTTCTGCATGATGTTGCTAAGTTCACAACACAAGTGCTTTTGAACTTACGTGCTTTTGAACTTGAAAAACTTTGGCTTGCCTTGATGAGTTACCCCAAAAAATAATCCCATATGACATAATGGAATGAAAGTAAGCAGAGTACATCAGCTTCTTTATTTTTGTATCATATTCTATATCGTACAAGTTATGAACTTCATAGAGAGTGGTTTTTCTGATTTCATTAAGTGAGCATTCTAAAACTATGTTTGATTTGCTATTTTTTATGATTTTCATATCATCTATAAACAAAACTAACCTGGTACCTGGTAATGTTACTGATGAAATGTCATTGATGTACACAAGAAAAAGTAAAGATCCTAAGATGGAACCACTTGTAGTTAGTTCCCAGTTGGATGATGGTTGATAGCTTCCCTATTGGCTCGAGTTGTTTCCTGTCAGAGCCACAATTTGAACCATTTTATAGCACAGTCATTTGCGTTAAATTTTTGTCTGTGTTGCAGGATATGGATTGTACCACAATAAAGCAAGAGAAACTCTCCGACGATGACGAAGCTGCCGATTTAGCACAAATGCAGGTAGAAAGCTAGCATAGTTTGCATTTCTGCTTATTTTGTACTTATGTTGTATCTGTCGAATGTTTGTTACTGGACCCGTGACCAAAAGAAAGAGATCACCTAAAATTTTTAATGAGTTTTTATAGATGTTGTAGATAGGGTTAACACATGTGGGAAACAATCAATTATTGTTTTGTGGAAAACGCGCGCGCGCACACACACACACACACACACACACACACACACACACACACTAAGGATGTCAAGGGTGATTCTATAACACTGGAGGACTGGTTTTTAAATTCACGTCTTCCAACTTGCTTCGATATGGAAGTGATGATATAAGACACACAGCTAAACTTTACATACAGCAGCTTTTTGTTTGTTTCTGTGTCAAGTTTGAGGCAGCCAGTGGGAAGATTGTATGTGGTTGCCAATGAACAGCTGTTAACCAAATACGTCATTGTACTGGTAATATACAAATTAATTATATTTTGTGGACAGCATTTCCTTCGCATTCACTTTTGTTGCATATTGATGATTCTGTTGTTTATGTACAGGATGGCCGGAAAGTCCCTTTACTTGTACGATTAGTTCATTGTAGCTTCAATAACACAGTTGTCTGTCAAAAATGTTCATATGTGCACCATTGTTATACTTACATGGCGTGGTGTGCCTTCAACTGTTTGAATTATATTCTGTCAGTTCTCTGATGGCCATTGGCCGGAATGCTTCTGTGCCCAAGTCCATTTTCATTTAAACTTGTTTTGTGCTGCTTTTATCCAGGTTCTCACAAAGTGTGCTCAACTTACTGGGTGCACACAACACTGATGCACTAACTTGGGCACACGTTTCCCTTCAGATTGATGGGGGGCATCCAAAACACTTCTAAGGTGGAAAGGTGTCTTCTCTCACGCGATCAAAGTCTAACACGTCAGTTGTTTCTTACCGAAATATTCACAAATCTTGTCTGTCACCCGTGCAATATTTTCGGTGCTGTGTTTCTGTTTACGGGCACACACACTTGTCACTGAGTGCTCCTCCAAAGTGAAGTCACTGCTAACTGTCACTGTTCTTCACTGAGCACGGAAAGGCGAACAGTTGTTCTCCTTATCAGACAGACACGCGGCCGTTAGCAGTCACGTTGCCGTCGATGTGAGGCGCTATATCGGTGAACAGTTTCGAATCTTATATATCTTACCATTTTACTGTGTAACATGCCTTTAGTTAGAGACTTCCTGTGCACATTGTGTTGTGAATTGGCAGGAGCCAATTCACGGAGTTTGGAGGAAGCCGAAAGGCACGCGTTTAAGCTCACGCAGGCTGGCGTGAGGTCTGAAACAGGTCAGAGAAATAAGACTAGCAAAACAGGAGGTAACTGGTAGAATACTTAACTTTAATCCACAATTGGTGAACATCTCTCTTGACTGTACATGCTTCACAAGATAAATATCAAATGCTATGGCGCCTTGCTAGGTCGTAGCAAATGACGTAGCTGAAGGCTATGCTAACTATCGTCTCGGCAAATGAGAGCGTAATTTGTCAGTGAACCATTTCTCGCAACGTCGGTTGTACAACTGGGGCGAGTGCTAGGACGTCTCTCTAGACCTGCCGTGTGGCGGCACTCGGTCTGCAATTACTGACAGTGGCGACACGCGGGTCCGTCGTATACTAGCGGACCGCGGCCGATTTAAAGGCTACTACCTAGCAAGTGTGGTGTCTGGCGGTCACACCACACATTGTATATACCACACTTGCACATTATACATTTGAAATGTTATTAAGGATTTTGTGTCAAAAGCAAATCTCAGTTTTGGCGAAAAAGTTATTTGAATTAGGCATGTTGTGTCGATGGCCCCTTTTTAGTTTTCTGCTTTCGTCACTTGCACGAGTTTCTTTCGTTGACACAGGCAAGACTTTTTCTGTGTTCAAACAATATTGACGATTTTGTCTCAGAGGCGGAATTTATGTCGTCACAACAGACCGATCCCCGGCACAGATGGAGGTCTGGTTAGGTTTGAAGGTGACAACTCCATTGTGTGGAGCAAAGCAAATAAATGTAAAAACGATTCCACGGTCGAGGCCCCAGAATAATATGTAGATATCCTGAGTCTTTTGCTAGCTCGGAAGCTGATATTTTCATTTTCTGTGTAATTATGTCCAGGGTCTCTCTAATACCTAGTATGTTAGGGTTGCTATTTCACTGAATTCTCAGTATTTCTACTGTGATTTAAATGAAAACAATGTTTCATCGTTGGCTGTACAAATCACCTTTTCACTCTCATCCTTCATACATTTGTCCGGTCAGTGATTCCAGTGTTAGAAATGTTCATCGTGATCACCTGTATTAACTTGACAGCCACTCCCTATTTTTCTTTCTTTATTGGCCATCTCTATGTCATTAATTCTGTACCATTTGATTCTCTTCTTTACTTATGGAAACAGGAAGCAGGCACGTAGAGGTAATTCTCTGTCCTCGTCAATCGGATGTTATATTCTATGTTTCTAGTACCTGTAGTGAATTTGGTGTAAGAAGATGTCTGACAACTAGTAGAGCTGTTGCCATCTTTCAGACACGAAGCACTAATGGCTGCAGGTGATAAAAATAGTTGTCTATACGGCATTGCTATTACAAGTTTACAAAATCACATTACGTGTTCGGTCGAGACATGTACGCAGAGCTGCTGCAGGATCTCGTTACCCAGCAACATTACGTGCTGCTTCTATTATTCCCGGATGGACCATCAGTGACACTGATTTATGTACTCTACACTGACTGACATATGGAATAGTAGAGCAATATATTCTACTTTGATTTTGTTGATATTCATCTTATATCCTCCTTTCAAGACACTGTCCATTCCGTTCAACTGCTCTTCCGTGTCCTTCACTGTCTCTGACAGAATTAAAAAGCAAAACGAGGACAATGGATTGTAGTGAAATTAAATCAGGTGATGTTAAGGGAATTAGATTAGGAAATGAGACACTTAAAGTAGTAAAGGAGTTTTGTTATTTGGGGACCAAAATAACTGATGCTGGTCAAAGTAGAGAGGATATAAAATGTAGACTGGCAATGGCAAGGAAAGCGTTTCCGAAGAGGAGAAATTTGTTAACATCGAGTATAGATTTAAGTGTCAGGAAGTCGTTTCTGAAAGTATTTGTATGGAGTGTAGCCATGTATGGAAGTGAAACGTGGACGATAAATAGTTTGGACAAGAAGAGAATAGAAGCTTTCGAAATGTTGTGCTACAGAAGAATGCTGAAGATTAAATGGGTAGATCACATAACTAATGAGGTGGTGTTGAATAGGATTGGGGAGAAGAGGAGTTTGTAGCACAACTTGAGTAGAAGAAGGGATCGGTTGGTGGGACATGTTCTGAGGCATCAGGGGATCACAAATTTAGCATTGGATGGCAGCGTGGAGGGTAAAAATCGTAGAGGGAGACACTAAGCAGATTCAGACGGATGTAGGTTGCAGTAAGTACTGGGAGATGATAGATAGGATAGGGCAGCATGGAGAGCTGCATCAAACCAGTCTCTGGACTGTAGACAACAACAACAACAACATTATATTCTACTTTACACAACTGTCGAGACTTTCTGGTGAGCTGAGCAGTGTGCTGTTTATCACCACCTGCTGTGCAGTGGCTCTCTCTTGGTTCCTTGATCTGTCGTGACTTTTAAAATATAGATGAGAATGACTGATCGAATAAATGGAAATTCTACCGTACTTAGTCCTGAACGTTATTTTTTATATTATGTAAATTGAAGGTAGAGGGGTGGGTGTGGAGAAAGAAAAGGAAAGGGAAGAAATTCTCGATTTCAGCTGCATCGGCACTTTGTGTCGCTTCTGTGGTTATGAGTGAAAATGTATGCCGGACCTAGGTTTGAACACGGGATCTCCTGCTTAGTAGGCAGTTGCATTAAGCACTGCACCACCTCCACTCACTGTTTTACCACAGTTGCGTAGCCTGTCTCGGCACTCCCCTCGGCCGAGCCACATTCGCACCTAGTGCCACCTGTCCGCAGTCCCTGCCTGTGCCTCCCTTGCTCAGTACTTTGATTCCCACAGGATTTCAAACGTGATTGCACATCTGTACCGAAGGTGGTGGATTTGTAGCCCACCGAGGCGAATCGATTACGTGAATCGTGAATTCCTTACCTTTTCTTTCCTCCACCCTCCTCTGCCTTTGTCTACCTAACATGTATCACAGCTGCAGATTCCACACATTGTCTGTTCTTTTGGATGTGTCCAAAAGGAGAGATTCCACAGATTCATATAAGTTTTTTATATTGCGCATTTGGATTTAGCCCCGTGTCTAATGAGAAAGCCAGCTCAGTACTGACACACAATCTCGAGATCTGCAGAATGGGCATCATTACGTCACCAGAATAGGACACATTTCATTGCATGTGAGTTTCCTCCTACGTATAGTAGAGAGGGAACGGTCTAAAGTTGAAACTCAGTTTAATACTTTCACCACCTCTCGAGTGTCCAACTTGAGCACATAGCGTCTTGCATCTGTCGCCTCTAAAGGCCGACAGTCCACTGCCCTGAGACTGATATCACTGTAGCTTTGAACTGAACTTACTGCACCTTTGTGAACTCTTGCGGGTCATCGCTTTCTCAATGTCTTTTCCAAACATTATCGGACCACTCCGTGTCGAGTGGTCTAATTTCGGAAAAAGTTCATGCGTGACCGCCACAGATTGTAATGAAATTTTGCCCGAACAATCACACGTGTTCCTAGTAAACAATGATTAAGTTTCACTGTTATTAATTCAATAGTTCCGGAGATATACTCCTTTGCTTGACCCCGTAGTACAGCTATCGACAGTGCAGCTGTGAGTTTTCAGCGACTTTTAGACATAATATCTCTCGCAATATTTTCTTGAAAGATACAAAACTAGACCATATTTTATAACTTTTTGTGCTTTCTTGAGAGAAATAACAAAAAAAAGATTTCTCACTTTATTTGCACAGGGATAATTTAAAGTCAAGTCAGCTGTAAAAATGTTAAGTTTAGCTTTTTATATCTCCAGAAATAATTGTGGGATAAACTTGAAACCTTACACATAATAACTTACCAGTATAAGGTCTTAGAATATAAAATTTAATTCTTCTACTGCTTTCCAATAGTTCACAAATTGAGGGCAATATTGATGATGTTTCTAAAAACAGCCATCACAGTTACCAGATTTAACTCCTCTCGACTTTTTCTTGTCGGGTGGTATCGAGAGTCTCGTTTACAGTTGGAATATGATCTCCTTGCACATGTTACGGCAGTAGCAGCAATTATTTAGCACACACCAGGGTTTGCCGACCACGTACAAAAGTGTGTGTTGTAGATGCACCTTGTGTGGTGTCTTGTGCAGTCACAGACATAGACGTAATCGCTGGTAGGAAATAGAAGTTCTGTGACTCCATGACATCTCTGACATATGAGGGCTGATCAGAAAAGTCTGAAACTGAAATTCCCCCCCCCCTCTCCCCCCCACGCATGTGACACACAGACTAAAAAGTGCTGCCGGCTATAGACATTATACACAAAAACCTGCTCTTTTCAAATACACACACACACACACACACACACACACACACACACACACACACAATATAGTTTCACTGGTTTGCAACTCCCACAACGTGAATGTAAACAAACCAACAGACATAAACTCTGTGGCAGTGTGCGATGAGAAACAGTTTAAGAAAGTGAAGTGTAAATATTGCAAGGCATGAAATACTGCAGAATGCCAAAAGCAGCCCAGTGCAAATGTGAAATGAAGCCTTTCAACACCAACCGCTGCTAGCAAGGATGGAGGGAGCAGAACATGTAAAGAAACACCGTAAGTAACTTGCAGACCAACTTTATAAAGAAAACACTGTTTTTAACATAAAACAATAAAAAATGTACAAACATATGCACCCAGTTTACAGAATAACCACGGAAGATGCTTTATAAATAAAAGCGAAATGTGTCAGGTGTATTTATTTTTAATTAGATTGCAATCAGATCAAGATGGATAACCTATACTAAGAGATTTTAACAGCTGCTGCGGAAGATGGCCATGGAAAAAAAAAAAAATATTCTGCGAAGTTGTTATCACGTCCAGCCTCAGACACTGTTTCAAACATAAAATCATCTCCAGGCAACAGTGACCACAAGATAAATATATCCACAGGAGTTGCGGATTTGGGTTTCTACATTATTAATGGGGTTGTATTAATGCTACTTCAGATAAACATAGGTAGATCTTAATATTACATTGTGGACAAATGTCTTCATAGTGGTATCATGCCAAAAACATTGTGAAAAAGTGGCAGTCAGTGTTTAATTTCTGTGTGAAAGCAGTGACACAGGTCATTGATGTACAGACATGTGAGAGCGCTCAACATAGGGGAATACTAGAGTGTACACTATTAATATCTCCCCTCCCTGTTTCTTCGGCATAAACACAACATTACTGGCACACTGGCCAGGTAATAAGTTTGCTGTGTACACCCCCTTTACAAATGTCTGCTTGTGTCTGTGTATATGTGGATGGATATGTGTGTGTGTGTGTGTGTGTGTGTGTGTGTGTGTGTGTGTGTGTGTGTGTGTGTACACCTGTCCTTTTTTCCCCCTAAAGTAAGTCTTTCCGCTCCCGGGATTGGAATGACTCCTTACCCTCTCCCTTAAAACCCACATCCCTTCATCTTTCCCTCTCCTTCCCTCTTTCCTGAAGAAGCAAATGTGGGTTGCGAAAGCTTGAAACTTGTGTGTATGTTTGTGTTTGTTTGTGTGTCTGTCTTTGTTTTTAGATATACAATCATTTAACTGGATAGATAAAAAATCTACTCACCGAGCAATGGCAGAACACACATATAAGAGACTGTTGTGATTGGCGAGGTTTCAGAGCTGGGGACCCCTTCTTCAGGCAGAAGGATTGAAGGGGAAGGAAGAAGGGTACAGGAAAAGGGACTGGAGAGGTTTAGGAAAAGGGGTAGATTGTGGGAAAGTCAGCCAAAACCATGGGTCAAGGGAGACTTACTGTACGGAATGAGAAGGAAAGTTTTTTCCCTTCACGTAAACATGCATTCAGTGGTGTTTTTGGGAACATTCGATGTATGCTGGTAAGTTTCATGTCCGAGAGTGTGTGTTAATTTTTTTTCCCTACACTTTTGCGAGCATAAGCAGCATTCTGCCATTGGGTCATGATTTTGTAGCATGGACTGCACCTTTTGCTGGTAATGCTCTTGTGCCTCTCGTACTCTTTCAGCAAGTGCTTAGGCTTGCAGCTGAAATGTCTTGCCAAGTTTGGATCCAATGTAGGATACACGAGTGCTTGGACAAGAGTTTCTTTGAAATTTTTGCTGCCAATTTTTCTTATTGTGTACTTCATTGTACAAATACAGAACATTTATAATGGATGTAGAAGTGATGAAGTGGAAGACAAGTCTCTTGTACCATTTGACAGATCTTTATACATATCATATGTATGAGGCCATCTGATCAGAGGGGTCACTAAAGACTTTTCCTTTGTTATAGTCGATGACTGTAGTGGGCTTACTTGTTTCTTTTTTTTTTTTTGTTTTGTACTGAGCATTAGCATGTCTTGTTTAGCCTTCCACTTCAGGACTACATTTTTGCCTCGACGGCATCGGGGGGATTATTCTTTCGATTTGCACGAATGTGCCTAACAAACGTCTCTCGCTGGGTTAGCATTCTAGATACGAAACACTTGTGTGCCAGTTATCGATACACAGTTACTACCTAAGAGTCAGTCCGGTAATTCTGTTGCCAGCCTCTCAGCGACAGATATATCATATGTTCTTTCCTTGCAGTGAAGACTTCAAATAATCAAGTATAACTTCCACCAACAGAATGCTTGAAAACCTTAATCCCATATTTATGTCTTTTTTTTATGGATGTATTGTCAAAAGTAAATACATTCACAAAATGGTGCATTGCTTTCACCAATACAAACCGCTCCTTCTGTAGTGCAGGATTCCGTGAATTTCTTCCCCAGGATATCCACAAATTGTGAGATTGTGAAAAGCCTGTTCTTCTGGATCTCTTTCTTGCTATTACTTGATAAGTGGAATATCGAAGGTAACATTTCAAATTTCTTAAGATTCATTATTTTTGGAATTCCATTTTCATGCATTCTTTTTTTGGATTGTTAGTACCCCAGTTTGGGAAACTGCATAACCCCTGTCCAGAGAATAATCACCAAAATCTTATACATTTAATCAGTATTGGTGTCAAACCATTTTGATAGCCGTTGATTTGGAGTTCTGGTGGCAGTAGTTTTTTCTGCAGCAAACCTATTGATCTCTTCAGCTAACAGCAGTATAATATTATCGTCAATGAAGTCTTGAAAATAAGAGATGGGAGGTAGTCCTTGAAGCTTTTGGATGAACACCAGTGTCTGGAGAGGAGAAAGTAAAATTACTTTTGTCCCCTGCTATAGGTTCCCATTTATCTTCATCTGAAAGATTCACAAGAGGATCATCACCATTAGGCTCAGAGTCAGTTGATCCTGTGTTGTGTTTGTCACCAACGTCCTCAGAAGTCAAACTGGGAGTGTCACCAGGTGAAACATTCGGGTATTCAGCGGAGTCATCGGAGAAGCCTGTGGCATCGTCTTCAAAAAGAGTTGTCAACATTTCAGCGATTTCTGCATCTGAGAGCCCTCTGCTACCCATTTTAGTTCAAAATCTGAAATGAAATGAATGTGTTAAACTAAAACCCAAAATATCCACCATTGATCGTTTGGTTCCACAAGGCAAAACTAATTCCACAAACAATGTGACCACAGGTGGAAATGTAAACAAATACATAAAAAACATAAAATAACAAAGTCAGAATAACGAAGGATATCAAATTCAATAAAAGATAATTGTTTCGAATCGAATAAAGAGATTTAAATGTTTGGTTCAGCATATCCAATGACCGAATGCTGCCAGGTGTTTAATATGTTAAAATCCGTCAAGATAATTTTCTTCCAGTAACTGCTACATTATTTAAATGGTTAATAATAATGTAACACAACACAATTGATTTTTCTTTTCTTCAGTGTACTAAAGAGATCATATGATAAGGTGGCTGTTGTTACGACCTATATTTCACAATATAGGTTGATACGTTGCACATGCCCCAAGTGTTGTGACAGAAGTTTCACACAGAACTGACATTTGTCAGACTAATGGAGATCTTCACTTTTTAACTACAGAAATTACAAGACAGTAAAGTATATTTCAGTTACCTTTTGGATATTAACATAAAAAATAGAAAAAATGAAAGATACAGTAAGCAGTAAAGTATATTTGTTTAACTGAAAGCCGTATGGTTAAATATGGCAAAATAATGGTACTTCTTATGTGATGGAAATTTTAATATGCTCAGGGATTCCCCAAATGGTGCCAAGAATGTTCTATATAGTGAAATTTTCTAATTGGAATACTGAATAAACTAAGAGATTAATTCAGTAAAAGTATACATTTTTGGAAATAGAGAAGTCAGGACTACAAAATTTTGTCTCAGGGTGAAATATTGGGGAAGCTAGAACTTTGCATATGAATAATTTTAGAAATATTAAAAAAAAAAGTAAGATCTTAGCTTGAAAGAAGAGAATGAGGAATGAGCTGTGGCAGTCTTAAATCAAACCATTTTTAGCGGGGGTGCCATTTCGATGAGCACGTAGTTAGCAGGTACACTATGTGATCAAAAGTATCTGTACACCTGGCTGAAAATGACTTGCAAGTTCTCCCTCCTCCCTATTGGCAATGCTGGGATTCGATACGGTGTTGGCCCGCCCTTAGCATTGATGATAGCTTCCACTCTTGCAGGCATACGTTCAATCAGGTGCTGGAAGGTTGCTTGGGGAATTGCAGACCATTCTTCACAGAGTTCTGTACTGAGAAGAGGGATCGATGTTGGTCGGTGAGACCTGGTACGATATTGGCATTCCAAAGCATCCCAAAAGTGTTCTGTAGGATTCAGGTCAGGACTCCGTCCAGGCCAGTTCATTTCAGGGATGTTATAGTCGTGTAACCACTCCACCACAGGCTGTGCATTATGAACAGGTGCTCAATCGTGTTGAAAGATTCAGTTGCCATTCCCAAGCTGCTCGTCAACAGTAAGAAGCGAGAAGGTGCTTAAAATATTAATGTAGGCCTGTGCCTTGACAGTGCCACACAAAACAACAAGGGGTGCAAGCCCCCTCCATGAAAAACATGATCACGCTATAACATCACCGCCTCCAAATCTTTACTGTTGGCACTACACATGCTGGCAGATGATGTTCACTGGGCATTCTCCATACCCACACCCTGCCATCGGATTGTCACATTGTGAACCGTGATTTGTCACTCCACACAATGTTTTTCCACTGTTCAGTCATCCAATGTTTACGCTCCTGACACCAAGTGAGGCATCGTTTGGAATTTACTGGCATGATGTGTGGTTTTAAGAGCAGCTGCTTGACCATGAAATCTAAGTTTTCTCACCTCCCGCCTAACTGTCATAGTATTTGCAGTAGATACTGACGCAGTTTGGAATTATTGTGGAATGGTCTGGATAGATGTCTGTCTATTACACATTAGAACCGCCTTCAACTCTAAGCAGTCTCCGTCAGTCAACAAACGATATCGGCCTGTACGCTTTTGTGCTGTATGTGTCCCTTCACATTTCCACTTCACTGTCACACCAGAAACAGTGGATCTAGGGCTGTTTATGAGTGTGGAAATCTCGCGTACAGACGTATGACACAAGTGACACCCAATCACCTGACCACATTCGATGCCCGTGAGTTCCGTGTAGCACACCATTCTGCTGTCTCACGACGTCTAATGAGAACTGAGATCGCTGATATGGAGTACCTGGCAGTAGGTGGCAGCACAATGAACCTGATATGAAAAACATATGTTTTTGGGGGTGTCCGGATACTTTTGATCACATAGTGTATAATAAATTACGAATATTTTTTTGAGTAAAATATTTCCATATGATCCACTTGCATACTGTCATCAGCAGACTTTAAATTGTATTATGAATTATAAAGTGTAGTGAAATATTGCACGAATAAGAATTTCGTAATTTTGCTTTCACATGCTATATGGATTATTAATGAAAAGAGATGATAAAGTCGAAAAAAAATATTGGGCTGGGAAGTATAAAAACAAGTAGGGTAATCTCACATTGTCCTGCTACACTATGCCTGAAATGCAGAAAGAAACGCATTTGTGTGAAGGTGGTGAATTATAATTCACATAACTGCACTGACGTAAATACAAATATTTAGCCAATGTCATTTGTTCAGAAAAGGGAGGGTTGTTACCCCTGGTATTTATAGCACTACACTAGCAGCTAATATTTATGAATGAGACAACTCTGTTCTTTACTTGCTTCGACAGAAAATCGTCACAAATTTCACCACATATAAAAAAACTGTAATGTTGTTTCTTGTTTGCAGGGATTTGAGTTTGTGGCAGTGAAGCAGGAGCCACTGGAGGACACGGCGGCAGAGGGACAGGACGCGGTACAGGTATGAAATATAGTTTGTGTCCTCTGTAAGTTTTTACAAGTATTTCACCATCAGATGTCAGTAGAGAGTATCATTTGTGTGTGCAGTTTACCACGTATTAAAATTTCTTCCCTTTCCATTCACATATGGAGCACTATAATAATGACTGTTTAAATGCTTCCGTGTGCACCTTAATGAGTTTAATCATGTTTTCACGGTCTCCGTGAGACTGACGTGTACGGGGCTGTAGTACCGTATTTTGTGGACTATAAGACGCTCTTTTATCTTTGAAAAATTGCCAACAAAATTCAGGTGTATCTTATACTCAAAATCAATATAAAAATGTACAGTGCTCGATTTAAAATTCCCGCCAGTCTTAAAAATGGCCACATTTTCGATGCTGCGGGAAACCTATCTCCATCTGGCAACAGTGGATTCAACTGGCAGTGCACCGATGCGACGAACGTGCGTCACGGGGATTTGCAAGCTTGCTAACACACTCTCCCTCCCACATCGTCCTCCCCCCTCCCCCTAAATTACAAACCAGAACACTGTCTAGGCTATGGTACACCATTGCAGTGTGAAGTGCCGATTAACTTTAGCTGAAAGTGATTTGTATTATCAGTATCAGTAAAATATTTTTGTTTGTCACTATTTTTGTAATGGAAAAGGATAAAAGATATTTTTATGACACGGGCTACAAATTGAAAGTAATAGCATATGCAGAACAACATGGAAACGGAACAGCTGAGCGGCATTTCGGCCCTCCACAAACAGGAAAAAACCGTTCGTGACTGGCAGGCTAGTAAAGAAGAGCTGAACAAAATGGAGAAGATTAAATGTTCCA